>NC_138971.1:164770000-165212500 GCF_055761805.1 Camellia sinensis
GGTTGGGCTAAGTTGATGAATGACGATTTAATGATTCAATGAAATTATACTCTGTTAAAATTTGCTTTCATTATTTATTTACTTAGAAGAGAAGATATTTTTGGCATTACAATCGTGACCCTGTTTTAGATATTTTTTGCATTACAATTGGATTATGTAAAGAAGTAATTATAATTATGAGGACTTTTTTTGTTCCTTTTTAAATTCATTTTTGTTAACTTTGAATCCCCACAAGTTTCACTTCAACTAGCAACTTATATAGATAAAATTTGAAAAGAGCCATATATCATTGATATGCTTAAAAGAAAAGTGAAGCCAAAGCATTGTAGCTCCTATCTCTCCACTATGAACACAGCTCCTATCTCTCCACTATGAACAAAACTGTGCCCACACCAACATCACATTCAAATCTAATACCACTATTTGGAAGATTCACTTGTTAAATCAAACGTGCCCATAATCTGGAGAAGTTAGTCGTTGATTTTGGAGTATTTTTACGTGATGTCTCAGGTATGGGTAGAGAGAATGGTGTTCACGATTTTGTATTGAGTGATTGAAAAATATGAAAAGACATAGAGGTTTGTGATTAGCCCAGAACAAGGCCACATGGTGTCCCAGGACCAGTCAACAATTTTTCCATAGACTTATACTTTGGACTCGTTTGAAAATTGACTATTGTAGTTAATTTTTTGACTTTTTATAAAAAATATAAATAGAAAAATAAAGAGAGTGATGTGACAATTTGTAATTGTATTTTGACTTTTGGACTATTTTATTCCCTTCCCAAATTATTATTTTTTTTTTTCAATTGACAGAAGTGTCATGTTGTTCATGTACCTTCAAATAATTAATAATAGTTAATTAATTAAAATAAAACTTAACATGAAGGGAATGAGATAATTAAAATTTTAAATGTTTAATATTTTTTACCGAACTCCTTTTCATAAAAATTATTAATAGGGTTTTCGTTAATAATATTTCAATTATAAAAAAAGATAAATTATATTGACCTCCTTTAAAGTTTGAAGACAATACAACAAGTCTCATAATTTTGACATAATTGTATTAATCTTTCTTTTAGTAAGATTGAATAGACTAAAATTAATACAGATGATATGAAAACATAAGGAAACATAAGGTAAAATATACATTTCAATATAAAAGAAATGTAATATTATTTTTCGTTCATACAACTGTTGATATTGTATTTTGTTTGGCTTTCTAAGACAACTAACAAATTTCAAATGAAAAGAGGATCAAGTGTTATATGAATTAAAACTTTACGAGAGTCCAATCTAATTATGTCAAACTTGTAAGACTTACTGTATTTTTTCAAATTTTAAGAGAGATTAGTGTAATTATCCAAACAAAAATGATTTTCTCATGGAAATGGGATATGCTGATAAAAATGATTTTTAGGACACAGGTTGATTTTTTTAGACAATAGCAGTTACTAGTTGACCTATGATGAATCTGCTCCCAAGTATGTGTTAGAAATGGTTTGAAATTCTGGGTAAAACCAGAATTTTTTCCTATCTTTCGTCAATTATTTACGTGGGACCTGTGTGCCAAAATTGGCGGGTCTAAGTGGTAACGCGTTCTATGCTGTGTTTTGATTCACGTGGTATATTTGGTTGCTCAAAACCATTATCGAGTGAATGGGAAATTGAAGCCAAAGTGTGCTCCATGAAAATGGAGTTTTTGGTGTAAATTTCTTAAGGTTTGGAAATTGGCTTGTCCCACATTGGTTTGGTGGGAAGTTTTGAATGGGTTTATATAGCTTGGAATTATAACTTGGGGAGGGCCCCAAGGGGCACCCCAAGTTTGTAGAAGGGAGAGGTTATGGGCTAGACCCATTTGACCCAAAAATCACCACACGCGCGCGCCGCCGTCTGTCCGGGCGGGCTGGGCCTGGGTGCGAGGTTGGGTTGGGCTTGTCTGGCCCAATACCTATCTTTTTTGGCCAGAAACATTTGAATTTAATTTTATTTTTTGGTAAAATAAAATCCAAAATTCAAATTAATTCGGAAATAAACTGGTCCGATTTTTCTATACACCCAAACAGGTCCCTTCCATTTTTATCTGTTTGAATTTTGAACCCTACAGATTTAAATCTGTTTAATTCAAAACCAAACAGGTGTCAAACCTGTTCAAAACTGGTTAGCACCTATTTAATTCAAAATCAATAGCCACCACTATATCTATAAATAGGGAGCCCACATTTGATGAAATCATTCACTAATTTCCTCCATAAAATTCTGCATACATAATCTTCATATTGCTGCATTATTTTCTTGTGAGAGAGGGTATACACTTAGTGTGTTCGTTGAATGAATAAATGGTAGTACTGCTTTTATTCGTTGATAGATCATTTTATCTTGGGAGATAGACGTCCATATTCTGAAAGCACCGTGGAGAGGACGAATCTGTCTTAAGGAGACAGTATCGAACACTGGACTTGATCATATTATTATTCGAAGATATTAATCAAGTAAGTTATTTATTTATTTTCTGTTTTGTTATTGTTTATTTAAATCAGATTTTAATTTTGTTTTTGTAACAAAATAAAATCTGTTTTTATTTATTTAATTCTTTTTCTAGTTTGATTTTTGCAATCAAACATTCATTCTCCTTTCCTATTTTTCTTTTATATTCTGTTTGTCATTTAGTACCCAAATAGAATTAATTAATTTAAATACAGTGAAGATTGTCCTACAGTATGATCAAGATGTGGAGTTTGACACGCTGATGAAACATCAATACACAAACACTTGTACACTATAATTGTGCACACAACAAAACATCTAATAACTTCTCACTCTGAAGACTCAATGACGATGATGTGATACTAGCACACCACTTCGCTGAGAAAAATTATTGATTAATTGAAGAGAAAATTATATTGACCATGTCCATGTTGTCACTACAACAAAACTAACTATTTACGACATTATGTTTACGGCATGCATTAAATGCATGTCGTAATTAGTACATTCTACGATTTTTTTTGCAAGCCGTTAATGTTTTGTCAATAATGATATACATACCATGTAAGTCGTTAATTCATATATTTATGGCATGCAAAAGTATGCCCTAAAAAATGTATGCTTTTACAACTTACAAAAAAATATCGTAAAATATTTACACTTAAGACGATATACATTTCATGTTGTAAAATATTATAACTTTACACGACGGGCTAATGAATGTCGTGAAAACTTCTCCAACAAAAAAAAAAAAAGAAATTCAATCCGATTTTTTTTATGACATGCAAAAGTATGCCGTAAAAAACGTATATTTTCACGGCCTACCAAAATATGTTATAAAATATTTGCACATAAGACAACATACATTTTATGTCGTAAAATATTAAATTTTATATTTTTTTGAAATTGTTGATTTTTTTAGAAAATTAAAAAATATTTTCCTTCTAAGTATATGTAAATTATTTGAATTTAAAAAGTTACAAAAAAAAATTTATTTAAAAACCTACGCCACACTTCTTCTCATTCTAGATCCATACTTGTTTTTGTCTCAAACCATCTCATTGTCTAGAGAAATTATATTTTAATTATAAATAATAAAAAAATTATAGATGTTCTTAAATATTTATAAATTTCTAGTAGATTAAAATTAACTATTTACAGCTTCATGTTTACGGCATACATCAAATGTTTGTCATAGTTAGTGTATTCTACAACATTTTTTTTGCAAGCCATTAATACTTTATCAATAACGGCATACATGCCATATAAGTCGTTGATTCATATATTTACGACATGTAAAAATATGCCGCAAAAAAAATATACTTTTATGGCTTGCAAGAATCGTTGTGCAATATTTATACTTAAAACGACATGCATTTTACACCGTAATACATCATAATTTTATACGACATATATTTGCATGTGGTGAAAACTTTAACTAGAAAAATTTAATTTAACACCAAATCAAATAACATTTATCACCAAATAGTAACCCACTAAATATAATAATCCACTTTTGTAAAATAGGAGCATCCTCAAATATTGAAAGTCAGCGTTTTTGGTATTCTTTTCATTTTCTATTTATTATTTTCAAAAAAAAAAAGGGAAGGGGGGATTTTGCTCAAAATAACATGCTAAAAATAATTTTTTTTTTGCAAAAAAAAATTGTAAATAATAAAATGAAGAAAATAAAAAAATTGTATTTTTTATGGCAAAAATAGTAGTTAACATGCCTAAATATTCAATTCATATTCTCCAAGATATGATTTAGCAATTCAAACATTATTTATTTTTTTAAATTAAAAATCACTAAAAATGAAATAAGATTAACGAAAAAAATATTACAAAATCAATCCCAAATACCCACTTAATCATCATCACATTATTGGGTTAAGTTTGAGCAGGTAATTTAAGCCAGTAGCAAGGCAATGAGAGATGTATTATATATACCCACCCTATTTAGCCACAGTGAGAGGTAGTTAGGCCTCCTCTCTTCACACACAACAAACAAAACAAATCAACTATTTAGATAGTACTCCATCTTCGTCTCCATCAATTATTTAGACAGTGCTCCATTTCCTTTTCCGTCTCCTTTTCTGTCTCTATCTCCGTCGCCGATTCGGTCTCTCGCTCTAGATTCAGGTTCGTTCTTTCTCTCTCAGATCCTTGCTCCCTCCATCTCTATTCGCATTTTTCTCTATCTGCCTCTCTCTTTCCCGATCTCTCTCCCCCATCGAAGACATTTGTAAAGTCTCGACCTTCATATTCTCAAGGTAATTTCTATATTTGTTCTCTCTTCTTCATCGGTTGAAATTTTGGAAATCGAAACCCTAGTTTCGAGTTTTTCTATGACTAGAGTTTTCTATATCTATTATTTGCTTACTTTGATCGATTTCATATATATGGTTAATTTTATTGAGATAATTTTGACTGATTCAGTCAGTTATCTCTGTATAAATATTAGTTAAGATTCATGATTTGCAATAGTATTCTTAAGATCTGATTAGGGTCTCTAATTCAACTTAACTTGTAGGCACGATGTTGCACTGCTTGTAATGTAATAGTTTATTCCCCTGTTTTCTAGTTAGCATATTCCTTATCAGTTGGCTGAATGGGGAACTGAAGCTAATCCTTCTAGTTTATTTTGACATTTTTGTATAGGATATTAAAAACAATATTATGGATTTACTTAAGATATTTGTTCATGTTTCTAAGTTGCTTACATGGATTTTCACTAGTTACTTTTTTTTCATTGATTCTGATAATTTTAGATTCTGAAACCATGAAATTGACTTGATGATTTTATTTTTTTACAAGGCAAAAACGCATATGTTAGCAGAAATGTGTAATGATACATCTTGGACAAGATGATTCAAGTAGCCTCTAAGTACAGTATAAAACCAACAAATGGCTTTGAATATAGTCAGGCCTTTCAATTATTTAATGAACTTGTTCTTTTGATTCTGTTCCAATGAACTTATTTCTGCTAATAATTTTTTTTTTATTTCAAATATGCCAATTTGATGTAACCGATTCTAAATATTTTTATGTTTTCTCCAACTATATTAACATTTTAGTTTCTCATTGAACAGATATCGGGAACAGTTGTTGTTGGAGATGGAATGGCAGGGGCTGCTATGTATGAATTGTACGTGTCAGACATGACAAACTTATTAGGGAAATTATTCGTCTTGAAGGAGATTCTGCAACAATCCAAGGTAATCATTTTAGATATGTCCTCAAAATATTGATTGTAGAAAATGCAGGGTGGTAATTCATTCTACAACCCCTCTTTATATATATATATATATATTACTTGTGAATGTGTACAAGTTGCATCCCCTTGATGCTTATTAATGATAGCTTATATATATGTATATAAATTCTCCAAGTATTGTTAAGAGCTTTTTAACCTAGGTCCTAATTGAGCCATGTAGGTCTTTAATGCACATCATCATCTTTCTTGATTTAATGTGTCTTCTTCCTTACTGTCGCTCTCCCTTTGCACCAAGTTTCTTGTAGCTATAGTTATCATCTTGTACATGGTGGATCTAAAACAGATTAATATTCTATATATCATCTCAGGGTATGATGAAACTGTAACGCCCTAAAAAAAAAAATAACATTAAACCCAACATATAAGACATGCATTGATATGTAAAAGTTCCATATTCTTCCATTTATCAGAATTCCATTAGATAAGTATTACATGTTAACAACAAAAGCAAATGCCCTAAGGGCTTACAGCTTTCCAAGTTAACACTTGGTTACAACAAAAGAGTACTAACTCATACACATTAAGCCCTTGGCTTGAATTTACATGTAATACATCAAAAAGTAAAACAACAAAAGTATGTCCGCCTCTAGCCTCCCAAGCTATGTCCTTGGAGGTGGCATGCTACCTGTACCTGAAAATGATATTCCAATATAGGGTGAGCCACAGCCCAGTAGAAATACACTAAACCAACCATGAACAATGACTAAAAGATTAGCAATTGATAGATGGCCAACACTGATACATCCACATAAAATACATTTTTATGTCATACGACTTATGAGTCCAAGTTACCTTTCATTTTCCCTTTTTCAACAGATAGACATATTAGCTCTATCATCATCTCAACAGATATGTATAAAAACTATATCCCACATTCATAGATAAGCATATAAGCTATATCCACATTCTCAACAGATATGTATAACAACAATATCCCACATTCACAGATAAGCATATGAGCTATATCTACATTCTACAACAGATATGTATAACAACAATATCCACATTCACAGATAAGCATATAAGCTATATCCACACTTCACCAAGATAAGCATATGAGCTCTATCTTTACTTCTCTGGACAAGCATATGAGCTGTATCTACGGAGTCCATCCCCTATCTTCTCCCAACACTATCCGGTTTAGAGGTACATCCCCCATCTTCCCCTAAACCGCGGAGTACATCCCCCATCTCCTCCTCTACACATAACGTATACAAACACATTGGTTCTATATACAATCACTCAATACATGTAGTTAATGTATTCTATCAATCGTCAAATTCCATGACACATTCCATTGATTAGTTTTCGTTTGCCTAATCATCATGCATTGTCTACAACAATCACGACTATCCTCCACCGATAGCCCAAAGCAGTTATTTCTATACAGAAAATAAATGCACAATGGATATTCAATCAACATTTCATTTTCTCATTTCTCACAATTAATTATCCCAATTAATCAAACAATGTAATTAGGTCATTTTCCATAATTAACATTTCAACCCTTAGGTCCCATTTTCATCAATGATTCAACATTTATTCCATTGCTCTATGTCAAACATCTATCTAGGTTTATTATGAATAAAACCCCAACTTTTGTAAAATAGCACAAAAGCCCCAAACTTTCACCAAATTACCAAATCAACCCCAACATCTCAAAATACCAAAATTTAAAGACAAAATCCATAGAGAGGAGTAGGATATCCCTACCTCAAATCCGGAGCCCCAAAGAAGAAGATGACAAAACCCAACGTGCTCCAAAACCCGAAATTTTCAGATTAAAATGTAGCCCTCGATGATCAACAACTTTTTTGTAAAGGCCAAAGATGAGCAAATCACTCCTACTAGATCAAAACCTAGAGAGAAGGTAGAGTTCTAGAGTGAGAGGCTCAACAATGGTGTTTTTGGAAAAGTAGGAGAGAGAAGAGAAAGTGAAAAAGTGATTTGAAAAGTCAAAACACGGAACTAAAACCCAGTCGTCCCGCTCGAGCGTAGAACACTCCGCTCAAGCGTAACTCACAGACTCCCGCTCGAGCGCCAACAATCCTACTCGAGCGCCGGATGCACTCTCCCAGCACTTTTACAGAGCCAGGTCTCCGCTCGAGTTCCCAACTCCCCGCTCGAGCGGCACTCACGTAACCCCGCTCGAGCGGCCAATACCACGCTCGAGCGTCCAACACTGCACGGAAAATACTGGATGGGTGCAATCCCCGCTCGAGCGCCAACACCCCCGCTCGAGCGGACAGGTCAAAATCTGGGCAACTAGTTTTGGTTTCTAAACTCAACCAACCTGTAACAAACCTGCCCAACACATCCTATAACTCAAATACAAAGTAAAGAGGATGCAAACCAGATGATAAACAACTACCAACATCCACGGACACATGTCCGGATCACTGTACAACAGGGGTGAACCCGGGATCGCTATAGAAACAGCTGGGTTGATGGTCAATGATCCTGTTTTACGAACACACAAGGTAATCTTGTTATGTTCTAGCTATTGCTAATTCTAGCATGTTCTGGTTGAAAATATTTCAGTGACATAGAATCATGATTTATTTTGTGGTGTAGTCTGTATATTGCCTGACACACATTGTTCCATTGTTTAGAACCATGTTCCAGCTGATGTAATTGTTGGAGCTGGTAGAAGTGCAGTTGACGAATCAAGTTTCACAAAGGAGCCTCTGCCTGTGACCAAACTACCTAGAGTAATAATATGATCCTCTCATATTTTAGTTTAGCTCACTACTTAATTTAATCTAGTAAGAAACATGGAAATTGTTTCTAATTGCATGCTGCTTTTAATAAGTGAAAGACATTGTAAATAAATAAAGCAATAGGGGGGTGCCACCCATGTACATGGGATGAGGAATAAAAACAACTGAACAAACAATCTCTACTCAAAAGATTGTCGAAAACAAAAAATCAGTTCAATGATGGATCAACTCCATATATATATATATATATAAATGATAAGGTTCTGCTTGTCAATTTAATAAAAGGTTCTTTCACCCCTCAAAAGGTCCTTTCAAGCGGTGGAAGAACCTGATTGCATGGTTATAATTCTTGAAAATGAACCTTTTACTGTTAACAACCCAAGAGTAGTCTCTTTTTTAACTCCGAACACTGTTGAATCAAGCCAAAACAAACCATAACCTATTGCCCTACCTTTTGGTCTTTGAATTAACACCAAACCTCCTTAAATTATTGATGTCCAAAGCTTCCAACAGAAACTTTCTGTTTTGGAAATAAAAGATAAAATAAGAATCCACCACAATTCCTATTGTAGGCAGCATCAGGCCAAGTTTCTCAAGGCTATGTCAGAACTACGCTCAAAAAACCAAAAACAACCACCTTTCCCATAATCCCTAACATCTTGCCTACATTTTCATTTTTGCAGCTTGAATGCCACTATCCATTCCCTGCCCAAGCTCTGCAGTCGTAGCTGTGGCTGATCGCACAGACCCAACATTGCATAAACCAACACCTACACCAACACCCACTAACCATTGAACCTCCATCTTTTTGACCAACCATACAAGCTGCCAAAACCTGCTACATTCATTCCAATTGCCCTTTTTGTCTTTTCTACCTACCAATGATCTTAACAGCGGTGATGGGTCATACATCACCATCACATGATGAAATAATCAGATGGCACCATATATAACCCAAAATCTAAGCCTGATATATAATTTGGAAAACTTTTGTTCATCTTTAGAAGTCAGACCAAGTCCTGTAATGTTTATAAGAAATTACAATAGGATTCTTCCGGTGCTTATAAAATTGGTGTTGCTAGAAATAGTTCCAACCAATCATGCCATAGAACCTCACTTGCCCTTACCTTTTTTAGAGTTAATCCTAGGTGCATCCTTTTATGTTGCTCAATCTATATACTCTTTTGCCTCAGAACCAAAAGGTTCAACATAAGTTTGTTAGACGTTATATCTTCAATTCATTGTCTACTTTCTATAGAAGCCTTAAGGAACACTTTTAATCTGATTGACCAAATAAAATCAAAATGAAGAAGTGTTATAAGAATCAGTTTCCTTCTCTGTTAATTACTAAGTTGGCTGAAATTCATGGTGAAATGACTCAAAAATTTTGCTAAGCTGTGTTTGTGGCCAAATCCATCACAAAATGAGGTTTGGTTGGAGACTTAAAAAATATAATAAAAAGAAAATGATTGTGTACTACTGACTTCTTGAATTTAGACTATGATCTAGTAATAACAAGCAACCAAGTATCGTTTTTATACATAGTAGTGATTGCCTCTGCCTAGTTGTTTCTTGTCTGTATTTTTTAATAATGACAGGTAGCATGTCCAGTGTATGTGTAAAATATGTTGACTATCATTGTTTCTGTTAACTTTTGTCTTGATGATGGCCAAGATATTTTTAACTTCTATACTTGGCTGAAGTGTGATTGGAAGTAGATATGGAGGCATATTATGATAGTGACATTAGTTCATTGAATGTGAGCATACCCAATCACTGACTCTGCTATTATTTGATCCATTTATCAATTTGTGCCAGTTAAGCTCTAGGGCCCAATATGAGAATCTAAGTGCATAATGTGATGAATTGATAGCAATCTTTTGTATTTTTTTTTTTCTTTTTGAGATTAACTTTTACCCTTATAATTTAGTCCCACAACAATTGACAAAAATTGGGTTATTCAGGTTACTTGTTAATGCTTGATATCATTTTTTTTTTTTATCTTTAGTAGGGAGAAAATGAACTCTTTGGAGTTGGTGGCAAGTATGACAGCATGTCAAGTTTTCAAAGGACACAATCAAGTTATATTGAACGTGTGGAATTCAATTTCCTGACCATGCAAAATTTGAATTCTCTTCTAGGAGACTCCAAAAATTTGACTAATTGATTTACGATTTGTAGTTATGTTTTTTAGATGTTTAAAGTCGTATTTTAGAGATTAGTGAATCTTATGATTTGGATATTTTTCTTGGTTTGTATGTTTGAAGTTGTTATCAACTTGATATGATAAAAGTTGAGGATGGAAGTTAGTATGCATATTGTTTGGTGTATGTATATTAGGGTTTTTTTGCTTACTTCATAGTTGCTGCTTCTGTTTGGTTTGTTCACAGGTTGCATTTTATAAGCTACTGTCTTCATACTGTTAGGCAATGTTATATTCTTGTATATATATATATATATTATATTTATTATATTAAAAATAACTTTCTACGGCATATAAAATTATGTCATGAAAAGTGTAATGATTTATGACATGCAAGAAAATGTTGTAAAAGATTATACGACATACAAAGTATGTTTGTATGTCGTAAATATATTAAAAATGACTTTCTACAGCATACAAAATTATGTCATGAAAAGTGATGATTTATGACATGCAAGAAAATGTCGTAAAATATTATATACGGCATACAAAGTATGTCATAAATATATTAAAAATAACCTTTTACGGCATGCAAAATTATGCCGTGGAAAGTATGATGATTTATGGCATGACAAAAATGTTGTAAAAAATTATATACGACATACAAAGTATGTCATTAATGTTTAATTTATTACTTTTTTACAACTTTACCTGCATGCCGTAAATGACGCTCAACTTTTCACGGCATGTCATATAACGGCATTTGTGTGCGTGTTATGAAAGCGTTTTTACAACATGCATTTCAAGCCGTAAAAATTCAATTTTGTTGTAGTGTGTGGCCATGTTCTGGGCTAATCATAAACCTCTATGTCTCTTCATATTTTTCAATCACCCAATACAAAATCGTGAACACCATTTTCTTTACCCATACCTGAGACATCACGTAACTATACTCCAAAATCAACGACTAACTTCTCCAGATTATGGGCACGTTTGATTTAACAAGTGAATCTTCCAAATAGTGGTATTAGATTTCAATGTGATGTTGGCGTGGGCACAGTTTTGTTCATAGTGGAGAGATAGGAGCTATAATGCTTTGGCTTCACTTTTCTTTTAAGCATATCAATGATATATGCCTTTTTTCAAATTTCAACTATATAAGTTGCTAGTTGAAGAGAAACTTGTGGGGATTCAAAGTTAACAAAAATGAATTTAAAAAGGAACAAAAAAGTCCTCATAATTATAATTACTTCTTTACATAATCCTATTGTAATGCAAAAAATATCTAAAACAGGGTCACGATTGTAATGCGAAAAATATCTTCACTTCTAAGTAAATATCTAAAACAGGGTCACGATTGTAATTTTTCTAATTAAAGTTTTCACGGCATGCAAATGTATGTCGTATAAAATTATGATGTATTACGGTGTGAAATGCATGCCGTTTTAAGTATAAATATTGCATAACGATTCTTGCAAGCCATAAAAGTATTTTTTTTTTTACGGCATATTTTTGCATGTTGTAAATATATGAATCAACGACTTACAGGGCATGTATGCCGTTATTGATAAAGTATTAATGGCTTGCAAAAAAAAAAGTCGTAGAATACACTAACTACGACAAACATTTGATGTATGCCGCAAACATAAAGCTGTAAATTGTTAATTTTGATCTATTAGAAATTTATAAATATTTAAGAACATCTAGAATTTTTTTTATTATTTATAATTAAAATATAATTTCTCTAGACAATGAGATGGTTTGGGACAAAAACAGGTATGGATCTAGAATGAAAAGAAGTGTGGTGTAAGATTTTAAATAATTTTTTTTTGTAACTTTTTAAATTCAAATAATTTACATATACTTAGAAGGAAAATATTTTTTAATTTTCTAAAAAAATCAACAATTTCAAAAAAATATAAAATTTAATATTTTACGACATGAAATGTATGTTGTCTTAAGTGCAAATATTTTATAACATATTTTTGTATGCCGTGAAAATATACGTTTTTCATGGCATACTTTTGTATGTCATAAAAAACTCAGATTGAATTTTTTTTTTTTTTTTTTGGAGAAGTTTTCACGACATTCATTAGAAGGTCGTGTAAAGTTATAATATTTTACAACATGAAATATATGTCGTCTTAAATATAAATATTTTACGACATATTTTTGTAAGTCGTAAAAACATACATTTTTTACGGAATACTTTTGCATGCCATAAATATATGAATTAACGACTTACATGGTATGTATGCCGTTATTGACAAAACATTAACGGCTTGCAAAAAAAAAAAATCGTAGAATGTACTAATTACGACATGCATTTAATGCATGCCGTAAACATGATGCCGTAAGTAGTTAGTTTTGTTGTAGTGAAATGTCATCGTTCACCATTCCCCCTCTAGTTCTAGGTTAAGGACTCCATTGTTTTTACTTAATTTTATGTGGATAAATTCTAAAATAATGATTAGCAACTAATCGTTGGATTACCTCATTGCAAAACCGATAGAAACCCATCCATTGGTCCATGTTTATGACCTTGTAATCAATTTGTGTCTGCATTCAGAGCAAAAACATTCAAATGAGATAAATAAATGGGATTGGCTCCTATCTTGTGCATGCCTATAAGGTCCTTTACGTCACCACTCAAACTATGCTGCATCATTGTGTAGACGTCCCCGAACGCCCCGGGAGAGGAACGAGCCCCCCCCGGCGTTCCGTTCGATATTGGACCCACTACAGTTCAGGACTCTAAAATTGTCACGGTTCTAAATCTGAACCAAAAGTCCAAATCCGGCAAATCATTTTGAGAAAACAGATTTTGAAAGAAATGCCAAACATGGACTGCTTTGCCAGATACAGAGTCGCCACCTAAATATTTTATTTTGGGAAATTTAGGAAACCCTGACTCGTTGCCTAAGGCCACGTGTCCGTCATCTCCAAAGTTGCCTCGGCTCGAGAACTTGGGTACGATTGAGGAAGGTCACTTCGTGAGCACCCCCGCTCGCCCGATCAAAGATCGGCCTCTACTAACCATGATATCAAGTTTTGAAAACATTGTGTGTTCTTATTCCGGTTATTAGCCTAGATTTACTATGTGATGCGCACAGCATACAAGTATAGACTGGATCGCCTGAATTGGAACAAAATATTTCATGTTTGTTTATTTGAAAATGGTTTGATGGTGCTACCCGCAAGTAGGCTAAGACGTGGATATGCCACCCTCAGGTGGGCTTAGAAAAACATGATTTTGCCACTATCTAGTGGGCTTAAAACACACATTTGATGAATTGTTCCAATTCAAATAACCCAACCTTCACCCACAGGCATTCAGGCAGTTATATCACATAAGCATATAGCCTCATCGTAAGCATGCTATTCATGCAGTCACTCACACGCATGCAAGGATGCTAAAGCATAAAACTCACCGAGTACTCCAAGCCAAAACAGAAGCTGATTAGAAATCCATGCATGATCCTAATTATACGGAAATGCCTAATGCAACACATGCAAAAATGCAACTATAGCAGGCTCGGCTATTCTAAACATGGCATATGAAATGCTACAGCTAACATGTATTCAACTTGGAATTGAAAATACAATGCAGTTAGTATAATGCGCCGAGCCCGGTGCATGCAAAACAGATGAATGAATGCAAACATGTTATGATACTGTATGCTAATTGAAACATGCCCTAATCTAACCATCATAAGCGGGTAAATAAAAAGGAGAAAGACGTGGGGTTGGAAGACATACATCACACACACGCACACTTATTACAGTTGTGCCCTCGCTCGGAGGGTCCGAATAAATAGTACAGTCCAAATAATACAGCCCAAATATGTACAAATCCCTAATTAATTTACAAATTAACTAAGAAAGATAATAAACTGGCATGCAAGCCAGGGACTGTCTTGACTCTTCTCCAGATGATGGATGATGCATGTCCGGGTTGCCTTTGCACGAAAATCCACTGTGATGCCCCAATTAGCCTCTGTTTTACAATATTTTTTGGAAAGCGCGCCAAGCCCCGGAAGACTGCTGATTCTTGATTTGCTGCAACAGATAGCAGGAAAGGGGCATGGCAATGTATTTTCACACATGTATGCGTGACTACTCTTCAGGGAGTGTAGTCCTCGATCCTCGTGCCATCAATCACGCATATCGATGCATGATGGCCGAGGAGTCGATTTGTATGACTCAATATGGAATGAATGCACACATAAACACAACAAAACCTAAACTCCATCATGGATAATCCGGAGTGTTGGTGATTGGGAATTGAGACACGTTCCGTCACTCGAAGTACGAAACGTCCCTCGTTTCCCGTGCTCGGGCTAACTCCTATCCCAAGCACAATGCAATATGCATGACATGCATGAATGCAACTAATATACAACCTAGCATACACAATGCTATGAAATGGCATACACGATGCACGAGATAACATGGCATACACAATGCGCTAACATACAACCTAGCATACGCAATGCTATGAAATGAAATGGCATACACAATGCATAATGGACTTACACCAACATGAGTGGACCTCAGCCACACTCACATAAGAGGCCATGAGATGAAAATGTGACACGCGAGATGCGTGCACACATGCACGCAAACCGAGGACCGACCCTAAAGCACAAAATGCCACTCTAACAAGACGTGGCAAGGCATGGAACATGGTATGCTAGCATGCGAATTTCAGCAGCAAAAAGTGATGCAAAACAGCCCTGAAACATGACAATATAGCACCCGATGCACGAAATGAGACCCGAAATGCAAAACTAGGCATACGCAATGACCTATAGCTATACAAAGCATGCATTATTCGAACATGAAATGTAAAGACAGACTCAAGAAAGTCCCAAACAAGCATATTTACAGTTTTAAGGAAGGCCAAACAGCGAACACAAATGGGGCTAAGCTAGCATGCAAAAATGGGCCAAAAGGGAGACAAGGAAGGAAGTGATGGCTTCCAACTCCAAACAGATGAGGGCCCTCAACAATGTTTAAGAGAGGCCCAAAATATGACCTTTTACAGTTTATGATCAAACCCAAAACAGTGCACAAGCATGCTCAAAATACTATGCAAAACAAGGCCAAAAAGAGAGCTATAACACAAAGTACAAAAAGGATGCCTCAAACAGTAAAAGACCCTCAATGAAACATGAATAGGGGGTCAAAATAAGACCATTTATAGTTTGTCCCAGAGCCCAAAAACAGAAGCACAAGAGGCTAACAAATCATGCAAAAATGGAGCCAAAAGAGAGATACAAAGGCAAGTGGCAAATGGAAGCCTCAAATAGTGATGAGCCCTTCAACAATGTTGAAGACGGGCTCAAAATAAGCCACTTTACAGTTTATGACAGAGCTCAAAATAGTTTATACATAGGCCTAAAATACTATGCAAGGAAATGGCATAAAAGAAAGGTAAAGAAGCAAGTGCCACAAGGAAGCCTCAAACAGTGAGAGGCCCTTAAACAAACATGAAATAAAGCTCAAAAAAATGTTATTTTCAGTTAGGGTCGGAGTCCAAATATGCAAGCATGTATGGCTTAGAAAGGATACAAAAATAAGCTTAAAAGAGAGGGAATGTTGCTCACCCTTGAAGACCAAACTTTAGCAGCCTTTTGGCTTGAGAAATGGTGCCTCCAAAGCTTTGAGAAGGCCCTCCAAGCTTCTGGAATGGAGTGGTGGTGTGGTGTTAGGTGGTGGTGTGGAAATGAGTGTAGGACTTGAGAGGTTTGAAGCTTGGAAGTGTAGAGGGAGAGAGATACAATATGGGAGCTCAAAGGCAAATTTTCTAACCCCTAAACCAGAGCTGGGAGGCTGGTTTTATAGGAAAAAAAGGGGAAGAAAATGGGGGAAAAATCGGGGGAAAAACAATTCAAGTTTCCCCCCAAAAAGTTGTCCCCCCAGATACAAAATCTGGGGGGAAAAGAGATGCATATTTGAACTGTATCAGCAGCAAGGAGCAAGGCCGGCTGGTTATTGGGGTTGCAGGTGGCCGGCCGGCTACTTCCCATGGCCGGTCGGCTAGGGGTCAAAAGGTCCAAGAACAATTGCTGGCCGGCCACCACATATTGTTGGCCTCCCATGTGTGTTCAACGCAATCATGTGGTCAAAAACTGGAGATAGTGAACCAGGAGAGAGAACAACCCACTTTTCAAAGGGGTTCAAAAGCAATTACTGGCCGGCCACCAAAAATTGTATGACCTTCCTAGCAATGAAACAGAGGTCCCTGCCAAAAACGAACCAAAACCGATGCAAAATGAAGGTTCGGGGGCCGAAACGCGCAGCCTGGGGTCCCGAAAACTGATTGTTAGGCACCGGGAGTGATGTTCGACCACGAAGTCAGTTTCTCAGACCACAGTGTCCCTCAAAAGGGAGGATATAAGACGTACGCCAAGAACCGGAGCAAACGGAGATGGTTAAGCGGTCCCGAACCGAGGCACACGGCCAACGGCTCCGAAAAATCGGAAACCGGACTCCAAACGGGCAAAATAGCCTACGACCACGAAACGTAGCCTACGGCCACTGAGAGATGATCTACGAGACCTCTCCCTCCCTTCGGGAAGAGAAAACAGAGAAAACAGAGCCTGGTTCGCAAACTGAGGCAAAGCACAAAAGAGTTCGGAAGTCTGGAGGCAAGGCTCGCAGCCGAGACTCTGAAACCTCTGAACGAGCACGATATGCAACATCACCAAGCGCTCAATCGGTGACGTTTGAGTCTTAAGGTTGGTCAAAAATCGGGTGTCTACAGTTGCCCCTCTTTGACAGAACTCGAAAGTCATAAGTGACGGGAGTGAATGTCAAAGCCCAGAGACGACCCATTTTTGACAAGGCCGAAGACTTAGACAAACAGGCAAGATAAAAAGAGATGCGCCCGCAGGCAGGCCTGCATGCAGGGGGCAAGATGAAAAATGATATGCACAAAGCCGGATGTAGCTCATGATCATGCAAATGCAGCAAGCTGTAATGAGGTAAGTATTCGCAAATAGATGCAACAGTTTTAAGCAAGAATGCAAAGCAACAACTACATTTCATGCAGTTTGGAATGCAGAGAATTATTCAATTCTCGTCGCGTCTCACACGGAGAAGATACGATACCTGCGCGATTCGTCTGGTCGCACCAGCTTCAAATGAACCATGCATACAATATCGTGCCTGCAAAATAAAGAAACTCAACGAGCACAACACATCTAACAACATATGTTCAATGTGATATCGAATACAGACAATCGCTGTGTTGATGGAAAAGCGCATCGCAATGCGAGAAGAAAGGTGCGTGACAACGCGAGCTTAAGCACGGAGGCTCAGTGATATCAAAGAGACGTGCATGACAATGCAATCATGTGCATGAGAATGCAAGTTATGCGCATGATAATGCAGAACAAGTGTAAACCAGGATGTATTTTTGCCACAAAACAACGAGCAAGGAAATGCGCGTTTCGGCGATGGTGACTCGATCGCGGTCTCCGGTTCACCTCCCAGAGAGGTTACAACATGTTCAAAAGGATATACCTCACTTTCGATGAGTAAACGATGAGGCATGCATCGGAAATTGAAGCTGAAGTTCCGGCGGAGCGATTTCGCGACAGAAAGTGCACTTCTCTTGTACTTTTTCAGGTCTCAGGGACTCCAATCCTCCCCAAAATTCGCAGGGACCTTGGGGGGCATGTGGGGAACACCACCGGCCAACTTTATTGGGAGAGTGAGGCCACCGGCTAGTTTTTGAAAAGTGATTGGCCGGCCGGCCACTTTGCCAAATCCGAGGGCAGTTTTGTCTTTTCAGCCTCTTTTCTTTAAATACACTTATCCAAACACTTTGTCCTCACAAGTGCAGCTCCGAAATCCTCTTCTCTAGCTTCCCAAACCATTTTCTCCCTCAGATCTGTGCTCTATACGCGTTTTCCAACGTCCCACGCAAGTTGTTTTCGCGAAATCTTTCAGTTCTAAGCACTTTGAACCGATTAAATTTTGGTTTCGGGGCTTCTTTTCTCATTTTCGCCACTTAAGGTGAGTTGTCTCAATATTTGGAAGATTTTCTCGGGAGTTGACTTTTGTTGACCTTTTCATTTCCCGAGAGTTGACTTTTGTTGACTTTTTCCAATTTTGGCTCATTTTTGCTCATTTTTGCCCCTTTTGCAGATTTCTTGAAATGGCGGGTCACTTTCCCCACGGCAGAGGTTCTCCAGGTGCCGGAGGCGAGCCTGACATCATGTCTTTGCCTCCGAGGGTTCGCCCCTTCATCAACGAGAGGTATGACCCACCAGTACACGTTCTCCCGCGGGCTGTTTTCCATCACTTCACCGATTTTGACGAGCGAGCACCCGGGGATCTCCTTCTGCGGGAGCCAGAGTATCATCTCTCCCACGAGGCACGAGATGTATTTACTTCGTTCTTACCTTTTCTGTAACGTATTATGAATTTTTCTTGCATTCTGTTTGCACTCTGAACACACGGTCCAATCTCTTGAATTCCTGAACACTCAGTCCATAAATTGATTGTGAACACACGACACACATCGGTTGAGGGTTGAACACGCAGCCCAACACACTGATTTTCTGAACACACAGCCCATATTGAAGGTGAACACACAGCACACACTGATTGAGATTTGAACACGCAGCCCAAAACACCAATTTTCTGAACACACAGCCCAAATTGAAGGTGAACACATAGCACACACTGATTGAGAGTTGAACACGCAGCCCAAAACACTGATTTTCTGAACACACAGCCCAAAACACTGATATTCTAAACACACAGCCCAAAACACAGATATTCTGAACACACAGCCCAAATTGAAGGTGAACACACAGCACACACTGATTGAGAGTTCAACACGCAGCCCAAAACACTGATTTTCTGAACACACAGCCCAAAACACTGATTGAGAGTTGAACATGCAGCCCAAACACCGATATTCTGAACACACAGCCCAAATTGAAGGTGAATACGCAGCACACTGATTGAGATTTGAACACGTAGCCCAAAACATCGATTTTCTGAACACACAGCCCAAATTGAAGGTGAACACGCAGCACACATTGATTGAGAGTTGAACACGCAACCCAAAATACTGATTTTCTGAACACACAACCCAAAACACAAATTGAGAGTTGAACACGCAACCCAAACACCGATATTCTGAACACACAGCCCAAATTGAAGGTGAACACACAGCACACACTGATTGAGAGTTGAACACGCAGCCCAAAACACTGATTTTCTAAACACACAGCCCAAAACACTGATTGAGAGTTGAACACGCAGCCCAAACACCGATATTCTGAACACACAGCCCAAAACACTGATTGAGAGTTGAACACGCAGCCCAAAACACCAATTTTCTGAACACACAGCCCAAAACACTGATTGAGAGTTGAACACGCAGCCCAAAATACTGATTTTCTGAACACACAGCCCAAAACACTGATTGAGAGTTGAACACGCAGCCCAAATTACTAATTTTCTGAACACACAGCCCAAAACACTGATTAAGAGTTGAACACGCAGCCCAAACACCGATATTCTGAACACACAGCCCAAATTGAAGGTGAACACACAGCACACACTGATTGAGAGTTGAACACGCGGCCCAAAATACTGATTTTCTGAACACACAGCCCAAAACACTGATTGAGAGTTGAACACGCAGCCCAAAATACTGATTTTCTAAACACGCAGCCCAAAACACTGATTGAGAGTTGAACACGTAGCCCAAAACACCGATTTTCTGAACACACAGCCCAAATTGAAGGTGAACACGCAGCACACACTGATTGAGAGTTGAACACGTAGCCCAAAATACTGATTTTCTGAACACACAGCGCAAAACATTGATTGAGAGTTGAACACGCAGCTCAAACACCGATATTCTGAACACACAGCCCAAATTGAAGGTGAACACACAACACACACTGATTGAGAGTTGAATACGCAGCCCGAAATACTAATTTTCTGAACACACAGCCCAAAATACTAATTTTCTGAACACACAGCCCAAAACACTGATTGAGAGTTGAACACGCAGCCCAAAACACCGATTTTCTGAACACACAACCCAAATTGAAGGTGAACACGCAGCCCAAAATACTGATTTTCTGAACACACAGCCCAAAACACTGATTGAGAGTTGAACACGCAGCCCAAAATACTGATTTTCTGAACACACAGCCCAAAACACTGATTGAGATTTGAACACGCAGCCCAAAACACCGATTTTCTGAACACACAGCCCAAATTGAAGGTGAACACGCAACACACACTGATTGAGAGTTGAACACGCAGCCCACTTACTTTACTTTGCACGCAGCCTATTCATTTTATTTGCACGCAGCTTATTCATTTTATGCTGAAACATGTATTCATCCTGAATGCAGGTGACTTCTCGCACTGTGCGGGGGTATGGCTCTATCGCGGCAAGAGACTGGTACGCAGAGCTCCCGGAGGCTGTTCGGGATTTGGTTGACTTAGCGGGGTTTGGGCCCTTCTGTACTGGGCTATCTCGTTGTCCTGCCAGGAGGACGCTGATGGCCGCCTTGGTGGAGAGATGGTGGGACACCACCAACTCCTTCTATTTTTTCGCCACGGGGGACTTGACTATGACCCCGTTTGACTTTGCTGTGCTGACTGGCCTTGACGTAGAAGGTTGGCCTATCCCTTACGACGAGGACATGAGCCAGTGGGAGGCCGCTTGGATATATCTGCTGGGGGCTCGCCCGCCTGTTGACAGAGCTTCGGGAAGAGTCCGATACACCTGGTTCTCTTCCCATTTTCGGTGGGTGGAGATGGAGCCCGGGACTCCTGAGGAGGCAGCACAGTATGCCCGCAGCTTTTTGATGTTCCTCTTCGGGACCACTTTGTTTGCCGACAGAGGGAACACTGTTGGGCTTTACCTGTTGAGTGCCTTGGTAGACCTATCACAGGTCAGGCGGTATGACTGGGGTGGCGCTGGCTTGGCTACCCTTTATTGTTACATGAGCGCGACCTCCCGCGGACGGGGGGACTTACTTGGCGGCTATTGGAGAGCTTGGGAGGTACTTTCTGCCCCTTTGATTTACATTTATGCTCCTCATTACCTGCACATCGCACACACGGCGCACTTTATACTCTGTATCTTGCATTTTGCCCTCAGCACTTCATATTCTGCTTTGTTTTCTACAGTTGTGGGTCTATGTATATTTCTCGACATTGGCCCCGGAGTTGGTGGTAGCGGGACCTCTCGTGACCCCGTACTCACTTGTGTTTGAAGGCCAGCACCGGCCAAGACCTTGGGAGTCTCTCCTTTACCTACGACAGTATTTCGACATGGTGCGCTCGTCGGAGGTACTTCAGAACTCTCAGTTCTTTCTGTTTTCATCTTTGATTTGTCCTGTACATCTTCGATTTCTGCTTGGTTTATGCGCCTGTTATCCGCAGATTACATGGCAACCCTAGGCGCCTTTAGGTGAAGGTCTCCGATTCCAGTTTGCCGGAGGGTGGGGTGCCTCCCGGTACAGGCTCCTGTTCGAAGGGCCGGTTGGTAGGGCCTGGTTTTTGGGGGACCGTTTCTTGCGTCAGATCTGGGGGTACACTTCTCAGGACCCTCCCTCAGCACCCCCAGTCGATATGCGGATTGCTGATATGCTCTTTTCCCGAGATGTTGTTAATGCTATGCTGGGCACTGATGCTTTGCTGCATCTTGAGGAGGGGGATTACGCTACTTACCGTCACGCATACCTGATGCCTCCGTTGACGGGAGTTCGTACTCCGATGATAAGGTCTGCTGGCATGCCATCTTTGAGCCAGGCCCGGGCTCGGGCTGCAGATACCCCTTCCACCAGCAGGGCTGGTACATCTAGAGGTGGGGGTGGATCGGTTCCCCCGATTCCTCCGACTTATCCTCATCCTGGGTGGCCGGATATGCCGACTTAGTTGATGGGGTGGCAGTATGGGACTACCTCTCCGATTCCGATCCCGATAGAGCCTCCGATGCCCGGTCATCGATATGTCAGAGACCCCGACTCACCACCGGTATGTTTTACGACTTTGATTCATTACTCAGATACTTGGACTTTCATTCCTTTACTGATGTCGTTGCCCTTGCATCTGCAGCCCCCTGTTGAGTATATGGATCAGGTGCTCGAGATGGTAGCCTCACTTGAGGGGATGGTCCTGCGAGGGAGGCACAGTTGTCTATCATGGGCTTCCAGGTACCCTTTAGTTTTCTGACATTTATCATACTTCTGATGATATGCTGATTTCTACTGCATTGATAGGCTACTTGTGTAGAGCACATCTGACACACACCTCACTTATACACTATGTTTACATGTACCCGCTTCATGTAGTTTTTCTTGTATCTGCATCTGCTGTACATATTTGGACTGATGTATTTAAATTGAACTCTTTATTCTCAGATGCCCCCGGTATATGCTCAGCCGCAGGCCGGGCCACCTGGGCCTTCTTGGGGAGGTGGGCCATCTAGGCCTTTTCGAGGAGCTGGGCCATCCAGGCCTTCTCGAGGAGTTGGGCCATCCAGGCCTTTCCGAGGAGCTAGGCCATCCAGGCCTTTCGGAGGGGAGGGGTCGTCTCACAGACGCAGAGCACACATTGTAGAGGAGGAGCCTGGTGAGGATGAGGAGGAGGAGGAGGCTGCAGATCGTCAGTCGGAGACATCTGCTGACAGAGAGGACGGCTCCGGTCTTGGTTCCGGGAGTGGAGGCGAGGCTGAGGGGGATCTCGAGGATGACGACTCCGATTCAGATGATGGTGATGGCGATGGTGGCGGAGAGTCTATCCCGCAGAAGAGAATGAAGAGGGCCTCTTATTACTACTCTTGAGAGCACAGATGCGGCTGTTTCCTGTTTTATTTATCTTTTTGCTAGTAGTTGTAGCACATTGTATATTATCGGGCAGTTTTATTCTCTGTAAAACTTGTGCCTTAGTCTGTAAAAGGTTGTAACAAGCGAGGCATGATGGGATGAAACAGCTTTTGAAAAAAAGTATTGTATTTTAAACTTTTAGCATCATATCGCATCATAATGAGATTGAATGGAAATGTGCATTGTGCATTTTGCCCAGTGAGGTAGTGAACCGACACAACAACTTAACTTTCTAAGATATAACGAAACCTTAGCAAGTTTACAACTTGATAAGCAAAACACAATAGCGTTGACAACTCAATAAACAAGACTCAAACAAAAATTGCTTAAAACAAAGAGTAACAACTTAAAAACACGAAACACGACAGCTCGACAAACAACTCGATAAGCAAAACGACAAATCGATAAACAAAAACATAAACTCGATAAACAAAACTTAACAAAACAGAGTGTGCTTCAGACGATCTGGGCAACGGAACGTATCTGAAACAGAGGGAAATAGAGGCCTTCGACACACCCGTTGCATGGAAATGCTTGAAACTTTCCCTCGGAGGGTAAAACAAGGCTGAAGACACACATTGGGGCATGGCCAGCCACTTTTGGGAGCCGGCCGGCCAGATTTATTGCAAAGGGGAGGCCACCGGCCAGTTTTGAAAAAAGAAATGGCCGGCCTGCCAGAAAAGGTGGCCGGCCGGCCACTCAGCTCAGCAACCGCCCAATTTTTGACACTTGTCCCCCGAATAGTGTCTCTTCCTCTTTAAAAGCCTTAGCTCTGTGTTTTGACTCAATTCATCTTAGTCTTGCACAAAAATGGAGGCGTTTCTCGTTGAAAATCTCACAGCTTGGATCGCTTCTCTAGATGGTTCGGAAAAGTTGAACTTCCGGGGTTTTGGCTTGAATGCACTATTCACGCTGAGCCGTACTCCGCTACATTTCCCTTTCCTCCATGCCACGGTGAGGTTTTGGAACCCGGTGACGCACGTCTTTAGCTTCAGCGGGCAAGAGGTATGTCCAACTTTTGAAGATTTTCAAGTTTTGATGGAATCTGAATGTCATGAAGAGATCTTGCCCCAGTTCCGCTTTGGCCATGCCCAAGCTTTAGGGCGGATGTGTGGACTCGCAGCGCATGACGCTAGGTCTCTGATCTGTAATGGGGAACTGGATATCCTCGGTTTTATTCATCGCTTTTCTGACGCTGGTGACCGCAGCAACCGTTATTGGCAAGGTTTCCGGCAACACGCCCTTTGCTTGTGCTTGCTGTCTCACTTTCTGCTTTCCCTGGGCTTTGGCGGATTTAGCCTTCGTCTGATTGAAGTTGCTCAAGGCTTGAAAGAAGGAAAAAGCTGCATTGCCATGACCCTGGCCGAGACACTGATAGGCTTGGATTCTATCTATCGCCGAGAGACGACTAGATTTGCTGGGAGTCCACTGCTGCTGCAGGTAATGTTTCCCACCCAATCTTACATATGTATTTGCTCACATCACTCGGCCCTTAGGCTCAGTTTTTCTCATAAAAAACCTTTTCTCACTTTTCTCTCATCGTACATCTCTCTATTCTTTATTCTCTCATTTTTCATCCCTCCCCCAGGTATGGTTGATGGACAAATTGCAGGTTGTGGACTCTTGCCCAGCCTACTCAGCTCGAGGCTATTTCTTTCGACAGCGCCTAGTTGATGCCCCTGATGAAAGGTGGTGGTTTGACTGGATGTGCAGTTTGTCTGCAGATCGCATTGCTTGGCGTTGTCCTTGGCTCAATCTCCTGGCAATGAGCTATAGCATGTCCCGGCTGATCGGGATCCAGTTGATTGGTCTGACCCACTGTGTGTTCTACTTTCCGTTCCGATTCCTGCGCCAGTTCGGTCATGATCAGATTTTCCCGCCAGAGGGGATTGAGTACCCGGCTGCTTTCCCGGTCCGAGGTGCACAGCTTGCCCGATATGTCACAGCATGGAGGACTAGAGAGCTCCTGGCTCCTGCTCCCACTTTCAGTTGCACTTTGTCTGACGAGTGCTTGGATTGACTCAACGAGGAGGCACAGGTTAGGCCTAGCTTGGCGTCAGAGTCTTCGACCAGCTCTGGGAGGGGGCGCAGGGATACTTGACTTGACTATGCCCCGGATTTATTGCTTCATTAGTACTTTCAAGTTTTCTTTATGAATGTAATAAAAAGCAACTTCGATTGTATGCAAGAGCAGGAGAACTCTGTTTTGAAATCAATGAAATTGAAGGTTGTGGTACTGAAAATTTTCCGCTTTGGCCCAAAAATGGTCTTAGTTGTAAAGAGATTAATTTGAACAAAGTCAACTTTTATTAAAACTTTTCAAAATCATTTTCGATATGGATCAGAACTGGATACGCCTAAGATCTGTCACTGAGATGCACAACCCCGGATCCCTGCAACTGGAAAGTTGCCCCTAGTTTGAAGAGTACCGTGGCACTGCGTGGCAACGAAAAGTTGCCCCTAGTCTGAATAGCACTGCACCGGAGATTCCAATGGATACTGATGTACAAAGATGACTGAGATGATCGAATGGACAGAGTTGATCGGGAAAAGTTTATGGCTGAACTTCAGGATGAAGTTGCCTACGTATCTTGAAGATGGGAATCAAGCCTTATGTAGTTCAGGCTTAGGTTCACTCGGGTATTTTCGCTCTCCTTTTACGCTCTAACTTTTGCCAAGGTCGCCCTTTGCGGGTTTTCAACCTTGCGAGCTCAGTTTTTATATTTTCTAATTTTTGTGCTCTAACTTTTGCCTAGGTCGCCCTTTCGGGTTTTCGGCCTAGCGAGCCTCTCAGGGGTAATATTTCTTCAACTTGTCCATGTTGATCGGTTGGGAGAACTCTAAGCCATCTAGATCCATCAGAACCACAGCTCCACCTGACCAGATAGCTTTGATGATGTAGGGACCAGTCCAATTGGGCTTGAACTTGCCCCTCGGGTCGTGGATGGGAGCTCGGTTGTCCTTGAGCACCAAATCTCCTTCCTTTAGATTCCTGGACTTAACTTTCTTGTTGAAAGCCCGGGCAATTCTGCGCTGATAGCCTTGAACATGGTACAGTGCTTTCAGTCTTCTCTCATCAAAAAGCATGAGTTCCTCAAATCTGCTCTGCTGTCATTCTGCTTTGGCTATTTGACACTCAGCCAATACTCGTAACGACGGAACCTCAATCTCGATAGGTAGAACGGCCTCCATCCCATAAACCAATGAATACGGAGTCGCTTCGGTAGAAGTTCTGATCGAAGTCCTGTAGCCCCACAGAGCAAATGGCAGCTTATCTAGCCAATCCCGGTAGGTTTCCACCATCTTCTGCAGTATGTGTTTGATATTCTTGTTAGTGGCCTCGACTGCTCCGTTGGTTTGCGGCCGGTATGTAGATGACTTATGGAAAGCCACGTTGTATTTCTCCAACAAGTCAATCACTTCCTTCTTAAAGTGGGAACCATTATCTGAAACGACCTCATTCGAGACCCCATAGCGACAAATGATGTTGTTTCTGATAAACTTTGCAACGTGTGAAGCCTTCAACACCGCATACGATTGGGCCTCGACCCACTTCGTGAAATAATCTATCACAACTAGGATGAACTCATGCCCATTCGACCCCTTCGGAGTGACAGCCCTGATCACATCGATTCCCCAAACTGAAAAAGGCCATGGCGAAGTCATGTTGTACAGCTTCGACGGCGGGATATTCATGCGGTTTGCATGAATCTGACACTTGTGGCATCGCCGAACAAAACCGATACAATCCTCCTCCATGGTGGACCAGTAGTAACCCTGTCTGAGGATCTTCCGTGCTAGCATTACTCCGTTCATATGCGCACCGCATTCTCCTCCATGGATGGCCTCCATCAGGCGCTTCGATTCCTCGGCTTCAACACACAGCTTGTGCATTCCCAGATGACCTCTCTTATACAGCTTACCCCCACAGATGATGAACTGAACGGCCATTCTTCTGATTGCCCTTTTATCCTTAGCATTTACCCCTGGCGGGTACGCTTCCTTTTCCAAGAAGTTCCAAATGTCATAATACCAGGGGTTTTCGTCCTGAACCTCATCTATAGCAGCGATCGACTCATAGGCTGGCGCAAATTTCTGGTCAATGACCACTGGGCGCATCTGGATTCCAAACGGGATGTCTATCATGGAAGATAGAGTTGCTAAAGAATCTGCGAACCTGTTGTTCTCTCTTGAAAGATGAGCAAAGTTTAGCTTTTCAAACCGAGGAATTAACAAGTCCAAGGTCTGGTGGTACATCATCATCTTTTCTTCTTTGACTTTCCAGTCTCCTTTTGCTTGAGACACAACAAGGTTCGAGTCACCGATGACGTCCAATCGTCTTGCCCCTAATTCCAGGGCCGCTTCTAGACCGGCAATGCACGCCTCATATTCTGCTTCGTTGTTCGAGACTTTGAACCGGAGTTTGAAGGCTAGAGGGATACGGGAATCGTCGGGTGCTATCAACAACACTCCTATCCCATACCCGTATTGATTTGACGCTCCGTCAAAGTACATCGTCCAATATTCGTCGTCGATGTGCAAATGGCTTCATCTGGGAATAAGTACTCAACTGCTTCACCTCCTTCGACTGGATGATCGGCCAAGAACTCTGCCACTGCTCTTCCTTTGACTGACTTGCGTGTCACATATTTCAGATCGAATTCGGAGAGCAACAGCAGCCAACGAGCTAGCCTACCCGTAAGTGCCGGTTTCTCGAAAAGGTATTTGATGGGATCCAGTCGTGAAACCAACATTACGGAGTGAGCTAACAACTAGTGCCGCAGCTTCCTGGTAGCCCATACCAAAGCTAAGCAAGCCTTCTCGAGCGGAGTGTAGTGGGTCTCATAATCCAACATCTTCTTGCTCAGATAGTAGATGGCCCTCTCCACCTTATCTTATGATTCTTGTGCGAGCATCCAGTCCATTGTAGTCTCAGTCACTGAAAGGTACAATATCAACGGTTTTCCCGACTCTAGTGGCGACAACACGGGCGGGTTCTGTAAATATTTCTTGATCTGTTCAAAAGCAGCTTGGCATCGGCCGTCCCATTGGAATTTCTTGTCTTTCTTCAGGAGACCAAAAAGTAGTTCACAAGTCAAGGTTAATTTTGAGATAAACCGTCTTATGAATTGCACTTTACCCAGAAAGCCTCCCACCTCCTTTTCAGTCCTTGGTGGTGGCATTTCTAAGATGGCCTTGATTTTTGAAGGGTCGACCTCGATGGCCCTTTGTGTAATCAGAAATCCCAGCATTTTTCCCGCTGTAACACCGAACGTACACTTCTGAGGATTTAGCCGCAACCGAAATTCTTTGATCCTTTGAAAGAACTTTTGCAAGGCGGTGTAGTGGCCCTCTCTTTCTTTGGACTTGACAATAATGTCGTCCATGTACACCTCAACCTCTTTGCGAATCATGTCGTGCAATATTGTGGTCGCGGCCCGTTGATAAGTAGCTCCGGCATTCTTCAACCCAAACGGCATTACTCTGTAGCAGTATGTCCCCCATGGGGTGGTGAATGCAGTCTTTTCTCTGTCTTCCGGTGCCATTACTATCTGATTGTACCCTGAGAAGCCATCCATGAATGAGAGCAAAGCATGCCCTGCTGTGAAGTCTACCAACTCATCAAAATGCGGCAAGGGGAAGTCGTCCTTCGGACTAGCTCTGTTCAAATCCCTGAAATCCACGCACACCCGGATCCTGCCATCCTTCTTCGGCACTGGAACAATGTTGGCCAACCAAGTCGGGTATTCGGATACCAACAGGAAGCCCGCATCGATTTGCTTGGCGGGTATTCGGATACCAACCGGGCGGATCCTTCTGAGGCCTTTGATTAGAAATCAATACAAATTTATTGGGAGGATACTTTTTCGAAAGTTGCCTCTTCCTTATAGATTTTCTCAACTCAAGTTATGGTGGCGATTCTTAAGTTGGATGCTCTTCCTCAATTTCGGGTTCAACTTCATTTGGGGTAACATCATCATCTACATCTTCAAGAGGTGGCTGCACATCTCCTCCATTTTCATTATCCACCGAAGACGAAGGAGATGGAGCAATGCCAATGAGATCATTAGTTTTTGGCTCTGGTTGATCACCTTTGCCAAAGTCTTCAATTGTTTGGTTTTCAAGAAACACAACATCACGGCTTCGAATAACTTTCTTGTCGACTGGATCCCACAATCTATAACCAAATTCATCATGCCCATAGCCAAGAAAAATACATTGTCTTGACTTACTATCAAGCTTGGACCTTTCTTCCTTTGGAATGTGAACAAAGGCTCGATAACCGAACACTCTTAAGTGCTCATAAGACACATCTTTGACAGTCCAAACTCTTTCAGGAACATCACCATCCAAAGGATAGGAATGAGACAAATTGATCACGTCAACCGCTGTCCTCATTGCCTCGCCCCAAAAGGATCTTGGCAATTTAGCATGTGAAAGCAGACACCTTGTTCTTTCCACAATGGTGCGGTTCATCTTCTCAGCAACGCCATTTTGTTGAGGAGTCTTCTTAACTGTCTTCTGGTACTGAATACCTTGGCTGCGACAAGACTCATCAAATGGCTCAATATATTCACCACCATTGTCTGTTCAGATGCACTTCAATTTCTATGTTTCTCTTTCAACTATGGCCTGAAAATGCTTAAATACATTTAGAACTTGATCTTTAGTTTCTAGTATAAAAGCCCAAACTTTCCTTGAATAATCATCAATGAAAGTAACGAAATAAAGTGCACCGCTATGTGTTCTAATTTTTAAAGGACCACAAACATCCGAATGAATTAACTCCAAAACATTTTCTTTTCTAGAAGCAACATTTTTATAAAAAGAAACTCTATGTTGTTTACCCGTCAAACAATGAACACAAGTTTTAAGATGTGTACCTTTCAAACTGGGTAGAAACTTTTTCTTGAACAAAACTTGTAGCCCTTTTTTCACTCATGTGCCCGAGCCACTTGTGCCACAATTCGGTAGAAGTATCATTTTCAAGTGCATTGATAACACCTTTACAAAATTTTCCTTCCATCGAATAAAGTGTATAAGTTTTCTTGCACTTAGCCACCACCAAATAACCATTTGTGAGCTTCCATATTCCATCACCAAATTTGTTGTTGTAGCCTTCATCATCTAGCTTCTCAGTAGAGATCAAATTGAGGCGAATGTCGAGAACATGCCTCACATCTTTAAGCAACAACTTGTAGCTCAAATTAGTTTCTAAGCAAACATCACCCATGCTAATAATCTTGGGCAAACCTTCATTATCCATTCAAACACAACCATAATCTCCTTTGGTGTAGGTAGTGAAGAAATCAACTCGAGAAGTCACATGAAAAGAAGCACCAGAATCAATCACCCAATTGCTCTCTTGGCCCACAAAATTGATACAATCATCTTCACAAATGATCATGAGATCATCGGTAGTAACTGCCGTTGTATCTTCTTACTTCTTATCCACACTTTTGTCACGCCTTTTCTCCTTGTTCTTAAGTTTTCGGCATTCCCGCTTCATGTGCCTTTTCTCATGGAAATAATAGTACTCAATGTCTTTCTTTAAAAAAGAACCATCTCTTGATTTGTCACAGCTTTGATCACGATCATGAGGAGTCTTACTCCTCCCCTTTGTTTTATTTCGGCCTCTCACAACAAATGCTTTCGAATGAAAGGAACCTGCTGATTTTCTTCTAGTTTCTTCATTCAACAAGCTCCTAGTGACTTGGCTCATTGTGATAACTCCATCGGGCGCCGAATTATTAATCGTCACAACCAAAGTCTCTCAACTTTCAGGCAAGGAACTAAGTAGCATCAAAGCCTGCAACTCATAATCAAAAATAATTTTCATAGAAGCAAGTTGGTTAACAATATTCTTTATTTCATTCAAATGTTCCGAAATGGGGCTGCCATCTTTATATTTTAAATTAACCAACTTACGAAATAGAAAAACTTTATTTGTGGCTAATTTTCTGTCATAAAGATTTTCTAATTTAACCATAAATCATATGCCGAAGTTTTAGCACCAACATGATGAAATACACTGTCATCAATCCATTGACGAATAACACCAACGGCTTTTCGATTAAGCCTATTCTATTCATCATCTTTTATATCATTGGGTTTGCCACTATCACCCTCAATAGATTCATATAAATCTTTACAAAATAATAGGTCCTCCATTTTGGTTTTCCAAGTTACCCAATTGCTTCCATTGAAATTAGACAATACGACCCACATTCCCCTCAATTGATTTATAGAAATAAATAAACCCAAATTAACCGTAAGCTCTAATATCAGTTATTAGGAAAAATATATGATTTCCCACAAGTAAATCAATCAATGGGAATAAAAACTAATGCAAAAAAATTAAATCAATAACGACACAAGAATTTTACGTGGTTCCCTCAATATGAGGTACGTCCATGAGATCGAAATCCGATTCCACTATCAACCAATAAGTTTCCAAACGATTACAAACGAGAAACGAGTGATCTCACAAAACCACCATTATGTGAATTTCAAATAATTACAAATAAATAAGAGAAAATATCTCACCAAATAAATGAATAAAAATCCTCGAAATAAAATTGTAGAAGACCCAAATCAAACTTTACCAAAACAATCGAAAATGCCCCTAAACAGAGAAGCTTTTTTCCCGAGCACTATCTCACTGAAAAACAATTCACTGCTCGGGCAAACAAAAACAATATATAACAAAAACAATATATATATTGTTGATTAATGGTTTTTTTTTTATTTATCAAAACCCTAGCTATTACCAAACATATTATTAAATATTCATTGGGCCTCTAAAAGTTAGGTATAATTTATTTTCAATATTTTATAACTAATACTAAACCAAACTAAATATTTTAATAAATTAATTGGGTTCCATACTCCACGAAGAAAGTATACACAACACCATTCCCTTTAACACTATTTCTCTTCTCACCTAAGACATCCACTCCAAAGTAACCATCACCACCAACCTGTGTTATGTATATATATACATATAAATTTGTGTGTGTATATATATAATTTTTTTTCTCCTTCTGTAAACCTGTCAATGCTATTAATTTTGTCAAATTATTTTGCTATTTGCATTATGATGCCTTGACTAAAATACTGTTAGAAATATATGGATGATATGGAGGTATTTTGTTTGGTTTGAAAAATATTGAATGATTCAAAAATAATTTAACAAATTATAATTTGTACACAAAACAAAAATTAAGAACTTACAGACAATATATGTGTTAAAATCTACCATCACCTACTCCACCTACTACACCTACCACCACCTACTACCACCTACTGCACACCTACCACTACCACCTACTACCACCTACTCCACTACATCTCCTATATAAGGAGTCCCTCACCATTTGTAATATACAACATACATCAATCAATAATACATCAATTTTAACATGGTATCAGAGCAGGTTTAGAACCTGGTATTTTTCGCTTCACCGGCAGGCGGCAACCTCACCTTAGCCGTCCGTCGGTCCTCCACCTATTCCGCTTATTTTCTACACATACCTTCCCATCATTGCCCAAATCCTCTCTCTCTCGGAGGCAACCCAGCAACACCCGCTCGAGCTTGCTCTCGGAATGACCATAGTAAGCAGCATAGTGCAAGCAGGTTCTTCCATGAATTAAATCAAACATCAAAATATTAGCTCCAGCTTCAATAAGCTTTTGCACACAAGAGATCTTCCCATGCATCGCAGCCAGCATAAGCGGAGTCTGCTTATGACGATTCAACAAATCTGGTTTAACAGATCTATCCAAAAACATAGAAACAATCTCGATCTGGCCATTGGCAGCAGCGATGTGAAGAGAAGAGTGGCGATCGTAGACTGTGGTCTGGTTGATGAGAGTTGGGTCTCTCTGTAACAGATTCTCAACAGTTTCGTGGTCTCTGAACTAAACAGCAGTGGAGGGCTCTGACTTTCTCTCTCTCTCTTTCACTCTCGGTTGGGAGAGAGAAGACACTCAACCACACCACCGCTGTCATCACACACACACGGCCTCTCTCTCTCTCTCTCCAAAAAAAAAAAAAAAAAAAAAAAGAAACCCACCTATCTCTTTCTCTTGGCTTGGATCGCAAGATCAGAGCACACGAAATCTACGCCGACTCCGTTGAGATCTACAGCTTCGGCTATATCAAGGTCTTGTTTGGCTCTCAACATCAAGGTTTGGTTCGGCTTCATCGAGATCTACTTGCTCCATTGACTTTTGACTTCAGCCACTCCAATAATCACCTCTCATTTTTTTTTAATAAAGCCACCCTGAGTCACTTCTTCTTTGGATGCATCATAACCAGAACATACCACTGCATTGCAAGAAAGAGAAGGATGGGCACTGTTCTCCTGAGGTAAAATGTTCATGTTACTGGTTTTATCACCACTTTCAACAGAATCAGCCTTCACAGAACCAACAATCTTTGACCCACTATCTGCCTTTCTGACAAATCGAAACATCAAATCTTTGACCCACTATCTGCCTTTTTGTGCACCAGCACATGGCTTTTTGCCATGTATTATGGGTTAGTGCTTGAGCAGCTGTAAAGCTTATTGGTGGGAGGTGTTTTGTGATGAGGTATGTCACTAGTTGATATTATATATATATTTATATATATTCGACCAAAAAAAAAAAAAAATCAACTCCACTCACCTTTGAATTTTCATTCCCAAGACACCTATGTGGGCTTGTCCCCTCTCTCCTCCGTTTGATTCCAACTTCATTATTTTTTTATTTATTTTCTCCAACTCACTTTTCATCTCTTTCAAATATCCACTCTAAAAAAAAAAAAAAAAAAGAAGAAGAAGCAGAAGAAGCAAAACTGCACACCAAACTCATTTTATTCATGTCAGGGATCAACCCCGATCACAATTTTACACACAAAAAAAAAAAAAAAAAAAAAAAAAAAAAATCAAACAAACAAACAAACCACCACAACACACCCACACCCACAGGGGATTTTTTCTTCTCTACTCTGCTGCAGGTCTCTTCTTCTTGCCTCCGTCCTGGACGGCCCTTGCCGTTATTGCTCCGTGTTTCCCACTCCACTGGGCACGATCACTCCACCCTGCTCCTCCACTACAGCATATGGCGGACCTCCAAATCAGAACATAACGGTTGCCTTCCGCTTCAGCTCCTTATTTTCCGCCTTTAGCACACTTATCTCTGCTCGCGCATCCTTATACATGCGTTGGAGCAGAGCCAGTTGGGCGTTTAACTGCTGCACCTCATTTGTCCTACTCTGCAGCCGGTGCGACAAGTTTGTGACCGCCGTCATGGTCTCCACACATGACTTCAAAGTATACTGATTGGCCTCAATATCTGTTTGCACTGCCATTTTTTGCTCCACCGACCACATAGGGAAGTTCAACGGCGCAAAACCAGAGGCGCTTGGTTGAGGTTCACTGGCCACCGCACCAGTTACCTCTCTTGTTGACTCGTTGAGGTCGGGAAAGAGAGTGAGCAGACCACGGGACGAAGAGGCCATATTCTGGGTCGCTGAACGGGAAGACGAGGCCATGTTATGGGTTGCTGAGTGTTTCAGAGAAGGGTTGGTTACAGAGTGTTTACAGAGTGTTTCAAGATTTGCAAATCTTAGCGACAAGCTCTCAGAGAACGAAGCGGTTTCAACTGGTTTGTTATGCTTCCAAGCCTCAGCCTCTGCTTCGGTTTATAAAGACCATGATGAAGAGGCAGACACGCGCATTATGCGCCACTCGGCGCTAGACGACAACATAGGCGCGCCTTTTGATGGCACGCCTTTTTATGAATTGGGCACGCCTTTTGAAAGATTGGGCACATCTTTTGAGGGTGCGACTTTTTAGGGGTCCGACAAGACTCTGTAAACTGTCCCGACATTGATTCCGGTTAGCTCCTTCATGGGTCCGACAAGACTCTGTAAACTGTCCCGACATTGATTCCGGTTAGCTCCTTCATGGGTCCGACAAGACTCTGTAAACTGTCCCGACATTGATTCCGGTTAGTTTCTACAAGGGTCCAGCAAGACTCCGTAAACTGTCACAACAACTGTCACAACATTGTCTGCTACAACGGTCCGACATGACCCCATAAACTGTCTTCTACATCGGTCCGACAGAAGCCAGTGTCTTCTACATCGGTCTGCCATAACCATACAGTCTTCTACAACGGTCTGACATGACCATACAGTGTCTCCTATCCATTTTTTATTTTTCAGATTATTTTCTTGTTTTGTTACTCTCTCCAAACTCAAGTTGGTTAGTTCCTATCCCCCTTGAGTTTGCGGGGGGCTGTTAAAATCTACCATCACCTACTCCACCTACTACACCTACCACCACCTACTACCACCTACTGCACACCTACCACTACCACCTACTACCACCTACTCCACTACATCTCCTATATAAGGAGTCCCTCACCATTTGTAATATACAACATACATCAATCAATAATACATCAATTTTAACAATATGCAATACTGAAAACGATGAAGAAAAAGGAACCTGTAAACAGAGCAAAATTCCGAAGAATTTTTTACTCTAAATCGACTCTAATTTCAAAATTAATTTTGTCATGATTCAAATTCAATTCAACTCCCGAATGAATGAGGTATTTATAGGCTTCGAGATGGAAGTTCGAACAGACACAAACTTGTTCGAATTTCGGTGATTCAACTTCGAGAATCTGCCTGAAATACATTAAACTCGTTCTAATTTCGGCAATTGTAGTGACCTTTACCAAATCAAAAGGAAATTATGAGAAGTGATGATAGTAGTGCTTCAATGAGAGGGGATTTAGCCATCAGTTGTGTGGCAGTAGTGTTAGAGCAATGGTCGTCCTGGGTTGGGTTTTTCATGATGATGGGTAATACATAATAAGTTGTTGGTGAGGAAACAAGGAGATGAGGGCATTACAGTAATTTTGATTCCAAATTATATCTTAAACATTGTTACCACGCATCTTAATCAATGTTGAGTTACACGCGCGGTTATTTATAACAGTTTCTGTTAGTTTTACATTTCACTCCAAATCATGAGGAGTTTATGTGTATATTTTTAAACTTGAAAGGGGTAATGTGTTTTTGAGTTAAACCACAAGGGATAAAATGTAATTAACCCATATATACAGTGAATGATTATGTGCAATTCATTTTAATTTCACTCATTTAACTAGAATGGCGTGTCATTATTCTAGTGTTGTCAAAAGAAATGTAGACCCTTTATTTTATATGATTCTTTTTTTTTTTTTACTATCTACTCGGAATTATGATAGTGTAGGCGTAGAAAGATTCAAATATAAGTTTTAAGTGATGGTAAGTTTAGATACACCAATCCCATAACATGTGATGATGGAATGGAGTCCCATCATCAGTGTGAGAGAAACTATAGTTTATGGAATCAAATATTTGGTATCTTGTTGAAATTTTAAATTAAATGTGAGGAGAAAAGTAGTTGTAACTGCTTCTGCCGAAGTTCACATGCTTATCATTGAAACACAAATGCAAAATCTTTTTAAAAATATGCATAAAAATATAATAAAGGATTGTCAGCATTGTATTCATCTTGGTAGACTATGAACCACATCCAAAATGAATGCACATTATGCGTGTCTTATTTTCTTTTTCTTTTTCATTTTCTTTTAAAAAAAAATAAAATTGTATTGTTATTATATTGAAAGTAATCATCAATTCAGTTCAGACATGAACGACATGATTGTCACAATTGTTCTAAATTTAGTATATTTTTGAAATGTGCTATGTTTTTTTGGACAGGACATAGTTGTTGGAGGAACAGACACAACCTCAAACACAGTTGAGTTTGCCTTGGTCGAGATGATGAACAAGCCACAAGTTCTGAGAAAAGCCCAACAAGAAGTTGAGACAGTAGTCGGCAAAGACAACATAGTGGAAGAATCGCACATTCATAAATTACCCTATTTATACATAGTGAAAAAGACTCTACGCCTCCACCCTACCCTTCCGCTCTTGGTGCCTCACTGCCCCACTGAGTCTTGCATTGTCGGAGGCTACACTGTTCCCAAAGGTGCTCGTGTATTTGTTAATGTGTGGGCTGTGCATAGAGACCCTTCAGTTTGGAAAAAACCGTTGGAGTTTGACCCAGAGCGGTTTTTGGGGAATTCTAAGTGGGATTATAGTGGGAATGACTTTAATTATTTCCCATTTGGGTCCGGGAGAAGAATTTGTGCAGCGACTGCAATGGCGAAGAGGATGTTCATGTTTTCGCTTGCTTCGCTTGTGCACTCTTTTGATTGGAAATTGCCTGAAGGGGAGAAATTGGATTTGGAAGAGAAGTTTGGTATTGTGTTGAAGAAAAAGGTACCTCTTGTAGTGATCCCAACGCCAAGGTTATCTGACCCAGTGCTATACGAGTAAAATCCAGAGAAGATTGTTACTAAAAAAAAGAATAATGAAAGAAAATAAAAGAAAAAGGTTCTGGTGCTTGATGTAGGTTCCATGTTTGGAATGAAAGTCCCAGGATGATGCAATTGCATGTTGTATTAATTACCCAAAAGTTGAGAATTTCATGTTCATATTTTTTTCCTAAATGAATTGCTGATTGTCCAATGCCTATGTAAACAGAATTTTCTTTCAAATTAATGTGCATTTCACATTAGTTTGTTCAAAAAATAATAATAAAACTTGAAATTTGTGTTAAGCCAATCTTATCAGTTTTAGGAAAAGCTTGTTGCACATTGTTTTCTTCAAACCATCTAAACTTGGTTCGGAGGTCTTTCCATCTATTATTACCGATTGGTTTTGAGATCGAACATCTCCAAATATTTTGTATCAAAATTAGATCTAGGGTGCTCTTAAGATAACTCTTAATCTGAGTCTATTTTTCTCATCTCATATAATATATTTTTTACAAGTATGTATTCAAACTTAACGTGACTTGTGAAGTTTTAAAAATTACAAAGGAAAAAATGAGAAGCAATTGATTCATTATAACGATTCTATCTAAAAAATTATTCCGTAATGCCAATGCAATTTATGATGATTTTGATGTTGACAAATAAATTATTAGCTCAAATGCAAACTATGCTAGTAGATGGTCGCAATCAACACAGGGTTTTTGTTTTTGGTCATATGTGCTTGGCATATATATAATGTGTTTTTATCTTTCTGGACACATTAATGTTCTTTTTTTTTTTTTTTTTTTTGAACGGCAAAGAAGCTTTATTGATGAAGCACAAATAGGGTACAAAAGAAGCATCAATAAAGAGGAGGTAGGAGCTAGACAAAGCTCCTACCACCAGTTGGTGAGAAACCAACAAAAAAAAAAAACAGAAAAACACCACACTGCTGAAACAGATCCAAGGCAGTACAACTGCACTACAAAGCACACCCAACAACTTCAGCAAAACAGATTACACTCCAGGCAGCAAGAGCCCAAGGCACTGCTGAGACCAAGACAGCATAGAAGAAAAACACTGAGAGACCAAGACAGCATAGAGCTAAGACAGATTACACTCCAAGCAGCAAGAGACCAAAGCAGCTTAGCTACCAGAACCTGCAGTACAATGCACTACTGTGCAGGTTACACCAGACCAAAACTGCACTGCAGAATTGAATTTGAAGCCTCTGAGTTATTGAAGACAGCTTGACAACAATTCTGCATAACTACACCTGGGCCTCTAATCAAAGCAACAAAACAGGGGAGCTCTGTGTGCAGGACAACACATCTAAGAACTACACTCACTAAGTGCAGCCCCCCACCCACCCTCCATAACCAGCAGACAACCAGGCAGATATCAGGCTAAAACCAAACCAACTCAGACCTTCCACACACCAGATATACACCCAGGCAGCAAACCTCTACAACCATCATGAACTGAAAACTCTACCTTCTAGTGCCCAACCCACATATGCTGCTACTGCACACCATAAGATGGTAGAGTATAGGCCAATCACTGCTGCAGCTGCAAAAACACTCAACCCCGACCACCTAAACAAACCCGAATCTGGCTGATATTAAAAAGAAAATCATTGATGGAGAATGGCCAATCCTTAGAGGATGCCTTCAGCCAAATAGCTAGCCTGATAATAATGGACTCCTTAAGCTCCTCCATATCCGGTTGAACACAATTAAACAAGCAATTGTTCCGATGTTTCCAAATAGACCACAATGCAACCAGAGGGATAGCAAGCCAAACTCTCCTTTCAGCTTTCATGAGGCAGGTGCCAGCCCACCAGTGCAGCAAGCCTTCAACAAAGCCAGGTACAACCCAAACCAAACCCCACCACTTCACTAAACCAGACCAGACCTTCCAGATCAGAGGACAAGAAATTAGGACATGTGAAGCAGATTCTACCTCTGATTTGCAGAAAATACACTCAGTTGAGGCTTCCTCACCCAACACTCCAACCCTTTGAAGGAAAGCAGAAGTTTTGATCTTATGTTTCCAAGCTAGCCAACCAAAAAATTGAACTTTGGGTGGGACATAATTAATCCACACCAGTCTAGAAGTACTTGTAGCTACACCAGAACCCAGATCACAATTCCTGTAAAGAGAAGCAACAAAGGATTGACCTGGTTTACAATCCAGCCACCTTGGATTATCTTTAACCCCCAAACTTAACCTAGGAGCTGCTGTTAATATATCAGTGAGCCTGAATGCCTCCTCAACCTCCCACTGCCTCAAAGGCCTTCTTAGACAAAGATCCCAAGCCCCAAGAGATACCTTTTTTGTCAACAAAAAATTTTAAAGAACCATTCTTCTCTGTAGAGAGTGAAAACAGTCTAGGGAAAACCTCTTTAAAACAAAAGCCACCATGCCACACATCAAGCCAAAATCTCACTCTATTCCCATCTCCCACTTTAATTTGGAAGTTGTTGGCAAAAAATTGGAATAGATTGGTACTATGTTCTGCCACTGCTATAATATCACCCCATAACTTTGACCATCTTCTACCACCAGTTTGATTTGGGAACCAAGCTCCAGCTTCAATTTTATACTTCTGACAAATCACCTTTTTCCATAATGCTTGATCTTCACTTGCAAACCTCCACCACCACTTCAATAATAAACAAGAACTTACCTCTCTAAGGCCTCGTTTGGGAACAGGCTAATTTAGTAACTTTTTGGCTATTTGGCTAAAAAGGTAGGTAAAAAAAACTTGTATGTTTGGGATGACTTTTTGACTAATTACGAAAAGATGTGCAAAAAGTAGAGAGAAAAGAGAATCTTTGACTTCTTGATATGGGTTGTTGACTTTTTGGCTAATTTAGTAACTTTTTGGCTAATTGGCTAAAATAGCCTCTTGCCAAACGAGGCCTAATTCTCCTAATTCCCAACCCACCCTGGGTAATGCTCTTGGTCACCTCCTTCCACTTCACTAGGTGAATTTTTCTTTTCAATTATGTACCTCCCCATAAGAAGGCTGCTTGAATTTTATCTATTTCCTTAGCCACACCTTCTGGCAACCTGAAGAGGGAGAGGTAATACACTGGCAAACTGGACAGAACTGATTTAATGAGAGTCAACCTTCCAGCATATGATAAGAGTCTCCTTTTCCACCCCGCTAGTCTGCATTTTATCTTATCTAAAACAGGTTGCCAAAATTTCTTCCTACTTGGAGAAGAACCTAGAGGTAAACCCAGAAATTTCAGTGGCAGGTTCTGCTGTTTGCAGTTGAGCACAGAAGCGAACTCCTTAAGAGAATTGACTGTAGCTCCAACCCCACAAACCACACTCTTGTGAAAGTTAATCTTAAGACCTGAAATCATCTCAAAGCACCTTAAAATTCTTTTAAGAGTCAATACCTCTTCCATATTCGCTTCACAGAAAAGTAAAGAGTCATCAGCAAATTGAAGGTGTGAAACAACCACCCCATTAACTCCAATCTGCACCCCTTTAATCAGGCCCAATTCCCTTGCTCTGAGTAGTAGAACACTAAGCCCTTCTACAGCCAAATTAAACAGAAAGGGTGATAATGGATCACCTTGTCTTAGTCCTTTTTGAGGGCTAAACTCTTTGGTTGGTGACCCATTCACAAGGACAGAAATTCTAGCAGTTGCAATACACTCCTTCATCCAATATATCCATTTAGAGCCAAAGCCAAAATTTGACAGCATGGACAGCAAATAACCCCAGTTGATGGAGTCATACGCTTTTTCAAAATCAAGTTTAAGCAACACCCCCTTCTTCTTAGCTTTGTTTCAAAGAAGTCCTTATACTTTCAAGACATTTAAATCAAAAAGCACAATTGCCTGATTAGTTTGTTCAATTGTTTATTTAAATTATTGTTCAAATCGTATTGATTGCAAGTGAGCATAATTTTTACTAAAACATCTATAAAGTTTTAGTATAAGGGGTTGTTTGGGATGAACTGTATAAGTGTACTTTTTGACTTTTTGTCTAAAAAAATAGAGGAAAAAAATGGTTGTTTGATATAACTTTTTGACTTTTTACAAAAAAAATATGTATTAAAATATTGTATGAAACATTAAAATTACATTCTTACCCCTTTGAGTACTGACATACTTTCCGTGCATGTCAGTACGGTTGCACTAGCTTTGTTGTTATTGTTGTTTTTTTTATAAAAAAAAAAAAAAAATTCTGTGCATGTCAGCAATGACAATTTTATCCTTTTGTCTTCTGAAGTATTTTGTCTTTTTTCCCCCAAATATTGTGAATAGTGTTAAATTATTTATTTTTTTTAATAATTTTTTTACTTTTTATTTTTTTTAAGAGATTCCAAACAAACACTAAATTTTAATTATGTTTTGAGAATATTTGGAGGGCCACAGCCACGCTTAGCCACCCCCTTCATTCGTCAGTGATAAAAGACCCACTACTTTGAATGCATGTGATTAAACTCGTAACAAGATTTTGAAAACGACAACTTATCATAATATAAAAGTGTTAAAAATTATAAAAATTTATTTTAATTTTATTTTAGAAGTGAGTGTGTGATATAGTTTAATATAGGCCACACCTCTATTATAGGTCAACTATTTTTATTTTCTTTCTGAATAAATATTTTAGATAACATTATTGTAATATTAAATTCATAGAATTCAGAAGCGTGTGATGATGTTTGGAAACCCCAGAAAGAGGATCTCCACAATTCTTACTGATGTATGGATTATTGATATGTTTGATTATTATTTATTTATTTTTTTATCTCTAACAGTAACATAAATTATCCAGATCATTTTAAAAATTGTGAGATTGTGTTTTATAAGGTCTCTATTATTATTATTTTTAAAGCCATAGGTGGAAGATAGTACCTAAAAGACAAAGAAAAATAGGATTTGATGTTGTACTCAACGTTGAATCAAGACCAATAAATTTATTAGTCAGGAATGGACAGCAAAAGGATAGCTAACGAGAAGTATATACAATTTTTGTACTTTTATTATATATATTAGTAAAATGAAAGAATCAGAAGTGATCCAAAAATAAGAGGTATAAACATAAAAAAAGAAAATATTTTTTTTAAGAGAACAATGAAAGGTTATCTTTTATAAATGAGGAGTTCCAACTAAGAGTGTGCATGGGTTGGGTCGAATTCAATTGGGGACATATTTTTAAATCAAACTGTCTTGCTATGTAGATATTTATTTATTTATTTATTTATTATTGTTTTTTTTCACCCACAGCTAACCCACCTACATCAAAACTGATTAATTGAATACATTTTTATGATGGTTTCGAACTAATGGTCAGCCGGGTTGGTGAGTTGGTCTCGAAAGTTTTGAATATGCAAGCTAGGAGAATTTAATTAGTAAAATGATCATATTACAACTAACAAAAAATAAAAAAATAAATAAAAGAAGTAACATATGTATGGGAGGATAGAGTTTGACAGCATTGAAAGATGATCACTCTGTTTGGTTTTAGATTTGGAGTTTTTAAAAATAGTTTTATGAGTTTTTAATTTGTATTTTTATATTTTTAGTGATTTTGTTTAATTTTTTTTATAATCTTCATATACTTAAAAAAATATAAAATTTGTACAAAAATCTTTAAAAAATTCATTGAATACAATAAAATATGGAAAATATAATGAATTTTCATATTCTTTTGTCTTTGATTAATTTTCAAATTTTTTTCACAAATATATTTTTTTAAGTGTATTTATATTAGATGTATTTAAAAAAATTTTAAAAATACATAAAATATTTAAAAAAATACTAAAAAATAAAAGAAAAAACAACAAAAAAATCAAATTTTTTTTTTTTTTTAAAAAGAGAAATCTTTAATTCAATTTTCACAAAATTCGATTTGAAGTTGCAGGATTAGACTAGCTCATACAAATGAGACACAGATTTTTATATGAGAGAATGTTGCTGTCACGAAAAAAATTACAAAAGGTGGTAAATTATATAAATACTAATAATTATAATTATAATTTTTTTTCATTAATATTTGATAATTTTTCAAAGTACATCCCGAATTGTAATATTCCCTTCTTATTTCAATAATCAAGATATAGTATTCTTCTTCTTCTTCTTCTTCTCAGGATAGGGGAGGAGAGATCCCAAAATCAACCATGGTCTACAACCCGATTGATTCCATAAGGTCTGGTGTTTTTCCACTGCACCTAGTTATGTGCTCTTTTATGCATAAAAGTTCAAGTCAGATGACCTTTGTGTGGGGATGGCAATCAAGGGTGTCTCTTTCTTGATAACAATCCCGAACTTCTCTGAAAGATCAAGCTCTTCGCCCTCTGGCAAGTGCCAATTGAATGAATGCAAAAGTGAAGCCAACACATACATCACCATTTTCTCTGCAAGAGGAATGCCAGCACATATTCTCCTCCCTGATTCAAATGGAAGATACTGAAAATTGTTGCCGGTGTAGTCCCATTTGTTGTCGTCACCCAAGAACCTCTCCGGCCTAAACTCTGATGGATTGTCCCAAAAGTCAGGGTCCCTTTGGATTGCCCAAACGTTCAAAAACACCCTAGTGCCCTTTGGTATGGTGTATCCGCCAACTACACAAGATTGGCTAGGACGCCGAGGGACTAAGAGAGGGATTGCAGGGTGTAATCGAAATGTTTCCTTCACGACCGCATCTAAGTAGAGTAATTTGGGCAAATGGGACTCTTCAACAAAGTTGTTCATTCCCACAATGTCTGATAATTCTTCTTGGACTTTTTTCATTAACTCTGGGTTATGCATGATCTCCGTCATCACCCACTCCACCATGGTGGCTGTAGTGTCTGTTCCCCCCACTACAATGTCCTGTTGTAAACATTTGCAAACACAAATTTAAGTTCATGGATTGAGAGTTTCATGAATTTAGATGTCACTACAAAAAAATTTAATCTTTAAAGACCAAAATTTAGGAATAAAATTATTTTTTAAGGACTAAATATTTTTATTGCGAAAAGCGTCATTATTATATTTTTAACAACAAAAATTAGACATTAGTGATGAATTATTATCCTTTTGGGACCAAATATTTTGTCTCAAAAAATAAATTATTTTGAGATCAAATTATTTTGTCCCTAAAAGTCTATTTATTAGTGACATTTTTAAAATTTTGTCACTAAAAGTCTTGTTTTGGACTTTTCTGGGCGATATTTTAGCGACTATCCTCATAACGATAGAAATTGTTCTCTAAATGTCTTCTACAACAAAATTTTCATTTTTAAAGACCAAAACATTTGATCTCTAGCCGTTTGGTAACACTTACGTTTTCTGTTTTCTGTTTATATTTACAAAAATTTAAAAAACTCAAATAAAAACTTGTTTGGTAAAATTTTTGATTTATAAATCAGTGGTCTCAGTTTATAAATTTGGCCAAAAAATGAAAACATAAAAAATGTGTTTCCATTTTGAGTTTTTAGTTTTTTTTTACCACTTAACACTTGCCACCACCCACCACAATTTTCCACCACCGTCTTCTGCCACCACCACCCACCCCCCACCACCACCTGCCACCACCACTCACCAGCCACCTGCCACCACCACCCACCACCCGCCACCACTACCCACCAGCCACCCACCACCCACCTGCCACCCACTCGCCACCACTATCCGCCCCTGGCCACCACCACCACTCACCAGCCACCTGCTACCACCACCCACCACCCGTCACCACCACCCACCAGCCACCCACCACCACCACCACCACCACCACCACTCACCACCCACCTGCCATCTACCCGCCACCACCTACCACCCGCCACTACCATCCACCGCCCGCCACCACCACCACCCGCCACCTACTTGCCACCACCACTCACCAGCCACCTGCCACCCACTCGCTACCACCCACCACTACTACCAGCACTACCCACTCGCTACCACCTACCACCTGCCACCGTCACCCACCCACCCACCGCCACCACCATCCGCCACCACCCATCACCACCACTACCACCACCACCACCACTTGCCACCACCTGCCGCCACCACCCACCACCCACCACCCGCCGCCACCACCACCACTACCCCCCACTTGCTACCAGCCATCACTCGCCACCGTTACCCACCCACCATCACCACCCACCACCCATCCGCCACCCACCTGCCACCACCACCCACCACCCACCACCACCACCCACTCGTTACCACCCACCACCCGCCATCGTCACCCACCCACCCACCACCACCACCCGCTACCTACCAGCCACCACCATCCGCCATCCGCCACCCACCTGCCACCACCACCCACTTGCTGTCACCTATCACCCGCCACCGTCACCCACCCACCCACCACCACCATTCGCTACCTACCCGCCACCACCACCACCACCCACCACCCGCCACCGTCACCCACCCACCCACCCACCACCACCCACCGTCATCACTTTCCACCATCGTCTTCCGCCGCCACTTGCCACCACTTGCTATTTCTCACTTTTTTTTATATTTTTAAATTTTTTAAAACATTTTGTCAATTACCAAACGCGTTTGTAGTTTATGTTTTTCTAAAAATAAACAAAAAATAAACAAAAACCAGTTTATAAAATTTTTGCAAATATAAATTGATAACGTAAACGTTACCAAACACACCTTTTGTGTTTGGATAGATTTTCAAACTATAATTCCACCCTTACATTCTAATACCATGTTTGTGTTGGGTCGATGAACCCTAATAAGTACTGTTCACTTAACCCTACTATTCACTCAAACATTGGGTCCAATAGAGGGTTTGGGGGGGTACTTTCATAATTCTCATGTGTTTCCGTGTAACCCTAATTCTATACTAATAAATAGATGAAAGGGCGCCTTTTCTAGGTTAAGAGAGAGTTGTATTTTTCTGATCATAGTAAAAACTGCAGCAGCTGTGGACGTAACCCTATTCTGGGGTGAACCACATAAATCCTTGTGTTTCTTGTGTGTGTGATTTGTTTGATTCATTAATTTCTTTCTTGTTTGTTATTTCGTGTCTCACTGATCTTGGTTAGAAAGGGTCAATTCCTAACAACTGGTATCAGAGCATTGGTTCGAGTGGGAGCGATGACTACAAACGAAAAGGTTAGAATCAACAAATTCAATGGCACAGATTTCGGATTTTAGAAGATGCAGATTCAAGACTAACTGTATCAAAAAAAATATTATGAGCCCCTTTCAGGGTTGAAACCAGAAAAGATGAAGAATGATGAGTGGACTCTTCTTGATCGCCAAGCGCTAGGTGTTATTCGGCTAACATTGTCTCGTAACGTTGCGTTTAACATAACGAAGGAGAAGATTATAGCAGGTCTCATGGCGACACTCTCAAACATGTACGAAAAACCTTCTGCCTCAAATGAAGTTTATTTGATGCGTAGATTGTTTAGTCTGAGGATAACAGAAGGTGCTTCGGTAGCTGAGCATCTGAACGAATTCAATATTGTGGTAACACAATTGAGTTCTATATCTATTGAATTTGATAATGAAATTAGGGCTTCGATTCTTCTATCTAGTTTGCCAAAAATTTGGAATGGTACTGTAATGACAATGAGTAATTCTTCAGGGAAAGAAAAGTTGAATTACAATGATATTCGAGATTTAATTTTGAGTGAAGAAATTTGCAGGAGAGAATTAGGGGAAACATCAGGTTCAGCCCTGAAGCTAGAAGAAGATCAATAAGAAAAAACCCGAACCGCAACAAATCAAAATCCAAATACAGAAGCAAGTCAAGAACTAGAGAAGGACAGAGTTTTTGGAACTATGGAAAGAAGGGACATCTAAAGGGAGATTGCCCGACATTGAATAAGAACAATGGTGATCAAAATCAGAAGTCTGCTAATGCTGCAACAGAGGAGATTTATGATGTTTTGATCTTAAGCATTGACAACCCTCTTGAATATTGGATTTTAGATTCTGGGGCATCATTCCATTCTACTTCACAGAGGGAAATCATGGACAATTACATTGGTGGCGATTTCGGGAAGGTTTTTCTGGCTTTTGATGAACCATTGAAGATTGTGGATAAAGGGGATGTAACAATCAGGTTGCCAAACGAATTTGTTTGGAAGATACAGAATGTCAGACATGTGCTTGGTTTGAAAAGAAACTTGATTTCTGTTGGACAACTTGATGATGAAGATCATGTTGTAACCTTCATGGGTGGTTTGTGGAAAATCACCAAATGAGCCATGGTTGTTGCTCGTGGTAAAAAAGAAGGCACCCTTTACATGACTACGAACAATAGGGATGCAGTAGCAGTTGCTGGTGAGAAGGACAACTCAAATCTGTGGAACCAAAGGCCTAGACATATGAGTCAAAAAGGGATGAAAGTACTTGCATCTAAGAGGAAACTGTCATATTTGAAATCGGTGGACATTGACTTTTGTGAGGATTGCATCTTCAACAAACAAAAGAGGGTCAATTTTTCAAAGGATGGCAGGAAACTGAGTTCTGAAAAGTTGGAGTTAGTTCATACAGATGTGTGGGGACCTGCACCAGTTTCATCTCTTGGAAGATCATCATACTATGTTACCTTTATTGATGACTCAACGAGAAATGTATGGATTTATTTTCTAAAACATAAATCTGATGTTTATACTACTTTTAAGAATTAGAAAAGCCTTGGTGGAGACTGAAACAAGTCTGAAAATTAAGTGCTTGAGATTAGGTAATAGAGGGGAATATGAGAACAATGAGTTCAAGAAATATTGTGCAGAAAGTGGAATTAGAATGGAGAAGACTGTTCGAAAGACACCTCAACAAAATGGCATTGCAGAACGCATGAATAAAACTCTGAATGAACATGCTAGAAGTATGATGATACATGCTGGATTACCAAAGATATTTTGGGCAGATGCAGTTAACACTGTAGTATATCTAATTAACCGTGGTCCATCTGTTCCATTACATGAAGAGCTACCAGAAGAAGCTTGGAGCGGTAAAGAGGTAAATCTTTCTTTTTTGAAGGTATTTGGCTGTGTTTTATATATGCATATAAATTCTGCTGATAAAAGTAAACTTGATCCATAATCTGTTAAATGTACTTTTATTAGGTATGGTATTGATCAATTTGGTTATCAGTTTTGGGATGATAAAAATCGAAAAATAATCAGAAGTAGAGATGTTATATTTAATGAGAAACTAATGTATAAGGATAGGGATAAGTCTGCATCTGAATTTGAATCTGTTACTTGTCATGAGCATGTTGAGTTAGAGGAGATTAGTGAGAATGATTTGAATAGTAGGATTCAAAATAATCTTGAAAATCTTATTCCACAAACTGAACCACATACTCCTACTCCTAAGTTGAGACAGTCAGAAAGAGAGTCTAAACTTACATAGCGTTGGTCTCCATCTTCATATTATTTGTTGTTGTCTGATGGGGGTGAACTCGAAAGTTATGATAAGGCTTTGTAGGTTGATGATTCAATCAACTGGGAGTCAGCTATGCAGGATGAAATGGATTCACTCATGGCAAACCAGACATGGGAGTTGACTGAATTATCAGTGGGTACGAAAGCTTTGCACAACAAGTGGGTTTACAGGATTAAACAGGTATATGATGGGAGTAAAGCTACAAGGCCAGATTGGTTGCAAAGGGATTCCAACAAAAGAAAGGGGTTGACTACACTGAAATTTTCTCTCCAATTGTGAAGTTGACTACTATCAAATTGGTGCTAGGAATTGTGGCTGCTAAAGATTTGCATCTTGAGCAGATGGATGTGAAGACGGCTTTTCTCTATGGTGATTTGGAGGAGGAAATTTACATGAAGCAATCACAAGGTTTCTTGGTATGTGACAAAGAGGAGTTTGTATGCAAACTTCAAAAAAGCTTGTATGGTTTGAAACAGGCCCCAAGGCAGTGGTACAAGAAGTTTGATGGGTTTATGTGTAGCAACGATTTTACAAGATGTCAAACAGATTATTGCTGTTATTTCAAGAGGTTTGACAAAAGTTATATTATTTTGTTCTTATATGTTGATGATATGCTTATCGCAGGATCTAGCATTAAAGAGATAAAAAGATTGAAGAAACTTTTGTCCAACCAATTTGAGTTGAAGGATCTTGGAGTTGCAAACAAAATCCTTGGTATAAGGATTCACAGGGACAAGGCAAATGGTACTTCGAAGTTGTCACAGGTTGAGTATGTCAAGAAAATTCTCAAAAGGTTTAGCATGGATGGTGAAAAACCAGTAAGCACTCCATTGGCTAGCCACTTCAGACTTACCAAAGAGCAGTCTCCAAAGACCGAAGAAGAGCAGGCTTATATGGAACGTGTTCCATATGCTTCAGCTATCGATAGCATAATGTATGCTATGGTTTGTACTAGACCAGACATTGCACATGCTGTGAGAGTGGTTAGTAGGTACATGAGTAATCCAGGCAAGCAGCATTGGAAGGCAGTGAAGGGGATCCTTAGATACTTGAGTGGCACTACACACATGGCACTTGATTTCAGACGAACCGGCATCCGGTTACATGTTTATGTTGATGCAGACTTGGTTGGTGATATGGATAACAGAAAGAGTGCTATTGGTTATGTTTACACATTGGGTAGTACAGCAGTGAGTTGGATTTCACAGTTACAAAAGATTGTGGCCCTTTCTACAACAGAGGCTGAGTATGTTGCTATTACTGAAGCTGGGAAGGAGATGACTTGGTTACAGAATTTCCTAGCAAAGTTGGGTAAGATGCAAGAGATGAGTATTTTGCATAGTGACAGTCAAAGTGCTATTCATCTTGCAAAGAACCCGACTTTTCATTCTAAGACGAAACACATTCAGCTGCAATACCATTTCATTCGTTCACTTGTAGATGATAGAGTCTTACCTCTTGAGAAGATCCAAGGCAGTAAGAATCCAGCAAATATGTTAACCAAGACAGTTACCATTGACAAACTGAAGTTGTGTGCAACTTTAGCTGGCCTTCAAGATTGATGAAGGAAGATCGAGTTGTTGCGGCGTTCCTTTATGTGATGAAGATGATGGAGAGCTTGTGTTATTAGGTTCCAAGTGAGAGATTGTTGGGTCGATGGACCTTAATAAGTACTGTTTACTCAAACACTAGGTCCAATGGGGGGTTTGGGGGGGGGTAATTTTGTAATTCTCATGTGCTTCCATGCAACCCTAATTCTATAATTATAACTAGATGAGAGGGCGCCTCTTTTAGGTTAAGAGAGAGTTATATTTTTCTGATCATAGTAAAAACTGCAACAACCGTAGACGTAACCCTATTCTGGGATGAACTATGTAAATCCTGTTAGAACAATCTTCTATGTAAAATAAATAATTTGAAACCAAATCAAACAAATAAAATAAATTACTTACAGAATTTATTTACCGAATTGAATAAATATTTAAAAGATCAAGTTGAGTTGTCCTTAAGACAAATTTGCCCCGCTATGGTGCCTACGAAAAAATGGCGACTATCTTCCAAGATACAATGATCTTTACAAATTGTAGTAGTACTCTAAATAATTTGTACGGCGAACAAAACCTACGTTGTATACTCTCTTAATTTTTCCTAAAAACTAGTACAAAGAGAATTTATGCAAAGGAGTAATACCGAAAGGGAACCAAGAGAATTTTAGATTTTTTTTAGGTTGTAGAAATCTGCTGGAAAGGACTGGTATTTATAGCAGATTGGTGACCAAACAGATCTGCCCGAATAGATGCAGTTTTGAACCGAACAGGTATAACATTTGAATGAACAGATACAGTTCAAATTTGAGCAGATCTGCAGCAATTTGAATCTGTATAACTTCTGGCATTTTTAAACTTGTTAAAAGACAGTTTATCTGTTGGGAATTTCGAACTGGAAAAGGCACAATTATGGACAGAAAATTTGAATTTGAATTTGGTGCAAATTTTGAATTAATTTCCCGCAAGAATTTTTTTTGAAAAAATTCAAATAAATTTTTGTCCAAAAAATTAATATTAGAACTGATTCGAACCACAACCCACATCTGCACTCGGCACGGCTCGGCTCGAGCGGCCGGTCTAACGGACAGACAACGACGGTATAAGTGCACGTGTGTGGTGTTTTGAGCCAAGGTTCACTTTGTCCATAACTCCTCCCTTCTATAAACTTAGGGTGCCCCTTGGAGCCCAACCCAAGTGTTGCCACCTAGAACTTATATACACACATAAGTTCTCTTAAGTTTCCAACGTGGGATAACCATTTCAAGAAAACTCACATTTTACTTCTTCAATTGTTTATTCCACGAACGCGAAAACGACGTCAACTTCCCATTCGCTCATAAATGGTTTTAATGAATTGTCTTCACCATATGACTTGCCATGCACTAAGGAACACATCACCTTTTTGGACCCACCTCAAAAGACATGTGGACCCCACTCAAATTTGGGCTCAAAGTTAGCCCAAAATAAGCCTATAAAATCATATTTTTTTCCAACAATCCCCCATATAAATGGAATTTGATGGAGAGAAAATGCAACAACATGATCTAATTACAGAGAGTACAGAAATTGGGAATATTCTGCAAAGGATATGTAGCTTTTGGCGTTGAACCTTCTCTTGTGAGACACTATCGGATTTACTAGCTAACCAGTGAACAGGATGCCTTGAACTGTTCAACCATTTGTGTAAACTAAGACAATTGAACTCATACAGTATATTACCAGACACAGTTTAGTTCTCACTATTGTGTTCATTTTGGCCCTGAATAACCTGGTCTTTCATGCATGCTCTAGAGAATTGTAGCCCTTCACAAATCTCATAGAACCGGCCCAGTTCACACTCATATAGGTGATTCTTATGAAGAATGTCCTACCATTATCCACTAGGTATATTTAGATATAAGAATCATTAAAAGTATTACTTAACTTAAGACACTGTAGACATCACTTGTTCATAATAGAAATGGGTAGGAGTTTGACTCCCTAGTGATCCTTCTGAGTTATACACAACTCGGTTATCCCTTTGAACCTAGATCTTGGGATCTCCAGTCAACTAGGTTTGGTTGCCGTTGTGGTAACTCTTATTTAATAGGCTTAAGTCCTATTCCCCTCGATGAATTCTCAACTAACTCTCTTGCTAACCCTTTGGTTAGTGGATCCGCTATGTTGTCTTTAGACTTCACATATTCAATGAAAATAATTCCATTATAGAGTAGTTGTCTCATGGTGTTATGTCGACAACGAATGTGTCGTGACTTACCATTATACATATGACTCTGTGCTCTACCAATTGCTGATTGACTATCACAATGTATGCATATAGCAGGCACTGATTTTGGCCATATTGAAATATCTCCAAGGAAGTAGCGAAGCCATTCTGTCTCTTCCCCAACTTGATCTAAAACTATTAATTATGATTCTATAGTAGACCTAGCAATGCAAGTCTGTTTGAAAGATTTCCAAGATACAACTGCCCCACCAAGACAAAATACATACCCACTGGTGGATTTTGAGTCTCTAGTATCTGATATCCAGTTTGCATCACAGTATCCTTCAAGTACTGCTGGATATTTAGTATAATTTAACCCAATGTTATGAGTAAATCGGAGATATCTTAGAACCCTTATAATAGCTTTCCAGTAGTCTACTCCTGGATTACTCGTATATCTACTTAATTTACTTACTTCATAAACTATATCTAGGCGAGTGCAGTTCATCAAGTACATTAAGCTTCTAATAATTTGGGCATACTCTAATTGAGAAATACTTTCCTGTACGTTCTTAGAAAGAAACAAATTAACATCCACAGGTATTCTAGCAAGATGATCATCATCTTTGCTAAATTTGTCAAGTATTTTCTTAATGTAATGTGATTGTGACAACGCATAACCTTCTGATATTTTGGTAATTTTCATACAAAAAATTACATCAGCAATCCCCATGTCTTTCATGCCAAAATGTTTATTCAACATTTTCTTAGTGTTTTAATCATGTCATTATTACTACCTATAATGAGCATATCATCCACATAAAAACATATTATAACATAGCTTTTGTTTGTGTTTTTAATATAAACACATTTGTCAAATTTATTAATTTTGAATTCATTTGACATCATTGCTTTGTCAAATTTCTCATGCCATTGCTTTGGCACTTGTTTTAAATCATATAATGATTTAACCAATTTACACACTTTCCGTTCTTTTCCTGGACAGAAAATCCTTTTGGTTGTTCCATGTAAATTTCTTCATCTAACTCATCATTTAAGAAAGTGGTTTTCACATCCATTTGATGAATTTTTAGATTGTACAACGATGCAATAGCAATGAGCATTCTAATGAATGTTATTCTAGTAACCGGTGAATCTGTGTCAAAGTAATCAAGACCTTCTTTTTGTCTAGAACTTTTGACCACAAGTCTTGTCTTGTATTTGCCAATTGATCCATCCGCTTTCATTTTTCTCTTGAAAATCCACTTGTACCCAAGAGGTTTACAACCTGGTGGCAAATCCACCAATTCCCAAGTGTGATTTTGCTAGATGGATTCAACTTCGCTATTTACAATTTCTTTTTATAAAGGAGCTTCAGGACTGGACATAACTTCTTTGAAAGTTAAAGGCTCATTTTCTAACAAAAAAGTTAGAAAATCTGGACCAAAAAATTTTGAGGTTCTAGCACGTTTACTACGCCTAGGTTCCTCTTCCTCATTTTGATCTATCTCTTGCTCTTGTTCTTGATCATGTTCTTGATCCTAACTAGTAATAGCATCATGAGATCTTTTGTTAGTACTAGTCTTTTGTCCAGTTCTATTTGGAAACACATGTTCAAAGAAAGACGTATTCTGAGATTCAATAATAATATTTACATGCATTTCGGAACGGTCTGACTTATGAATCAAAAACTGATATGCACTACTATTTTTGGTATAACTAATGAAAATGCAATCAACGGTTTTAGGATCTGTCTTAATTTTTTTGGGACTAGGAATAGCCACTTTAGCTAAATACCTCAACACTTTTAAGTATTTGTAGGATGGTACTTTCTCATGCCACATTTCATAAGGTGTTTGATTTACTTTCTTTCGGGGTACTTTATTTAAAATATAATTAACAGAAAGTATTGTTTCTCTCCATAAGTTCTGAGGTAATCCAGAACTCATTAACATGGCATTTATCATTTCTTTTAAAGTCATATTTTTTCTTTCAGCAATTCCTCTTTGCTGAGATGAGTAAGGAGCGATGGTTTGATGAATTATTCCGTGCTTTTTACAAAACTCACCAAAAGGTGATTCATATTCACCACCTCTATCATTTCTAGGTTTTTTAATTTTCTTGCCAAGTTGATTTTCAACTTCATTCTTGTATCGAATGAAAGTTTCCAAAGCTTCATCCTTGGTTCGAATTAAATAAATATAATTATATCTAATGTAGTCATCTATAAAAATGATAAAATATTTTTTCCCACCGCTAGTTTGAATTGTTTTAAAATCACAAATGTCACTATGAATTAATTCAAGTGGTTCCGTACTTCTTTCAATTGTATGGAAAGGAGTTTTGGATAATTTTGCTTCAAAATTCTATATTAATTAATCTACACAAAGATCCATAATTAACATGTCCTAGTCTACCATGCTACAAATTTGAAGACTCAAGCAAGTAAGAAAAAGATGTATTTTTATTAATAACAGAGGGTATAACAGTTTTTACATTCATTTTGAAAACGCCATCAGACATGTAACATTTTCCTTCATACATCCCGTTTTTGGTAAGTACGAACTTGTCACTTTAAAAAACTAGCCTAAATCTATTTTTACTCAACAGAGATCCGGAGGCTAAATTCTTGCGAATATTCGGTACATGCAGCACATTGTTGAGAGTGAGTTTCTTTCCTGATGTCATCTTCAGAATAATCTTTTAGAAGTCGAGGACTTGCCCATAAAAAGTTGTTCACCGTTGTCTACTACAGAATAAGATGTGAATATCTTTTTGTCGGCACAAATATGGCGAGTAACACCAGTGTCCACTCATCATTCTTTAGGATTTCCGACAAGGTTTACCTCGAAAATAACTGCAGAAGATTTATGTCATCTACACCATTGGAAATTTTATCTACTTCGGTCATATTGGCTTGAGCAATCTTCTTGCTTGATTTTCCTTTGCCTTCGCGTAAATCAATTTCTAAGAACTTCTCTGGCTTTTCACCCTGATTCACTGGCATAGTCACAACATGAGAAAGGGTTCATGTAATTGCAGCCACCATACCAGTACTGGTTCGAACATTAGTTTGACCAGTTTCTGTAGCTATGAATTCGAAATTATAAAACAAAATTATAATTTGAATTTTATACTACACAGAATATTTAAACCAAAACCACAGAATTAAATTCTGTAAAAATAAAAGAAACAAGAATTGTAACTTTTATTTCCAATTAATTTGAAAATAAAATAAAATTTTATTTAAACAAATTAATTCCACACAGAAAATTAAATTTTTGTAACACTTCAAAAATTAAAATACTGAAAACATAATTTTAATTAATGAACACTTAAAAATTATTTTTAAAACCAAAATTAATTTCTGACTAACTTCACAAATAAATATTCTGAATTGTTAATGACTACCAGTATATTACTACTAGTTGTCAAAGAAAATAAACAATATACTACTACTATTTGTTTTTCTAACCAGAATATTATTTTGTAAAATCACAGAAAATAATTTATGTTAGAAGAAGAAAGAGAAAAAGAAATAAACGAAAAATTATGTATAAACAGAATAATTCGAATCTGTCTTAAAATTGTTTGAACAATCTTCTATGTAAAATAAATAATTTGAAACCAAATCAAACAAATAAAATTAATTGCTTATAGAATTTATTTACCGAACTGAATAAATATTTAAAAGATCAAGTCGAGTGTGTAACACTCTATCATTAAGACAGATTCACCTCGCTACGGTACTTACAGAAAAATGGCATCTATATCCCAAGATTTATGATCTTCACAAATTGTAGTAGTACTCCAAACAATTTGTACAGCGAACAAAACCTGTGTTCTGTAGTCTCTTAATTTTTCCTAAAAACTAGTATGAAGAGAATTTATGCAAAAGAGTAATACTGGGAGGGAACAAAGAAAATTTCAGATTTTTTTAGGATGTAAAAATCTGCTGGAAAGGCCTAGTATTTATAGTAGATTGGTGACCAAACAGATCTGCCTGAACAGATGCAGTTTTGAATCGAACAGGTATGACATTTGAATGAATAGATACAGTTCAAATTTGAACAGATCTGCAACAGTTTGAATCTGTATAACTGTTGGCAGTTTTAAACCTGTTAAAAGATAGTTTATCTATTGGGAATTTCAGACTGAAATAGGCATAATTATGGACATAAAATTTGAATTCGAATTCGAATTTGGTGCAAATTTGGAATTAATTTCCAGCAAATTTTTTTTTTTTTGAAAAAATTCAAATAAATTTGTCCAAAAAATTAATATTATAATCGATTCGACCCACAACTCACATCCGCGCCCGACACGGCTCGGGTCGGCTGGTCGGACGGACGGCGGCAGCACACGCGCGTGTGAGGGTTTGAGCCAAGGTTCACTTTGTCCATAACTCCTCACTTCTACAAACTTGAGGTGCCCCTTGGGGCCCAACCCAAGTATTGCCACTTAGAACTTATATACACACATAAGTTCTCTTAAGTTTCCAATTTGGGATAACTATTTCATGGAAACCCACATTTTACTTCTTCAATTGTCCATTCCACGAATCCAAAAACGACGTAAACTTCTCATTCACTCATAAATGGTTTTGACGAACTGTCTTTCACTGTGTAACTTGTCATGCGACAAGGAACACGTCACCTCTTTAGATCCGCCTCAAAAGACGTGTGGACCCCACTCAAATTTAAGCTCAAAGTTAGCCCAAAATAAGCCTATAAAACCATTTTTTTTTTCAACAAATCCTTGTGTTTCTTGTGTGTGTGATTTGTTTGATTCATTTGATTCATTAATTTTTTTCTTGTTTATTATTTCGTGTCTTATCAATCTTGGTTAGAAAGGGTCAATTCCTAATAGTTTGGATACATCTTTCAAATTTTATTCCCACGACAAAAAGAAAACTCTGCAAAAAATTCTGTCAGGTAGGATTTTTTTTTTTTTTTGAAATTTTGCTTAACCGGTTGTCTGACCGGTCAACTGGAATAGGGCAAGTTTTTTTTTTTTTTTTTTTTTTTTCAATTTTGTTTTGTTATTTTATATATTTCTAATAAAACAATATTTTTAGAATTTTTTAAAATTTTTTATGAGCTTTTAATAGATTTTTGAGTTGTATGTTTGGTTATGAGTTGTAAGTTTTTGTATCATATATCATATGTCACATCAAAAAATTTTCACTCAATTCAAAACTCTTTTCAAACTCATAACCAAACAAATTTTATACACTCAAATCATAATTTCAAAATACACAAACTCAAAATACAACTCTATTCTCAAATCATATTTCCAAAATTCTATTCACTCTATAAATTTCTTCAAAAATCAAATATCTAAATACATCAATCAACCAGACCGATCTTAACTTGTTCCACTTGTGCACAACATCAAAACCGGCCCTTGAGAACTATATACCTCTGTGTGTGACGCACATTAAATGACAGTTTTGAAAACAAAGAGGATATTTATCGCCGGTTTGTTTTCTAATCAAAAAACAAAATAAGATTTTGTATGCAAGTGAAAGAATATTTTCAATTGAGATGCCAATTCAGGATGGGGGTTGTGTTTTGTTCAACCGACCTCAGGTGTCAGCTAGCTTTCAATTCCATTAGGACGTAGTATATAAAACATGCCTTTCAATTATTATAATTTTCATCTAATCATACATAGAACACAACTACCTAAGCTATATTATAAGTTTTGATTGACTTTGTGAAAACAACTTCAACGTAGTGCAACAGACATACAATGTCCTATTGGAGTCATGCAAGTTCCTTGTGTCATCTACATTAGTTTATATATATTTCCCATATTGGAAAATTCTCCGATATACAATACACACCGTATACAATTCTATGACAAAATTATGTACGTTTTCACGAACTTACACAAGTGATCTCACAAAAATATGTAAGTTGGAACACGAATTTATGTAAGTCTTAAGTTTTCACGAATTTATGCAAATTTATATTCAATTTACGTATTTTTGTGAAATCAATTATACATATATGTGAAAACTAATGTAATTTTGTAGTAACGTTACATAAGGTGTGCATTACACACTGGAGCATTTCTGATTATTTTACATCAAACACTGAAACCTCATAAATATAAAATAATGCCAAAATAAATAATTGATTTGGGGTACATTATATAAATACACTTTTTATCTTTTTTGGATCACACCACCTCTCTACTTTTCTGCACATTTTTTCATAAAAAATTAAAAAATATACTTATTTAGATCATTTCAAACAAATGTTCAAGTCAACCCTCCTTCCATTTTTTTTTTTAATTTTTTTTTAACAGAACCCTCATTCCATTTGGCAGTCCCCATATTAATCTACCAAATCTTGTACAAGGTTTAAACATTATGCAAAAGGATGTGAATGGGTTCAGCTTTCAAACAAAAATGAGATTTATTTCTACTTAACAGTAAGCTTCAATGCTTCATGTATGTTCTTAATGGGAATTTATCATTGGTACCTTTTTAGTCTTTATTTTTTTCCCATTATTATCACCATGCATGTATTGTTATTATTTCGCTTTTCATTTCCAAATAACAGCTCAATAAAAAACCTGCATTGTAATTTTTCAATTTAGAGATTCAGTGTAAAAGCAAAAACAAACTCTAATTTATCATTTTATCAAATATGACTAGCTTCCTCTGTTTGAAATTGAAACTGATAATGATTGCATTGTGTTCTAAACCGGATAAAGAGCCTACAACCGACAAAAATGCAAAATACAATTCAACAAAAGAAAAACAAAGTAAAAACAACTTAAACATACCTATTTACATTTGTTGAAACCAAGACAAGATTTGAAACAGGACCTTGAGACACAGCGCTAAGATTCACGCGTGAGGATCCTCTAGAGTGATCCCTCTAGAGTGATCTCCTGCAGTAAAGGATATAGGCGTGACACCTGCCTCACTAATGGAATTAAGGGCTGTGATCAATCCTCACCAAAACGACGTCGTTTTGGTGAGGAAATTAAAAAAAAAAAAAAAAGAAATAAAAAACCTTGAACAGAATGAGGAGAGAAGATAGAGATTCCATGGCCAAACCCCCCCTCCTCAGAGGTGGCGGCCACCTGGTCCCCCACCCTCACCGACCGCCGCCAATTGCTCCCCAACTCTCCTCCGGCCAACCACCCTTTCCCCACTCCTCTGCCTCCATCCATCGCCGGAAGATAACTATGAAATTTGTCGGAAAAAACTGTTTGAAAAAATGCTTGGTCAGGAAAAAAGAAAAAAACAGTGTGTCTGTTTGAAGTAAAAAAAACAGAGCATGGTCTATACTATCCATTTGAGTGAAGCAAAAAGAAAAAAAAAAGGGAAGAAAAGTTTAGAACAGGAAACGGATCTGTGGTTTGCAAATGCGATTGAACCAAAGGTGTTGGAGTGGCGGCGGCAGCGGAAGAGATCGAAGACGAAGGTGAAGGCGTTGACAGAAGATCTTCGCGGCAGCGGCGGAGCCATGCCGGCGACGTCCTGCTCTTCTCTCATTCTCTCAGCCTTTCTCTCTCTCTCTCTCTCTTCTCTCAGCCCTTCTCTTTGTTTTGAAATCTGAATTTTTGTTTTTTCAAATTACACAGAAAAACGACGTCGTTTTTGTCAGGATAAATCTCAACCCTCCGATGATCACTCTACGAGATCATACAGCTGGCATATACTCACCCATTCCCAATCTCTATAAAAGGCGTCCTCTCACCGTTTTCTCGACAGAACAACGAACTTCCGATATTTTGCTTTAAAGATAGAGATTTTGCTTGGCAATAGGCACAAGAACTGGATGACCACTTTGGATGGCACAAAAAAGATAAATTTCAACGGTTTTGGGATAAATGCTCTTTTCTCTTTGAGTCATACTCCTTTTTGTTTTCCATTCCTTCATGCTGCTACCCATTGTTGGGACCATTCACTCATGTGTTTCTCTTCGGATTGCAAGAGATGTGTCCTACTCTTGAATTAACCAATAATTTTGCTCAGCAAAGTGGTGAGCTAGTGTCACATCATTGTCATTGAGTCTTAGGTGTGAGAAGTTAGAAGATGTTTTATTGGGTACACAATTATAGTGTACAAGTGTTTATGTATTGATGAATTCACCAGCGTGTCAAGCTCAACATCTTGATTATATTTGGGAGGAGATTCATCATAGGTCAACTAATAACTACTATTGTCTAAAAAAATCAACCTATGTTCTAAATAATCCACATTTTCACTGGCCTAAATAAGATTAGAGTGAACAGAACAGATTCAAACAAATACCATTCATCAAGAGCAAACAAATTAAAGATAAAATCAATGCAATGAATGATTATAGAGATTATAAATGGAGATGAGAACACAGTAATATTATACACACATGTAGTACATGTACATTATATGAGACAGAGAGAGAGGGAGGAGGAGGTTTCTGTGATGATCAGTGAAAGACAAATTATGAAAGACAGATTGAGAGAGTAATATTGAAAGAAAATTGTAATGTAAACTCTGTATTCAGAATCAAGATTAAGGCTCCATTATATAGGAGCTTGTTACAAGAACATTATGATGATACACTCTGAATATAATAAGTAAAAGGGGCAGAAAGATGGCCGCGCGCCGAAAGTAATTGATAAAGGAATCCTATTCTATAATTGATGTCTAGGCTATATTATATTAACAGATATAGTCTTGCTATATTATATTCATATACAATTGTATATTATATTCATATATTAACAGCCCCCCTCAAACTCAAGGAGGACAAACATCAACCAACTGGAGTTTGGAGACAAGTTCAACGAAGCGGCCAGGAGAATGGGCTTTGGTGAAGATATCAGCAGGTTGATCAGCAGAGGAGATTGGATGGAGATGGACAGTACCATGAGTGACGTGTTGACGAATAAAATGACAGTCAATCTCAATGTGCTTGGTGCGATCATGAAAAACATCATTGTGAGCAATTTGAAGAGCACTTTGATTGTCACAAAAGAGGGCAGTAGCGCCAGAGGGGGAAATACCCATGTCAGCAAGAAGCCAACGAAGCCAGAGAAGTTCCTGAGTAGTATCAGCAAGAGCACGATATTCAGCCTCAGTACTGGAGCGAGCAGTAAGAGATTGTTTCTTGCTGCGCCAAGAAATAAGAGAATCACCCAAGAAAAAGCAGAACCCTGTAGTAGAGCGCCGGTCAGTAGGATCCCCAGCCCAATCAGCATCAGAAAAGGCACGAAGCTGGAGAGAGGCGCGGGCGGAATAATGAAGTCCATGAAACAAGGTACCTTTGAGATAACGAAGGATACGAACTAATGCAGCATAATGAGGGGTACGAGGAGCGGACATAAACTGGCTGACAATATGAACAGCATAGGCAATATCAGGACGAGTAACAGTGAGATAGACAAGGCTACCAACCAGCTGTCGATATAGGGTAGCATCAGAGAGAAGAGTGCCATCAAGAGGTGTAAGACGACTCTGAGGCTCCAGGGGAGTGGAGGCAGTCTTGCAATCCGTAAGACCAGCGCGGGTGAGAAGATCAGAGGTATACTTAGCCTGAGAGAGAAAAGACCCCGTGGAATCATGGAAGATTTCAAGACCCAAGAAATAGCTGAGAGGACCAAGGTCTTTCATCTCGAAATGACGGCTAAGAAACTGTTTAAGGCAGACAATACCATCAAGATCGTCACCGGTGATAATCATATCATCCACATAAAGGAGAAGCAAGGTGGTCCCTTGAGCAGTTTTCCGGATAAAAAGAGCAGTATCATAAGAACTGGAAGTGAAACCACAGTCATGAATAGTAGAACTGAACTTGGCAAACCAAGCACGCGGAGCCTGTTTGAGACCATATAGAGCACGCTGAAGTTTGCAAACTTTATGAGGTGGATAAGTAGACCCAGGGGGAGGTTGCATGTAGACTTCCTCAAGAAGAACACCATTAAGGAAAGCATTTTTCACGTCCATTTGATAAAGATCCCAGTTTCGGGCGGTAGCAACCGCAATCAGGCTGCGAACAGAGGTGAGACGAGCAACAGGGGCAAATGTCTCCTCATAGTCAATACCATATTCTTGGTTGAAGCCTTTTGCAACAAGGCGGGCTTTGTAGCGCTCAATAGTACCATCAGAGCAAGTTTTGATTTTGTAGACCCATTTGCAACCAATGGCAGTCTTGCCAGGAGGAGGATCAACAATGTCCCAAGTGTGAGTTTTGTCTAAAGCCTGCAATTCATCAGTCATAGCTTGCTGCCAAAGAGGATTAGAGCGAGCCTCACGATAGAAGGTCGGTTCATAAGTAGAAAAAGCAGTAGAACCAACAATAAAGTCACGAAGACGAGTGGAAGGTTGTATTACCCGGTGTGGTCGAGTAGAGACAGGAGGAGCCAGAGGGAGAGACTCACCAGGAGGGGAGGACCCCGAGGGAGCAAGAGCAGGACCATCAGAGGGAGCAGGTGCATGGGACAGACCAGAAGGCAAGGCAGTCTCGAGAGGTGGTGGAGTAAGCTCATCAGAGGACTCGAGAGAGGCCGGCAAGGGCGATGAAGGAAGCTCATCCGAGAACAAATCCATGGAAGGGTCAGTAAAAAACAGAGAGGGTGAGGGAACGGACAAACGGAAGAGAGAGAGAGAGGAAAACATTTTGTGTTCCCAAAAGATGACATGACGAGAGATACGGAGTCGCTGGGAGAGAGGATCCTAACAACGATACCCCTTGTGTTCAATACCATACCCTAAGAAGCAACAAAGGCGAGAACGTGGTTCAAGTTTGGTACGTTCATGAGGTTGAAGAAGAACAAAACAGGCAGATCCAAAGACCCTAAGGTTGGTGTAAGGGGGACGGGTGCCATGCAGACGTTCATAAGGAGTGTGATTATGAATGACAGGTGTAGGGATACAGTTGATAGTATAAGCAGCAGTGAGAGCTGCCTCTCCCCAAAAATGTTCCGGACAAGAGGAAGACAAAAGGAGAGCTCGAGTAGTGTCAAGAATATGTCGATGTTTCCGTTCAGCATGCCCATTTTGTTGGGACGTACCGGGACAGGAACGATGAGGTTGAGTACCATGACTCTGAAGAAAGGAAAGAAAGTCAAAATCTTTATATTCCATGGCATTGTCGGAGCGAAAAAGCTTAATAGTTTTAGAAAATTGTGTTTTAACCATTGTAGCAAAATTGTAATAAAGTTGTTTGAGCTCAGAGCGATGTTTCATAAGAAACAACCAGGTGAAACAGGAAAAATCATCTATAAAAACAACAAAATAGCGTGCACCTCCCATAGTAGGAGTAGGAGAAGGTCCCCAAATATCAGAATGAATGAGATCAAATGGTGCAAGAGAAACAGAGTCACTTTTATTAAACGACAAAGCAGGTTGTTTGGCAAGTTGACAGGACACACAATCTAAAACATCAGAACTTACATGACCTAAATGACCACTGGAAATTAGAGATTTTAAACGACCAACAGAAAGATGGCCTAAACGACAATGCCAAAGCTGAAAAGGAGATAAGGGAGTAGCAGTGGTAGCAGTGGTAGGAGCTGTGATCTGAGAGGAATCTGGAACATGAAGATGGATGAGTTCGTAGAGACGTCCATGCTTACGGCCGATCCCAAGAGTTTGCCCCGTCCGAGGGTCCTGCACCAAACAACTAGTACGGGAAAAGGTAACAGTTAGACCATGCTCACATAATTGACTAATGGAGATAAGATTTAAAGTAAGAGCAGGCATAAGATAGACATGGGATAAAGATAAGTGAGAGGTTGAAACAGAACCAACATGACTTACAGACAGAAGAGACCCATCAGCAGTATGGATAGAAGGAACAGGATGAGTAGAAGAGAGAGGAGTAAAAATAGTAGGGTCAAAGGTCATGTGATTACAACAAGCAGAGTCAAAGTACCAAGAAGTGTTACCTGCGGTGACAGATAAAGCAGTAGATGGAGGAGTACCAGAATTCTGCCAAAAATGTTGAAACATGGCTGCGACGTCAGTTTGAGAGAAAACTGGAGTGGAAGGGTCGATAGGGACAGAGGAAGGTAAATCCTCGGAGGCAGCAGCAGCAGTTCGTTGAGCAGGCAGTGGTTTAAACGGAGTCCCAGAACGGTGAGAGTGGCTGCGAGAAAAATTCCCGGTGGAAGGACCATGGCGAGAGGCACGGGTTGGATTGCGGAAGCAATCTTGCTGGAGATGACCAGGGCCAGTCTTGTTGCAAAACCGACAAAGACGAACTGGACAATTAACCAGAAGATGAGTCGACGGAAGATTGCGGTTGTGACAGTAATTGCAGGCATTGGACCTCTGTGGTGATGATGAGGAAGGAGAACTTCGAAGCTGGGGAGTGGCAAGAACAGAGTCCACATGGTGTGGATGAAGAGTACCAAATCTGGTTTCCTCGGACAAGAGTTCAGAAATTGCTTGCTCAAGAGTGGGTAAAGGAGTGCGATGAAGGAGAGATGCACGGACTGGTTCAAATCGGGGAATGAGAGCCATGAGAAACTGAACTAAGAGCTGTTGGTCACGGTAGGCAGTAAACAAGGTAGCATCCTTAGTACAATCCCACTGAGGTTCAGAAAGAGCGAGCTGATCCCAAGCATAATACATTTGGGAGAGAAAATCATTAATGGTTTGAGTTGTTTCTTGGCGCATACCGTGAAGATGACTCAAAAGCTGATATTGGTGAGCAAGGCCAGTAGTCCGATAGCGTTCCTGTAAAAATTCCCAGATTGCTTTGGCAGGAGAGGAAGCAGAGTCAAGTTGGAACCGACCAAACTGAAGGCTGATAGATGTAATAGAAGTATTGCGAAACCAAGTGATGATCTGATAGTTTTTACTATCCCAATCTTCCAATCGATCGATATATTTGGCAGCGGAGTCCGTGGTAGCGGAATCTGTGGTCCCTTGAACGGGTTTGCACACATCTCCAGTGATGATGCGCCAAAGTTTCTTTCCTTTGAGGAAGCCAGACATAGCTTGTGCCCATAAGACATAATTAGTCCCGTCAAGAATAACAGAAATAGGTTGGGTAGAGGAGTCCAGGCAATCCATGAGCGAAAAATAGCACAAATGAGGGAGAATCAGAAAAAACCGAGAGTACCAGTGAATTCAGATGGTCAAAATTATTCAGAAAAGGAGTGAACGGACCAAAAATATGACCAAAAAGGCTGAAAATGGAGTAGTCAACGCTGCTGGTCAAACAGGATGGCGCGGCGCACGTTAGCAGAGTGTGGCGCGGCGCACGTTAGCAGGCGAAGACACACGGCGCACGGAAGCAGTCAGGGCTGACGTCAGCTGACGTCAGAAACACGCGGCTCACGTTAGCAGATGAGGCTGCGGCGCACAATAGCACAGGACAGTGTAGGAAGCGCGTGGAGCGCGTCTGGAACGATCGAGCGCGTGGCCGAATGTTCTGGCGGCGCGTGGAGGTGCGTGAGACGTCAGATGAGGATGAATCTGGTGGCGTTGGCTTCGTCGTGGAGAGACGAAGGTGTTGGTACTGTCCAATCTGTGTATTAGGTAAGGGAGAGGTACGCAGCAATCTGCCAAAAAAACTGTGATGCAGAGACTTAAGAAAAATACCTGTGCCCTGATACCATGAAAGACAAATTATGAAAGACAGATTGAGAGAGTAATATTGAAAGAAAATTGTAATGTGAACTCTGTATTCAGAATCAAGATTAAGGCTCCATTATATAGGAGCTTGTTACAAGAACATTATGATGATACACTCTGAATATAATAAGTAAAAGGGGCCGAAAGATGGCCGCGCGCCGAAAGTAATTGATAAAGGAATCCTATTCTATAATTGATGTCTAGGCTATATTATATTAACAGATATAGTCTTGCTATATTATATTCATATACAATTGTATATTATATTCATATATTAACAATCAGATCGGTCAGAACTGGAATTATGGATTGAGAAAATGAAAAATATTGCGTTAGTTTCATGGGGGAATTACAGAACAGTAGGACAGAAAAAAAAAATTACAAAAATAAATAAGGGATAAATAATTTTGTGATGGGGTGCAAGTTCAAGTAATTTGCACCTCTCCGTGTCGTGTAAAAAAAAAAAAAAAAAAAAATTCTTGTAATTCCCCTTGTTTAATCAGTTAACTCATCATCGCCAAGCCGATTGCCAAGGACGAGGACTGCGATGCGAGTGCGCGGAAATTGTCTTGGCTATCACGTGCACACTACATGACACTTTCGCGACACTTTCCTATTTTTGTCAGCATATCCCATTTCCCTGAGAGAAAATCATTTTTGTTTGAGTAATTACACTAACCTCCATTAAAATTTGAAAAAATACATTAAGTCTTACAAGTTTGACATAATTATATTGGGCTCTCCTAAGGTTTTAATTCATATAACATTTGATCTTCTTTTCATTTGAAATTTGTTAGTAGCCTTAGAAAGCCAAACAAAATGCAGTATCAATAGTTGTATAAATGAAAAATGATATTATCATCTTTTTTATTAAAATATATATTTTACCTTGTGTATTCTTGTGTCTTCATATTATCTGCATTAATTTTAGTCTATTCAATCTTACTAAAAGAAAGATTAATAAAATTATGTTAAAATTATAAAATTCGCTGTATTTTTTTTCAAACTTTAAAAGAGATTAATATAATTTATCCATCTTTATAATTGAAATCTTATTAACGAGAACCCGATTAATAATTTTTATGAAAAGGTGAGCGGTAAAAAATATTAAACATTTAAATTTTTAATCATCTAATTCCCTTCTTGTTAAATTTTATTTTAATTAATTAATTATTATTAATTATTTGAAGGTACTCGAAAGATTGTTTAAAAATCTATATATATAAGGAAAATGGTCTTTTTAAGAATAATGATTGTGGAAGTTTCAAACTCTCAAACTAATTTTGTTAATTTGTTAATTTTTAAAGAAATAAAAATAAAAATAAAAAATCTATTGGTTAGTTCCTTAAGTAAAAAATCCAAAAACAAAAAAGTTCTAATTATCTACAATTTTGAATTTTAAAATTGAAAACAATATGATAAGTCACTCTCATTCTTTACAAAAATAATGTTGATCAAAACAATTTAAATAAAAAAAAATAAAGACACTAAAATAATATAGTAAGCCACTTTCATCCCACTCTCACATTTTTCGAAAATAATATAAATCCAAAATTTTAAAAACCCAATCAAATTAAAAATTCAATACAATTCTCTCTTTGAAATACTCAATATTTGATCTTTTTTTCCAGCTCGACCAACTCCTCCCCAAATGTAATTATGCAATGGTTATTCTCTCTCTTTGACAATAGTCCAAACTTATTTCAAATTTGTTTGTTTGTATTTTTTTTTTTTTTTTTTTGTAAATTTATATTTTCGTGTGAGTATTTTTTTTCCCTATATGACTTTTTTTTCCAACTAAATTGATAATAAATACACATCGATTAACTATCTTTGTTTTGGGGGTTGATTTGAAGTTTTTTTTTTTTTTTTTGGTGGACGTTTGTGTATTTTTTATATTGTTGTTATTATTTCTTTTGATATATGTGATTTGATAATATAGTTATGAGTTATATATATATATGTATATATAGAATAAGGCATCTTATATTGTTCTTTATGATTTGGCCATTTTTTAAATTTCTTAAACAAAATTTTCAAATTTTTTATTTGTAAAAAAGTAAAACATTTAATTGACTTATCCATAAATAAATAAAATTTTAAATAATGAACACTATTCCATAATTTATGGATTTAAAAACAAAATTAACACCCATATATGAAATAAGAAAACCTAAAATCACGCATTTTTTTATTTTTCATTTTTAACTGTTTAAAACTCTAACGGTACCTTTTTATTTTTACAGCATTGTCTTTTTATATTTACAAAGAAAAAAAACTAGGCCGGAGTTACATAATGGTTAGTGGAGGTGGTGAGCATGGCAACAACAACTATGATGATGAGCTCGGCCAGAGCATTGTTTGGGTGAATTTTGAAAAGGTGAATATTAAAAGCATGGTAGATAGTTTGGGTGATGAATTGATTTAGAAAACTAATGTGTGGTTGAAATTAAGTGTGAATTTTACCATATAATTAAAAATTGAATATGACTCATATATTGTTTTTTATATATAATTTTGGGTATTTTGTATAACTACTAAAAATTATTGTGATCACATGTTACTTATCATTTGATATATCATTATTGTATTATCGTAATGAATTTTATTATTAATGTCTATTATCAATGCAGTGGTAAGACGCCATATGATAAATAAAAATATATTTTGTATTATTATTATTGATAATATATTTCTTTATTTACCTTTTTACAATGTTCAAAAAATTATTTTATGTTTATTGTTAGTTTTTGTAGATGAGAAGTCAAAATTTATTTTTTTTTTTGGAACCAAATTCAAGTTATAACTAATTTGAGATTGAAAAGGAAATTTCAAAAGAAATTATAAATATAGATAATTTTAAAACAATTTTTAAAAAAATACAAGAAAAAATTGGAACTATAAATTAAAATGATCAAACAGACTAAATTCTATGAAAAAATTAAAATGAAAAATTGATCAAATTTTAATTTATAATTATTAAATATTTTTAATAAGTCATTAATTTTTTATGCAGGTCCTAGTCTGATCTGGTCTTAAATAGTTTTTTAGATAGAAATATATTTTAATATTGATACGGACAATATTAGACATATTTTAAGAAGGGTAAATTATATCGATAGTCCATACATTTTGTCTCTTGTGTCAGTTTGGTCTATGTAATTTCAATTAGTTTGATTTTTACCCTTAATTTTAGATTTTGTATTAATTTGGTTAAATTGATAATGCTGGTTAAGATTTTTGAAAGAAAATAGTTATTGAGTTGGTTGAGATTAACTTATTGAGTTGAACAAATTTATAATTTTGTCTATAAAAATATAATAATGCTACTCATGTGTGTATTTAAAAAAAAAAACTAACAATTATAACAATTGGATCAAATTGAGACAAAATTATAAATTTAGGGTCAAAATTAGGCAAATTAAAATTGCAAGGACAAAAATAACACAAGAGTTAAAATATAGGGATTACCAATGTAATTTATCCTTTTAAGAATAAGTACATAATTTCTTAATTAATTTTGAAATTGTTAATAAATATACCAAACAAATATGTACATATTTCCTATTTTATAAATTTTAAAAATATATATATGTTTACTAATTAAAAATTAAATAAATAGGTAGGTTTACTAACTCATGAATTGGACATGAACTAGACGATTCTCTAAGGACTAGGTTTAAATCAAGAATTATTGGGAGAAAAAATCGACTTGAACTAAATTTTCTTGGCTATTTTTTTAGTGTTTAATCCAATATTAGAACCCCAAAATTAGCTTATATCGGTCACAAACTGATAACTATGATATAATTTAAATATAAAATTTAAATTTATTAGAACTAGAATATAACCTACAATTTAGGGTGGCTTTATCTTAAATATTTTTTTGATACATAAATATATGTAACCATTCATTTAATTGTTTTAAAGATAAATACATATAGCTTATTTTTTTAAAAAAAACTATAGTTCAAACTTTTTAATAAGTATGCATAAAATAAGTTCATATTTCTTATTTTTATTATAAAAAAATATTTACAATATTTATTTACTAATTTAATAAATAGATAGGTCAAATAATTCATATAAGTTAAGAACATAATAAGACAATTTTTAATAATTAGGTAAAAAATAAGTTGACATAAATCTAATGCTAAGTCCAAATTTAATATCACAAAGTGAACTTTAATTCATTTTTACATAAATCTCATAACATAAGACAAATTATAATTTTTAGGCTTCACAAAACATGAAAAAATTACTAAATTGATAAATGTAATTTACCACTATCATATGATAAATTAAATTTACAAAACTCATAAGACGAAATGTATTTATATTTTATCATAAATATAATTTTTGTGATTTATTTTTTGATTTTTACCACTTAAATTATGACATATATTTGTTATTAAGAACTTAGAGCACACAATTAATAACATACGAATAAAAAAAATTCTCTTATATGTAACTGTGATAAAAATAAATAAAATTTAATTAATTCTAAATCATTTTTGCTAAATATTGTAGTTAATTTTTTTGGATTAATTTTTGATTATTTATTTATATCCATACATAGCACGAGTAATTATGCTGATTTTTTTTTTATCGAGAATTGCGCTGGTTTGAAATAATAAAGATATATATATTTTACATGAAGAACATGACACTTCTCTCAATTTAAAAAAAAAAAAAAAAGAAAAGCCAAATTTGAGAAGGGAATAAAATAGGTCAAAAGTTAAAAAATAATTATAATTTATCATATCACTCTATTTATTATTTTGTATATCAATCATTTTATAAAAAGTCAAAAAATTAATTAAAATAATCAATTTTCGAATGAGTCCAAAGTATTAGATAATGAAAAAATTATTAATTGGTCCTGGGGAATCATGTGACTATATTCTAAGCCAATCACACATTTTTATATATCTTCATATTTCTCAGACATTCAATATAAAATTATAAATCCTACTCCTCTACCAATCAGAAGTTACCTGGGCACCACGTCATTGTGTCCCAGAACAATAAATAGCTTCTCGTTCTCCAGATTTTTTTTTATTTTTTTATTTTTTTATTTATTTTTGAATAGTCTCGCTCTCCAGATTATGGGCACGTATGATTTAACAAGTGAATCTTTCAAATAGTGGGATTAGATTTAAATGTGATGTTGGTGTGAGAAGTTTTGTTCATAGTGGAAAGATGGGACCTACAATGCCTTGGCTCCACTCACAGTTTTGCTTAGGGGTGCAACTCGGGCGGGTTCGGTCGGGTTGGAGGTCTGCCCAAGCTCGACCCGAATTGTATTTGGCATTGCCCAAGCCCGACCATGAACCCGAACATTGTTGCCCAAGTCCGGCCCAAGCTATGTATTTTGAACTCGGGTTGCCCGAATTGCCCGAGTTCAGAAACCTGTAGGTAGATATAAGGGTAGACATAAAAGATGCTAATCTAATGGTAGAAAACTAACAAAAAATAAATAAAAAATAAAAATTAAGACTAACTCTTTTACTTAATAGAAGACTAACCAAAAATAAAAATAAAAATAAAAATTAAGACTAACTCTTTTACTTAATTTATATATATTACATAATTTATTAAATTATATATATATTATATATTATATATTATATAATTTATATAATATATTAAATTGAATTCGGGTTCGGGTTGCTCGGGTTGGCCATTGGTTCTGCCCAAGCCCGGCCCGAATTGCAATTCGGGCATCAAAAATCTGCCCAAGCCCGTCCAGATTACAAGATATAGTTGCCTAAGCCCTAAAAAAACTCGGGCTAGGCTCGGATTGCTCGGGTTGAGCCCGCCCGAATTGCACCCCTAGTTTTGCTCGTAGTGGAGAGATGGGAGCTACAATGCTTTGGTTTCCCCTTTTATTTTGCGTTGGGTTTAGTTAAAAGATTTTAACAAATAATAATAAATAAAATATATTTATATTTTACTTAAGTTTATACATATTTTTTCTTTTTCTTTTTCTTTTTCTTTGTTCTTTCTAAACCTCCTCCAAAATCACTCAACCAAACATATTTCCGAGATGAAAAAACAAGAGAAAAAAATCTACTGGTGGCTCACAATAGCCCCAAGCATGGGAACTGACAGTTTTTGGTTTATTATCACTGCAAAAATCCCAGTTTTACTCAAAACTAGCAATTAGCTTGTACATGGTATATAGATTCAAAATTTTAAGTAGCTTACTTAGCTGCTGAACTTGCTCTGCGAATACAATCTTTATAGTTTTTGACCGCATCAGCACATTTCAGGGGGTTCTTGTCGTTTTCCTTGTAGCACTCAAAACAAGCATTTTTCTCCATCAAACAGGGCAGTGGCTTCTGGGTTGGAAGCTTGAACTCCTTGTCATGGAGATCCTTAGCTCTCTGTGTTACTTCCTGCACCATTACCTCCTCCTGTGATGCAGTGCTGATCGAAATAATAGTAACAATCTTAAGATCCGTTGATTCACACAAGAATACCGGAAATAAGACTCTTCTTTAGACTCGTTGATTCCCCAAGAATACCGAGTTTAAAGGCTCAACCAAAGTTGATTCACACAGAATTAACCAAAGTTGGAACAAAGAGTAATAAAACTCAAAATATATTAATCATCAAAAACTCTCCCCCTTGCCCTAAAGCTTACATCTTTATTTATAATGAACCTAATTCTTGTAGAACAAGAAACAAATAAAATAGGAAATAAAATCAAAACTAAGAAAATAGGAAAACTACATCATATTAAATTAGGAAACTAAATAACTAAATAATTCCATAATATTCTATACCAATTTAGAATATTCATGGTCAAATATTAATTTTAAAATAATAAAATAAAAATACTTATTTTCTAAAATTCAGTCTGCATCATCCTGCTTCTGCAACTTCTCCAAAACTTTCTTGCTTTCTTGAATGGCAGAACGGATGGCATCTAACTCTGCACTGGAAGAATGTGGAGGCGGGGATAAGGGCAGGAATATTGGTGGCTGACTGGGCCAACCGACCAGAGCAGTAAGTTTGGGTATTTCAGAATCACCAGAAATCTGCTTCTGATGTGCCTTAGTTTGGGATTGTTGGGGTTCCCGTGGTATCTTAGTTTTGGATCTTTTTGTTTTTTTCTTCGACTTCTCACCGTCATCTGCAAGCTGTTTGACTAAGTTGCTGCTAATCTGAATAGTAAAAGATTCACCCATTATATATAAGGTTCCAGACAACTTGCCTGAAGAATATTCACTGAAGTGATCAAATAATCAAAATCAGCAACAAAGTCGAGGCTAAGTCATTATTACAACTTTGAACATCAAAGAATGAGACAGGAGGAAGGGCAAATATGAGGGCTCTTGATGAGATGAGACGAACATAGCATACTAATGTTGGAAAAAATTAATCAAATTAGATGGATTTGAATAACAGTAATATCTTTGATGAGATTAAGAGGCTGTCAGAGAGTCCAAAACCTTAGGATACAACAGAATGCTATAGCCAACCAAATCAACCTGAGCAGAATCTTCTGTACAATTTGGATGTACTAGTGGCTAGCCTCAGTTCCTAACATAATTCCACTCCTTGCAAAGAGAGAGAACAACCTAACGATGGTTATGTTTTGGGATACTACAGACCATTGAATACCAACTACCAACTTGAAGCTGTAGAAGGTCAAGAATGCATAATAAGCGTGGCACGATGGGCATGGAGGTTGAGATTCCATTCAATGAGAGAAACAGAATTCCAAACTCTAGAATTTGATTATAGTTAAGTCAATTAGAAGCTAATACGAGTGATTAATAAGGTGGTCTGGGTGTTCGCAATTTTCAGCGCCCTTCCAATGCTCCACCCTGTCCCTTATTCTAAGAAAAAAATCCTAGCTATCAGGGTACAATTGAAAGGATTAATGCCTCAAATCCTTCCACTACATAAGAAGTCTGCCTCACTCACAATTCCATTCTCATAATCAGCGAACACATCTCCCTGATATTCAAAATCAATAACCTCCCCGACCACTGAACCTTCCTACACTTCCCTACCCAAAAAATGGTCCAAATTCAGATTGGGATCTGCAGTGTCATCCACAATTGCAACATTAAAGATCACTACATCAGAATATTTCTGCGAAATTTTGAAAATTGGCATTTATACAAAGAAGAGGCCTACACTTTGTCAAATAACTAGGCTAAGTAGTTTGACATTAGCTAGCCTAGAAGAAATGACTGCCACTCAAGCAACAGGACTCCAAAAATGACCAAACCATGCTTCACAGGTACTCAAAGTGGTTTGAGCTTATAGTAATGTGCACAAACCTATTTTACTAGACCACTGGTAACGACTCTCACAATTTTTCGTAACATCTTTATTAATGTGTTATTATAGCTTATTAAAAGATGTTTGGCATTGAGTTACAATATGAATTCAATAATTAATAAATAAACATGTGAGAAGCTATAATAACATGTTTATTAAACCTCTTTTAATAAACATGTTTTATTAACTCAATAAGCTATTGTAATATGTTTTAATAAATGTGTTAATAAATATTACAATATGTTTTGATAAGCTATTGTAATAACAATAAGCTACTCTAATATGTTTTAATAAGCTATATTGTAATATGTTTATTAAACAATATTACAATATGTTATTACAGTAAGCTATTTCTTAACATGTTTTATTAACTCAATATTACAATAAGCTATTGTAATAACAATAAACATATTGTAATAAGTATGTGTGAATAAATGCCAAACATATTGCAACCATATGTTTGGCATTGAGTTACAATAGCTTCATAACATCTTTATCTTGTTTGGCATTGAGTTGCTATATATTTGGCATTGAGTTACAATAGCTTATTAACATGTTTTATTAACACATATTACAATAAACATGTTTTACAATAAGCTATTACAATATGTTTTAATAAATATTACATATTTATTACAATATTTATTAACACATATTTATTTACTCAATAAGCTATCTTAATATGTTTTAGTAAGTTATTATAATATGTTTATTAAAACATATTATAATAACATGTTTATTATATTTATTAAAACATGTTTATTAAAAGAAGTTTGGTATTGAGTTACAACATGCACAATTGTGTTGGTTAGCACAATTAAACATGTTGTATTTAATAAACATGTTGTATTTAATTCTATATTAATATGAATTCAATTGTGTTGGTTAACACATTAATAAATAGTTTTTCTATTTGTACACAAATTAATTATAAAATTAAATACAACATGTTGTACCTTGGTGTGGGACCCACAAAATTTGATCTTTTGTTTCTAGATTGAGGTGGAAGAATCGAAATAGTAATGGCATGGGGTTGAGATTTAAAAAATCATGCAGCTAATTTGAGGGTGACCTAATTAATCTAGAAACAAATTTATGTTTAATGTTCATTATAACTAAAGATGATCCTTCACCTAATTAGACAGCATTTTCATTTTAGGTCTTTCCACTTCATCTAAAAGCAAAATCATGAAAAAAATTTGTGATCTTGCCATTGAATTAAGATGGTCAGTACTAAGATTGTAAGATAGCAAAGCATTGCCGACTTTCTAAAATGGCCCAAATAGCTACTTTCTAGATGTGAATCAACAAGTAAGAATGCTTGATTACTATTCACTATTCAAATCTTAGACTTATGTTGTTTTTCCCTAGGCAATAGAGTATTCATAGAAAAAATAAAACTAATAGAGTAATATAATTTTGTGCACAGATATTACATGAAACAAACACGCTATTGTGCACCAAGACAATCAAACAACACATAAACAGAACAAATCTTTCTACATAAGGTTCAAGATAACCAAGTCAATATACAAGCAAAGTAGGAAGAATTTTGAGTAATTGAATCTAAACTGTTCTTATTGAATGAATACATTCGTGTAATTGATATGAATTATAAATTAGGAAGAAGAAAACTAGGGCACAAACCTTTGGCTGTGGGTTTCTTGGCAAAGATGTTCATGATTTATAGAAAAAATCACAACAAAATTGAATTTTTACGGCTTGCAATACATGCCGTAAAAACTCTTTCACGACATGCACACAAATGTTGTTATATGACATGCCGTGAAAAGTTAAGCGTCATTTACGACATGCAGGTAAAGTTGTAAAAAGTAATAAATTGAACATTAATGACATACTTTGTATGTCGTATATAATTTTTTATGACATTTTTGTCTTGCCATAAATCATCGTGGGTGTTTGGGAAGTGGGTTTTTATGTAAGTTTTTTTAGTTGTAGGATATTATTGGATAAAAAAATTTTGGTGTTTGGGAAGATAGTTGGGTTTTTTTGTGGTTGAATGTGATATTTGTGAGAGAAAAAGTGAAATGATTATGGAGTTGGATGTGATATTTTGTTTGGATGTGTTTTTTTTTTTTGATTTTGCAAAAAATTTGTCATTTAGTGGAAAAAATCAAAAAAAAAAAAAAACAAAATCCCAAACCCAAGTTCCCAAACACCACCATCATACTTTCCATGACATAATTTTCCATGTCGTAGAAGGTTATTTTTAATATATTTATGGCATACTTTGTATGCCATATATAATATTTTACGGCATTTTCTTACATGTCATAAATCATCACTTTTCACGGCATAATTTTGTATGCCGTAGAAGGTCATTTTTAATATATTTATGACATACTTTGTATGCCGTATATAATCTTTTACGGCATTTTCTTGCATGTCATAAATCATTACACTTTTCATGACATAATTTTATATGTCGAGAAAGTTATTTTTAATATATACTATATATACAAGAATATAATATTGTCTAACAGTATGTAGACAGTAGCTTATAAAATGCAACCTATGAACAAACCAAGCAGAAGGAGCAACTATGAAGTAAGCAAAAAAATCTAATATCCATACACCCAACAACTTGCATACTAACTTCCATCCTCAACTTCTATCATATCAAGTTGATAACAACTTCAAACATACAAACCAAGAAAAGTATCTAAATCATAAGATTTATGTTAGGGAAAATATGCGATTCCCCACAAGTAAATCAATCAATGAGAATAAAAACTAATGCGGAAAAATTAAATAAAAAACAACACAAGAATTTTTACGTGATTCCCTCAATGTGAGGTACGTCCACGGGATCGAAATCCGATTCCACTATCAACCAAAGAGTTTCCAAACGGTTACAAACGAAACATGAATGGTCTCACAAAACGACCCCTAGGTGAATTCCAAATAATCACAAATAAACAAGAGGAAAGACCTCACCAAATAGATGAACAAAAATCTTCAAACCAGAGTCATAGCAAACCACCAAATTGTATCAAATCTGCAACCCGAACAATACTTTGAAACATACACCACGTGAGACAAAAATACTCACCCACGCAAAAGACTACCTCACAAATTAATTGAGCAATCAACCTTCTAAACAGTGCACCAGGTTTTCTTTCACTCCATGTTGCACCCATCGAATTGATGTATGTAATCTATCACTCTCTTTCACCGAGAAAAGTTTTGCTGCTCACACTTTCTCAAGGCAAACAAAAACAATATATATATTGTTAAATCTAGGACTTATTTTATCAAAACCCTAGTTGTATCCAAATTGAATTGGGTTTCCACAAATTAGATATAATATATAAAAATATATTATAACTAATATCAAACCAAATTAAACTCTTTTAATAAACCAATTGGGTCCCACACTCCAATAAGGAGGTATACCTAACAATTCTCCCCTTACTGACTTAGGTGGAGAAATCAACCATACCCGCCAAAGTTCGACACTTTAAATGTTTGTCCCTCGACAAAGTCTTTGTCAACATATCTGAAATATTATCATCTGTGTGAACCTTTTCGAGTTACAACAATTTCGAATCTAACACATAATGAATCCAATGGTATCTCACATCAATGTGTTTCGATCTCAGATGAAAAGTATAATTTTTACTCAAGTGAATAGCACTTTGACTATCACAATAAAGCACATACTTTCTTGCTTTAAACCCAACTCTTGCAAAAATTTCTTCAACCATAACTCTTATTTGCAAACTTCTGTAATGGCAATAAATTCAGCTTCAGTAGTTGAGAGAACAACACATTTTTGTAATTTAGATTGCCATGCCACAGCCCCCCTGCAAAAGTCATCAAATACCCAGAAGTAGATTTCCTAGAATCAATATCACCGGCCATGTCAGAATCCGTGAACCCATCAAGCATCGGCTTACCATCCCCAAAACACAAAGACACCTTCGAAGTCCCTCGAAGTTATCTTAGAATTCATTTTACCGCTGCCCAATGTTCTTTACCCGGATTAGAGAGAAAACGACTCACCACACCAATGGCGTGAGCAATATCCGGCCTTGTACAAACCATGGCATACATTAAAGAACCAACTGCTAAAATATAAGTAATTTTCAACATCTCTTCTTTGTCTTTCTCACTTGTAGGACATTGATTCGAACTAAGCCTGAAGTGACCAGCAAGTGGACAACCAACCGGCTTTGCTTTATCCATATTGAACCTCTCAAGAACTTTCTCAATGTAGCTTTCTTAAGACAATCAAATCAGCCCCTCTTTGCGATCACAGACAATTTTCATACCAAGTATTTGCTTTGCCGGTCCCAAATCTTTCATAGCAAAAGACTTGCTCAACTCCAATTTCAACCTGTTAATCATGGTAGAATCTTGACCCACAATTAACATGTCATCAACATAAAGCAAAAGAATAATAAATTTGTCATCCGGAAAATTTTTCACAAACACACAATGGTCCGAACTGGTTTTAGAAAAACCATTATTCATCATGAAAGAGTCAAATTTTTTGTACCATTGCCGCGGGGCTTGCTTGAGGCCATACAAACTTTTCTTCAATTTGCAAACAAATTTTTCTTTCCCTTTTTCCACAAAACCTGCTGGTTGCTCCATGTACATTTCTTCTTCAAGATCACCGTGAAGAAATGCGGTCTTCACATCAAGTTACTCAACTTTATGGTTCATACTTGCAGCAATGCCAAGTACAACCCGAATAGAAGACATCTTCACAATCGACGAGAAAATCTCGTCAAAGTCAATACCTTTCTTTTGCCCAAAGCCATTCACAACAAGACGTGCTTTGTACCTCAGATTCTTGCTATCATTCTTCAATTTGAAAACCCACTTATTTTTCAGAATTTTCCTCCTCTTAGTCAACTTCACTAAATCATAGGTGTGATTTTCAAGTAAAGAGTTCATTTCCTCTTCCATGGCCTTTTTCCAATCACCTTTCTTTGCATGCTCAATTGCTTCTTGGTAGCTCTCAGGCTCCCCTTGATCGGAAATCAACACAAATTCATTGGGAGAATACTTTCTTGAAGGTTGTCGGTCCCTTGTAGATTTTCTTAACTCAAGTTGCGGTGGCGGTTCTTGAGTTGGATGCTTTTCCTCAATTTCTGGCTCAACTTCATTAGGATTAGCATCATCCTCCACTTCTTCAATAGGTGGCTGCATATCTCCCCCATTTTCCTCATCAATTGAAGATGAAGGAGATGGATCCATGTCAATGAGATCACTAGTTTTTGGCTCCGGTTGATCACCTTTGCCAAAGTCTTCAATTGTTTGATCTTCAAGAAACACAACATCACGACTTCGAATGACTTTCTTGTCGACCGGATCCCGCAATCTATACCCAAATTCATCACGCCCATAGCCAAGAAAAATACATTGTCTTGACTTACTATCAAGCTTGGACCTCTCATCATTTGGAATGTGAACAAAAGCTCGGCAACCAAACACTCTCAAGTGCTCATAAGACACATCTTTACCAGTCCAAACTCTTTCAGGAACATCACCATCCAGAGGATAGGAAGGAGACAAATTAATCACATCAACCGCTGTCGTCATTGCCTCACCCCGAAAAGATCTTGGCAATTTAGCTTGTGAAAGCAAACACCTTGTTCTTTCCACAATTGTGCGATTCATCCTCTCGGCAACGCCATTTTGTTGAGGAGTCTTCTTAACTGTCTTTTGGTGCCGAATACCTTGGCTGCAACAATACTCATCAAATAGCCCAATGTATTCACCACTATTGTCTGATCGGATGTACTTCAATTTCTGCCCTGTTTCTCTTTCAACCATGGCCTGAAAATGCTTAAATACTTCTAGAACTTGATCTTTAGTTTTTAGTAAAAAAGTCCAAACTTTCCTTGAATAATCATCAATGGAAGTAACAAAATAAAGTGCACCACTATGTGTTCTAACTTTCAAAGGACCACAAACACCCAAATGAATCAACTCCAACACATTTTCTTTTCTAGAAACAACATTTTTAGAAAAGAAACTCTATGTTGTTTACCTGCCAAACAATGAACACAAGTTTTAAGATGTGTACCTTTCAAACCGGGTAGAAGCTCTTTCTTGAACAATACTTGCAGCCCCTTTTCACTCATGTGGCCAAGTCACTTGTGCCTCAATTCGGTAGAAGTATCATCTTCAAGTGCATTGACAACATCTTTACAAATTTTTCCTTGCATCGAATAAAGTGTATGAGTCTTCTTGCACTTAGCCACCACCAAAGAACCCTTTGTGAACTTCCATATTCCATCACCAAATTTGTTGTTGAAGCCTTCATCATCTAACTTCCCAGTAGAGATCAAATTGAGGCAAATGTCGGGAATATGCCTCACATCTTTAAGCAACAACTTGCGGCCCAAATTTGTTTCCAAGCAAACATCACCCATGCCAATAATCTTGGACAAACCTTCATTATCCATTCGAACAGAACCATAATCTCCTTTGGTGTAGGTAGTGAAGAAATCAACTCGAGAAGTCACATGAAAAGAAGCACCGGAATCAATCACCAATTACTCTCTTGGCCCATAAAATTGATACAATCATCTTCACAAACAATCATGAGATCATCGGTAGTAACTTCCGTTGTGCCTTCTTGTTTCTTATCCACACTTTTGTCACGCCTTTTCTCCTTATTCTTGAGCTTTCGGTATTCCTGCTTCATGTGCCCTTTCTCATGGCAATAATAACACTCAATGCCTTTCTTTGAAAAAGAACCATCTTTTGATTTGTCCCGGCTTTGATCACGACCATGAGAAGTCTTACTCCTCCCCCTTGTTTTGCTTCGGCCTCTCACAACAAATGCTTCCGAATGAGAGGAACCCGCTGATTTTCTTCTAGTTTCTTCATTCAACAAGCTACTAGTGACTTGGCCCATTGTGACAACTCCATCGGGCACCGAATTACTAACGGTCACAACCAAAGTCTCCCAACTTTCGGGCAAAGAACTAAGTAGCATCAAATCTTGTAACTTATCATCAAAAACAATTTTCCTAGAAGCAAGTTGGTTAACAATACTTTTTATTTCATTCAAATGTTCTGGAATGGGGCTGCCATCTTTATATTTTAAATTAACAAACTTACGAAACAGAAAGGCTTTATTTGTGGCTAATTTTCTATCATAAAGGCCTTCTAATTTTTTCCATAAATCATGTGCTGAAGTTTCAGTAGCAACATGATGAAACACATTGTTATCAATCCATTGACGGATAACACCAACGGCTTTTCGATTAAGCATCTTCCACTCATCATCTTTCATACCTTCGGGTTTGCCACTATCACTTTCAATAGGTCTATACAAATATTTACAAAATAATAGGTCCTCCATTTTAGTTTTCCAAGTTACCCAATTGCTTCAATTGAACCTAGACATACGACCCACATTCCCCTCCATCGATTTACACAAATAAATATACCCAAATAACCCGTAAGCTTTGATACCAGTTGTTAGGGAAAATATGTGATTCTCCACAAGTAAATCAATCAATGGGAATAAAAACTAATGCAGAAAAATTAAATCAAAAGCAACACAAGAATTTTTACGTGGTTCCCTCAATGTGAGGTACGTCCACGGGATCAAAATCCGATTCCACTATCAACCAAAGAGTTTCCAAACGGTTACAAATGAGACACGAATGGTCTCACAAAACCACCCTCAAGTGAATTCCAAATAATCACAAATAAACAAGAGGAAAGACCTCACCAAATAGATGAACAAAAATCTTCAACCAGAGTCGTAGCAGACCACCAAATTGTATCAAATCTGCAACCCGAACAATACTTTGAAACACACACCACGTGAGACAAAAATACTCACCCACGCAAAAGACCACCTCACAAATTAATTGAGTAATCAACCTTCTAAACAGTGCACCAGGCTTTCTTTCACTCCATGTTGCACCCACCAAATTGATGTATGTAATCTATCACTCTCTTTCACCGAAAAAAGTTTTGTTGCTTACACTTTCTCAAGGCAAACAAAAACAATATATATATTGTTAAATCTAGGACCTATTTTATCAAAACCCTAGTTGTATCCAAATTGAATTGGGTTTCCACAAATTAGATATAATATATAAAAATATATTATAACTAATATCAAACCAAATTAAACTCTTTTAATAAACCAATTGGGTCTCACACTCCAATAAGGAGGTATACCCAACAATTCACTAATCTCTAAACTACAACTTTAAACATCCAAAATGCATAACTACAAATCGTAGATCAATTAGTCAAATATTTGGAGTCTCCTGGAAGAGCATTCAAATTTTGCATGGTCAAGAAATTGAATTCCACAAGTTCAATATGACCTAATTGTGTCCCTTGAAAACTTGACATTTTGTCATACTTGCCATCAACTCCAAGGAGTTCATTAATGATGTTAAGCATTAACAAGTAACCTGAATAACCCAATTTTTGTCAGTTGTTATGGGACTAAATTATAAGGATAAAAGTTAATCTCAAAAAGAAAAACAAAAACAAAAAAAAAATACAAAAGATTACTATCAATTCATCACATTATGCACTATAACTTCAAATTAAAAAAAACAATGTTAAAGTATTTTAAAAATCCATATTAAAATTACACGTATACAGCAAACCAAATGAAGGAACACTTAATGCTTTGCACAATATTGCCTCGAGATATTAGTTTCAAACCTTCAAATAAAATGTTTAAAAAAAAAAGGAAAAGAAATGACGAAAGTTTACTGAAAAGATATGCTCGGTTAATAGTCCTGAATACACGCAACAAAAATTTCTTAAATACTAGATGCCAATAAATGTGTATAGAATTTGAACCACCATAAAAAGGTATTTGGCTATCCATCATATTAACAATCATTCAGCATTATAAATATATAAGATGAATGCATACCACTTTCGGTTAAATAACTATAACAAATACCTAAAATGAAGCATCATGAAGGACCTGAGTAGCTGCCATGCTGGCAAAACCACCACCTATAACGATGAGTAAGGGTGAGGCACCCATGTCTTCTCTCAACATTTGAATAGCAAAAAAAAAAAAAAAAAAAAAAAAAAAAAAAAAAAAAAAAAAAAAAAAAACTTAGATTCTCATATTGGGCCCTGGAGCTTAACTGGCACAAATTGATAAATGGTTCAAATAATGGCAGAGTTAGTGATTGGGCATGCTCACATTCAATGAACTAATGTCACTATCATAATATGCCTTCACATCTACTTCCAATCACAATGATAGACAAAAACAGTTAAAAATATTTTACACATATACTTGGCCATCATCAAGACAAAAACAGTTAACAGAAACAATGATAGACAACATATTTTACACATACACTGGACATGCTACCTATCATTATTCAAAAATACAGGCAAGAAACAACTAGGCAGAGGCAATTATTGACCACAAACACAAAAGAAGTAGCAAAAATAATAACTTCTGTAACAGAAACGTGGGTGAATAAATATAGATGGGAAAAAATGCTTTATTTCTTAAAACAGAAATCGATCAAAATAATCTCAGATAAAGTATTGAAATTAATGTGTCATTATACCTAAGAGACATACAATGCAAATTTAGGAGTGGTTTGGGATGATATAAATAAGTACACTTTTTGACTTTTTATGAAATATGGATTGGGTATGGGTTGGGTTCGAAATGATGTGGTAGAGATGTGATGTGATGTGACTTAAATAGGATAGTGACTTTTTGACTTTTTTAGGTTATGACAAACAATGCCTTAATTATAAAAGGTTTTTTAGTATCAATCTTGAGAATTGCTTCTGTTCTGACATATCCGGCCTTGATTTCCATTTAAAAAAAACAAGTCCTTGCCTGAATGTTGAATCAAAGGCATGCAAATGTCATCGTTCACCATTCCCCCTCTAGTTCTAGGTTAAAGACTCCATTTTTTTTACTTGTTTATTGCTCCCTTAATTTTATGTGGATAAATTCTAAAATAACGATTAGCAACTAACCGTTGGATTACCTCATTGCAAAACCGATAGAAACCCGTCCATCGGTCCATGTTTATGACCTTGTAATCAATTTGTGTCTGCATTCAAAGCAAAAACACTCAAATGAGATAAATAAATGGGATTGGCTCCTATCTTGTGCATGCCTATAAGGTCCTTCACGTCAGCACTCAAACTATGACGCATCATTGTATGTGAGACTACTAAATGAAATAGTTGAGGGCTGAATTTCTGATTTTAACTAAAAAAACGAGCAAAGAGGAGCTAGCCCCATATGATATTCACTAATATGACAAATCCTAGAATCACAAGTCCAAAATTAAGGAAACTCTCACCAATACTCAAAAACAAACATTAGACCTAGAATTCATAAGGTTTGATAAGGATTAGTTTACACCTTTAATACTCCATTTGGATGGAGAGGTTTTATGAGAAAAGAAAAGAAAAGAAATGATGAGAATAAAAAACCTTCACTTGTTTGGATGGTTAAGTAGGTGAGAAATGCTATGTTTTGTTTTTGGTGATGAGATTTGGTGAGAAAACAAAACGGGTTTAATGAATCTTTTCAAAAATACCAAAATTACTCTATGTTGGAAGAAACTAGAAAAATAGCTTATTAATATAAAAAATTATTTGGATAAAACAAAATAAAACACTTTCTTTTCTTTTCTTTTTCCATCCAAACACAAAATGACAAGAAACCATAATCATTTCATTTCATTTCTTTTATTTTCTCGCCTCATGATCCAAACGGAATGTAAAGGTGAGTTGTTGCATAAATTAATATAAGTAACTGGCAAAACCAATAGTACAATTTAGCATGATCAAGCATTTCAATTGGTTATCAACCACAAAGCTGTAATGAAGAAAACGCAGCACATAAAAGGGACAGCTTTCAAAAACAACTTCTAAGTTGGAGAAATTGGGACTAACCTTTAAGAAAGAAGTAGGAGATATTGTCACCATGTTCTGAAATGTATAGTTCTATATTTTCCTTCCTTCCTTCATCGTGCATAACCTTTACGACTCATGGTGTGTAAGAGGGTTTGCTTTTTCCTCATTGCCCGAAATATTTTACTCTTTGCCTACATATACAAAAGAAGAATGTCATAATTTATATGATTAATTATAAATAGAGTTATAAGCACCTCAGTTTTATAATTGGTAGATGATGTTCAAGATATTATTGTATATATTAGTCAAATAAATAGAGTTATAAGCACCTCAGTTTTATAATAATAAATAAGATAAAATAAAATAAAAAACTTTGCTGCCACTGTGAATGCACAGAAGTGGTTGAAAGCTAGAAGATGAGCAATGTAACTATTTATTTATTTATTTATTATTATTATTATTATTATTATTATTATTATTAGTATTATTATTTTATTTTTTGTGTTTATTAAAGAAAGCATGATATGCCCAAATTCAAATCACTATTAAGTTTGATGGGGGTATTGATGAGATTACAAAAAAGCGGGCCTAAGTTATTGAAGTATGAATCATGAGTACATAAGCAATCATGTAAACAAACTGAATCTGAAATATCAAGAGTGCATAGAGATATCAGCATATCATATTAATTCCACATTATATACAATTCATATTGTGAACCATCATATTAATTACTCAAAAGGTAAAAGCAAAATGGCAATAAAGAAGAAAAATATTGATGTGGAAGTTCCCAAGCAAATTCATGTCAGGATCTATTCAAAATCAAATCAAAGACAATTGTGAACATCTTACACATGTATTTTTTATTTTTCCAAATCATATCATTATTGGTAAACTACTATGATTATGAGAGAATATCTTTGTCAACATATCTGAAATATTATCATATGTGTGAAGTCTATTTCACGGCATATTTTTGCAAGCCGTGAAAGTATATAAATTATTTTTGTATTAAAAAAAATCCAGATTGTAACTAGAATATATAGTTTATTGTGAAAAAAAATAAAAACTTCTCATATCTACTAGAAATTTATAAATATTTAAGAACATCTAGAATTTTTTTTATTATTTATAATTAAAATATAATTTTTCTAGAGAATAAGAGGCTTTGGGACAAAAATAGGTATGGATCTAGAATGAGAGGGAGTGTGGCATAAGTTTTTAAATAATTTTTTTTTTCACTTTTTAAATTCAAATAATTTACATATATTTAGAAGGAAAATATTTTTAAATTTTCTAAAAAAATCACTAAATTCAAAAAAATATATATATAATTTAATATTTTACAACATGAAATGTATGTTGTCTGAAGTGCAAATAGTTTATAACATATTTTTGTATGCCGTGAAAATATACATTTTTTACGACATACTTTTGCATGTCATAAAAAAATTGGATTGAATTTTTTTTATTTTTTCTAGAAGTTTTCACAGCATTCATTAGCATGTTGTGTAAAGTTATAATATTTTACAACATAAAATGTATGTCGTCTTAAGTGCAAATATTTTACGACATATTTTTGTAAGTCATAAAAATATACATTTTTTATGACATACTTTTGCATGCTATAAATAAATGAATCAACGACTTACATGGTATGTATACTGCTATTGACAAAACATTAACAACTTGTAAAAAAAAAAAATATCGTAGAATGTACTAATGCATTTAATGCATGCTGTAAATAGTTAGTTTTGTTGTAGTGAATGAAACAATCAGCAATCAAAAATAAAAATGAAACAATTACAAACACAAAAATTGATGCACAATGACATATAATTGAATGGGACTTCCATTTTTGTATATCCACGTTCAAAAGTACATATGATCATACTATAACTGTTTTTGTACACTTCAATAAAAATAATGAGTTTGCAAACTTTGATGTCTAATTTCCTAACAATGTTAGACACTAAGCTTCATTAATTTAACGAAACAAACAATTACAACCAAATTCATCCTATAAAACCCAACATATTCGTATAATTTCCCTTCTCAATCAATTTTGAATCTTGTTATTACTATCATGAGTCTCATACATAGAAGAAGAAAAAAAAAAAAAATCACATACAAAATTTAAGGCTCTTGAGGGGAAAATGAGTAGTATTTCCTCATTTGCTGATAAAATCACATAAACAAATCAAATAATATTATTTTGAGATGTAGAGATCCATTAAATCTTGAGGAGTAGTTTTGTTATTTCACACTATTTTTTTCCCTAAGGTTCTGACAATACATTGCTTTTGGAAAATTCATATAAAAACAGTTTTGAAAACCTCTCATTAGCGATCCAGAAATTCCAACAATAATTTCAAGCAACCAAACACTTTCAAAACCAAGCCAATTCAAAAATTGCCCCTTCCATATGAATCGATCATAGAAATTAGGCTTACCGATTATGAATCGATCAAAATCTTCAAATTTATCAACAATCGATCGAAATCTTCAAATCCTCATCAACTATTGATCAAAATCTTCAAATGAACAATAAAATTGAGATGAAGAGTCCAAAGACAGAGTCGAGTGTGTGGAGAGTGGAGAGTGAGATTTTGAGAGAGAGAGAGAGAGAGAGAGAGAGTTGATACCGTTGGAGATCGGTCTTCAAAGGAAGAGAGCAAAATGGATTTGGGAAATAAGAGTAAAAGGGGATAGGGCAAGCTTTACAAGATTTGGGAATATATATATATTTTTTTAAGTTAGTTAAGAATACGATTGAGGATTAAAATAAAATTACATTTTAATGTTAAAAGTGGTTTTTTGCAACAGCCAAACAACCAGTGGCAAAAAAATAGATGCAAAAAGTCATATTTCTATGATTTATTTCCCTCCCTGGCTTAGCAGTTCCAAATTGTTCAATATATGATAATACTCCCTAACATTACATCTTGGCCCTATAATTGGGTTCCATGTTTTAAAATGGATAATAACAGGACATGTTGATTAAGAACATTAATGTGTCCAACTGTCTTGCCATTGCAGTATGATACCCATTTGAAAATGTCAAATGTGCTAAAATGAGTCGTCACTAAGAGTGAACTTCAAACATAGACACACAATCTAGAACTCCAATTTCGGTCTTGTTATATATAAAAAAATCTTAGAAACGAGAATGCAAGGTGGGTGGATCCCAGTTCTGAGACAGAGAGGAAGGTCGAGGCACCAAGGAGCAGGAAATAGGGGAAGTAGATCAGATCTGTTTACCTTGTTTGTGGATAATATACTTGAGGTTATGAGCCCACGAGGTTTGCATGAGTTGTTTTCAAAGTTTGGGGTGGTTAGGGATGTATTCATTCCTCAGAAGAGGAGGAGAGTTCTACATACAAGATTTGGTTTTGTGCGGTTTGACTGCCAGATTGCAGCCTCTATGGCTGCCCAGAAGGCAAATGGGCTTTGGATAGAAGACAGAAAATTATCAGTAAAGAATGCAGATTATGGGAAGGAAAAGGGTGAAAGTAACTGGATGAAATCTCCGGTAAGGAAGAATTTTGAGGGGCAAGCTGTAGCAGATAATCACATCAAGCAAAGCTGGAATCAAGGCATCGACAATAGATCGTTTGCGGAGGCTGTAAAGGGTATTAACTCAGGTGGCAAACAGAACACTACTGTTAGTGTAGAGGAGATAGGAAATGGATGGTTGTATGAAAGCCTGATATTAAGGCTCAAATCTAGGCACTCTGTCCTGGCCATTAAGGAAGCACTCCAACAAAAAGATATGTCGGGGGTGCTACTGCGAGAGGGTGGAGGTCGAGATGTTGTGATGACTTTCAAGTCAAAGGAGGATTTGAGGAACAACAGGACCAAGATTATTGCGTGGTTCCAAGATTGGTGTGTATTCATTAAGGAATGGTCACCAGATCTTCATGTAGAGCAAGAAAGGATTGTATGGCTGAGCTGCTATGGAATCCCACTAAACCTCTGGAACTCAGGTACATTCAGAAAAATTGGAAGACTATGGGGGGAAGTGGTTTCTCTGGATGGAGACATTTGTGAACCAGCATCTTTTCGGTGCGGAAAGATTAAGGTTGCCACTAGTCTAATGGAGCTGATAAATTCAAATTTAACTCTGGAGTGCAACGGGAGAACATATCCTATAAGAGTGTGTGAGGAGCAGATTGTAAAGGAGGTTAGAGCCATCTGCAAATGTAACTCAGTCGGCGATGATGAGGAGTATGTCAGTTCCAACGTTAATGGTGAAGTGCATCTCATTGCTGAACCCAGAATAGAGGAAGATGAAGCTGAGCTGGCAGAGGTGGGGGCTGATGAGGTGGGCTTAACTAATGAGTTGGTTGAAGGAGTTTTGCCAACTAAGGGGAAGGAAGGAGATGAGATGGTTGCGGAACGTAGTTGGTTGGTAGCCTCAATAGTTGAAGAAACTACAGATTACATGGGGAAATCAAATGTAGTTGCCAAAAGTAGGTGTACAGCCGACATTGGGAAAGCAATTGAAAAGGGCGCACGGGAAGTAGAGTCAATGATGATAGGAAAAGAAGGTCTAAAGCTCGGGTGTAATGATGAGTCGCTAAATGTAGGTGGGCAGCCTCACACATCAGGTTCTGTGAGAAGTGTGAGTAAGGCTTTGAGGGACAGACCAGGTATTAACTTGGAGGTCCTCCTGGGCCAAGAACAGTGCATTAACAAGACTATTGGGCCAGGTGTTATTAATCAGTTAAATTCTGGGTCTAGCCAGTCAAATGTATGGGCTGAGCATGGGCCTATTTGGATGGGTTCTAAGTCCAGTGAGTGTAATCCTGCTGGTGTATCCATATGTAAAACTGTGAATAACAAGATGAAGTCCACAAATAATAACGGGAAAAGAAAAGTGGGTGTGACAAACTCCATATCAATGGGTGGATTCTCTGGTTTTGCAAGAAGGCTAGGGCATGGAGGGGCTGGATCAAGTAAAGCTAGTCATAAAGGAGTGGTGGTTAGGGCAGCAGCTGCCGCCATGCTGAAGCATGCCCCAGATAAATCGCAGCACAGTTGCTCTGGAGGAAAATTACATGAAGCTCAATTAACTCTTATTTTGGGTAAAAGGTTGGGGGTTGATTGTCTGGGCCAAGATGAAGCAGTGATTCAGAAACTTGTTCGGATGGAGGAGGTGGACAAAGAAAGGATTGGTGAAGAGGTTGAAGGGGCAAATTAATGAGATCCTATCAGGTGATATAAAAGAGTACAATATGCTGTTATGAAGTGGTTAAGCTGGAACATCAGGGGGTTTGGTAGGCTTGAGAAGATGCGAAAGATTAGGAGGGTCTTGGTTGATAGGAAAATAGATTTGGCATTTTTTCAAGAAACAAAGAAGGCAAGTTTTTCATCAGTGGAAGTTAAAAGGGTGTGGCATAGAGATAAAATGGAGTTTATGGTTGTTGATGCGGAGGGCAGGGCTGGGGGGTTGCTATGCATATGGGATCCTGAGGTGTTTCATTTATCAGATTGCTGCAGCAGTAGGCAGTTCATTTTGATTGCAGGTACAGTCCTTAATTCTTTTGATTGTGTCATGATTAATGTGTATGCTCCTAATGATCCTGTGCGGAGAAGTAAACTATGGGAGACTCTGGCAAGGTTGAAATTAAGTTTCACTAGACCTTGGTGCATAGGTGGAGACTTCAACGAAATCCGATCAGCGGATGAAAGAGTGGGTTGTTCAAGGAGGGAACGAGGTATGAAAGACTTCAACGATTTTATAGATAGGTGTGAGTTGACTGAGTTACAAATGCTGGGTAGGAAATATACCTGGTGTAATGCAACTGATGGTAATAAGTGGAGCAAAATTGATAGATTCCTACTGAGTCCTGAGTGGATCGAAAGATTTAAGTTCAAACTGTGGGGCTTACCGAGGCACATTTCTGATCATTGTCCTCTGCTCTTAATGGAGGATGAAAGGGATTGGGGGCCCAAACCCTTCAAGTTTTATAATGCTTGGTTACTGCATCCCAGCTTTGCTTCATTCTTGGAGAATGTATGGTTAGAGTGCCAGATAGATGGAAGTGCAGGTGTAATATTGCAAAGGAAATTACAAACCTTGAAGCTAGCATTAAAGAAATGGAGTAAAGAAGTGTTTGGTAATGTCGCAGAGAAAATTAAAGAAGCTGAAAGTCAGCTCCACTCTTTGGATTTGATGGCGGAAGTCAGACCTTTGATGGAAGCAGAGCTGAGGCTTAAAAGAGAATCTAGAAGTGACCTGTGGAGACTCAGTAGGATGTTGGAATGGTCTTGGCTGCAAAAGTCAAGATTGGAATGGAACTTAAAAGGGGATAGAAATACTCGATTTTTTCACGTGATGGCTAGTAGTAGACAGAATAGGAATGCTCTTAATTCTATTCTGGTGGAGGGGGTGGTGGTTGAGGATCCACAGCAGGTAAAGGATGTGGTTTGGGCTCACTTTAACAAGCACTTTTCAGAAGCATGGAGGGTTAGACCTGGCTTGTCTGGCAATTTTAAGAACATAAGGGGTAGTGCTTGTTTTCAGCAGCTGGAAGCAGAGTTCTCGGAAGCTGAAATATGTGCTGCAGTCAAAGAGTGCAATGGGAATAAAGCACCAGGCCCTGATGGCTTCAATTTAATGTGTATACAAAAGAATTGGAAGGTGTTTAAAGCAGATGTCATGATGTTCATGAAAGAATTCCACAGCTTGGGTAAATTGGCTTTCGGTTTGAACAGTTCATTCATCACCCTAATTCCGAAAAAGGCCAAGGCAATCAATCTTAAGGATTATAGACCGATAAGTTTGATTGGATCGATGTACAAGATTTTGTCTAAGGTTCTAACCAGTAGACTTAAGCTAGTTATGCCAGAGGTTATAGGTGAAACCCAATCAGCTTTTTTGAGTGGAAGGAATATCTTGGACGGGGTTTTGATCGCAAATGAAATTGTGGATGGGTGGAAGAAAAGTTACAATCCACAATAGCAAACAAAGTAAATAGAGCAAACTAAAGATGATTTCAAGATGAAATCACCAGTATTCATAAAGATTACAAATTACAGAGAGAAACTACTCCTAAACTAAGAAAGCTACTCTAGACTAGTTCTTTGTATTGTTGATGATGCCTTCTCCAGTCTGTCTTTAGTCTATTTGTAGAGTAACAATTGACAATTTCTCATTCGAAGTATAACTGCTGGAGGCAGTTTGGTCACTTCATGAAACAAAATCAACCCACGTCCCTTATAAAGTGCTAAAACTGCCACACGTTGCTAACTTGCCACCATTTTCCAAGCCCATTTCCATCATCTGCAAACAATAACAAAACAAATAATAATAATAATAATAATAATAATAATAATAATAATAATAATAATAATAATAATAATAATAATAATAATAATAATAATAATGTGGTCATAGTAGATATTTAAAGATGATATATGGTCTGAATCGACAGACCAAAATCAGTAAATCACAATCAATGAGATTAGATTTGGCCATGATTGACAGGCCACAATTTACAAGCCACAATTAATAAAATTAGATTTGGCCATAGTTGACAAGTCACAATCAATTAGACTAAGGGATTGTTTGGGGTGTCCTAAATAAGTGCACTTTTTGCCTTTTTGGACTAAAAAGTTGAGGAAAAAAATATGGATGTTTGGGTTAACTTTTTGACTTTTTATGAAAAAATGTGTATTAAAAAATTATATAAATTAGTGTATAGGAGAAAATTAGTATTGGGAGTTATGCAGCCGTAATTTTTGACTTTTGGTGAATAGTGATAACTTTTTAACTTTTTGAGTAATTTTTTGACTTTTTAACTTTTTTTGCACTTCCCAAACTTGGCCTAAATTTGGCCATAATCAACATGCCACAATCAACAAAAAAAAATAATTTGTAGTTCACTGCCTTTTCTCTCTAAAGCAAGCTTGAACTTCACAAGCACTGTTACGTATTCCTCATGAATTATTGACCCATATCCATAGGCCATTTTACCATTTACAAGCACTAAACGCCTTTCGAAAATTGGCCCATCATTCAACTGTTTGTAACTAATTCATTGATTGCCTTCACCACATTGCATATACTTTGGCCCAGTAAAACATCTTCAAGCTTTCTTGCCACAGGTCATAAGCAACTTTTCACTCCCTGCCAACAGAAGAATTACTAAAATGCGTGCAAACAAAATGCTTGTAAGGTATTTTTATGGGGTTTTTTTTTTAAAGTCTCTCGTATTAAGATTTTATAGCATGAAGGACATCTAATATTTTCATAATGTTTAAGGTCCCTCAAGTTGATCCAGAGAAATTTCAGTTTAGAGAAATTTCAGTCCAAAGAAATTTCAGCCCAGAGAAATTTTTCCCAAAGAAGTTCTATTCAAAGAAATTCTGGATTGCACAGAGAAAATCTCACATTTCTCTGGACTTTCCAGATAAATTCACTTCAACCCAGAGAAATTTCCCTTTCTAACTCAGAGAAATTTACTGAAAACCAGAAAAATTCTCATCTCCAATCCAGAGAAATTCACTTAACCTAGAGAAATTCTCCCTCTCCAACCCAAACCAGATAAATTCTTCCTCTCCAATCCAGAGAAATTCTAATTTATGTGATTGGGATGCCCAAGATGGAGGCAAATTTCTCTACTTTAACATCATGGGCAACTTTGTATATATCAAGAAGATAAATACAGAGGGGAAAAATTTCTCCTCTACTTTGTATATATCCAAAAAAATTTCTCTACTTTTTTTTTTTTTTTTTTTAGAACATCTGAGAAAAGTATATATATAAATTTTTATTCTAACCAAAAGAATTATAGAGCATTTTTTTTTTTTTTTTGCACAAGACTCACGGACGTTTTTTCTTCGTTGTTTGGCAAACACGGTATACATATATTTAGAATACTCTAACAGTATATTCAAGGATAATGCTCCCCTATTTTTCTATTTAAAGAAAGGCTCGAAAACCCTATTCTGCACACCTTCTCTTTTCTTCTTTGTTGCACAGCGGCGCTCTCTTGCTGCCGAGACCACCAGCTTTCTTTTCTTTTCTTTTTTTTTTTCTTTCTGAAATCCATGCGGCTGACTCTCTCTCTCTCCAAGACAAACCCAGATGTCCTCTTCTTCAATTGGAGCTTCGTAGTTGCTGGACCAAAGGCCACACAAGCCATTGTCGTCGGCCTTCGTGAGGTCGCTGTTGACGCCGACCACGCCGCCCTCTCAACGCGTCGTTAGTCGGTCTAGCCAGAAATTTCTCGGACTGATTTGGCTCTCGGAATACTAGTGCTCACGCTGCTACCAACCCGTCCTAGTTGTTCTTGGACCCAAGCCAGCTCTTCATTTTGATGAGCTTTGGTCTAATTCTTCCTTCCACAGTGCTTACTCTGCCCATTTCTTTTATTTCTTCTACACTGCTTCAGATCTGTGAGTGAGCTCTTTATATATATATATATAAATGGGTTTTGATTTTTACTCAACTAATTTCATTCCCTTCACTGTTTCAGATTTATTGATCTTTGGACTTCAAGATCTAGTTGAATCTTTGCTCAAAGCCCTCTTCCTTTTTCTTTGTTGCACAGCCACTTCGGCTCCCCCCCTTTACACAGAGATCAACCCAGCTGTTCTTCTTCTTCAAGAAGGCTCTGCCATTTGCACACTAATCTTCATCACAGTTTCAAGCAAATGCCGCCCACTTTGCCTTCTGCCCCGGCTGTTCAGCGCCACCTACGTCGTGTGTGGTTTGCACCGTAGCTCTAGGCACCGCCGGCAACGCGACCCGAGCTGTCGTTACTGCACACCAACACCGGCACAACTCGCAATTGATTCCCGTGGCCACTGGTTTTCTTTCTCATCTCTGCTTTTGGTTAGCATTTCGAATATATATATATATATATGGCTTATGATGTATATATATATATATATATAATATTTTATTTTATTATATATATATGTTATTTTATTTTATTTTATTTTTTTGCTTCGAATCTGCTGGTGCTTCGTTTTTTTTTTCTTTTACTTTGCTGCTTGACAAACTTTGGGCAAATATATATATATATATATATATATATATATATATTGATTATCATATATATTTTTTTTTTGTTTAGAGCTCGGATTACCCACATTAGCCTTGGCTTGTGCACAATCAATCGTTGCTTCCGGCTTCAGCTTATCCGACGTCGACCACGCACGTTCGCCCTCTCAACGCAACGTGTGTGGTCTTGCCCAACCTAGCTCCACATCGCTGCTTCCGGCTTCAGCTTATCCGACGTTGACCACGCACGTTCGCCCTCTCAACGCAACATGTGTGGTCTTGCCCAAGCCTAGCCCAGTCTTGTTGATTACAGTCTGTAAAGCCTCTCTGATTTCAGCTTAAATTTCCAGTATCGGCTTCGGACTTCACCTCTCTAACTGCCCAAATTTGTAAGTATGACATTCGACCCCCTCTTCCGAATATAAATATATTTAAATATATATAAATATATTTTTGTGGCAATGTAGATGGCTCAAGCAATCTGATGAAAATAAAAATAAAATAAATAAATAAAAACTGAATCTGAATATGGACTCAATTTTTGTGGCAATCCCAATGATATTTTTTTTAGCTCAAACACCGTGATTTTGGCCATATGGAAACATGCACTAGCACTTGAAACCTTATTGAGGTGCTTGGCTTGAACATAATTTGTTGAACTTTATCACCGAGGAAAGGCCGAATATAACTTGTTGACTAGTATTTGAGCTCCATTTTTGACATGGAGAGAGAAAACCCTGGACTTATGAATATGGACTTTGGAAAGGACATTCTTGTAATTTGCATAATGATCCATTGAATCTTGCTACTGATAAGCAATGTAATATACTTCGGATCTCGGACCTGAAATTTACTATTGAACTTCACTCTGCCCAAATTTTGAGCCCCGTATAAATTGGACCTTTAATATGGAACATAGTGACTTTAAGAAATTGACCCGATTGAACTTCATCATGAAGCGACCTATGACATTGCACCTCTTATTGATGATAGAAGACGAAAATCTATATGTTGATGATGCACCCATTGGTATTAAAATTTGTTGAGCTTGAAGAATATCCGAGAAAATGAATTGTTGATGACGTCCGAAGTTGAATTTGTTGATAAACCCATCATGTTGCATGTAACAATATTCTGAATTTTAATACGGTCAACTCTTTAATATTTATACCGGTTATTTCAGCCATATGTCTTCTCAAAAGAAACCTGTAGCTCCGGGGTCATCAGAACCGGCTCTCATGAAAGAGAGGGATGTACCTCTGGCATCTGAGTGGAGGAAATCTCCTTATTTTGGTCGGAAGGACCCCTTCTGGCGGGCGGCTACCTCCACCACTTCTCTTCTATCTCCGAAGGGGGCTCCATTATGTCTCACCGAGGACACTGACTCTGGACACGAGGCCCTCATTTCTCCTTCCTCGGTGCTACGCTTTCGGATTGAGCGGGGGGACTTTCCATACTGTTATCCTCAATTCAAGGCCTTCTCAAACCCTCCTTTTGGTTGGCAGGAGTGGGTCGATGATGTTCTCTCGGACAAGAGCTTCTGTCAGCGGCTTCAAGAGGCCCGCCTATTGATCCCAGTGAAAATATCTCGATCCCTATCCATCCGTCGCAACAATGCTAGCCTGGAAGCCATGGATCTTCGGTGGAGCACCGAGACACACACCTTTATACTTGGCCAGCACGAGATGGGGCCCACCCTTGAGGATGTGTTCATGTTGCTGCGTCTAGAAGTGACCGGCCCTGATGCCTTCGACCCTGAGCAGACACCCCCCGAAGATGATTCTTTGATCCAATCTCGAAGCTAAATCTTCAAACTTGTGGTCGGTGGAGTTCCGTTTTTGATGGTTCAGCGAGGAGGACTAGTCGAGTAAGGACGGACCGTGCCTCCTATACTGCATGGATCCGCCACTTCTTCAAAGATCTTCAGCCCTTGGCCAGAGATGCTGACCCTAACTCTCGGGAGTATGAGGTCGGTCCGATGTATGACTCCAGGCTCTATTTCTTGGGATTTCTAGCTTGCTTCCTTTCATTCTTCATTCTTCCGAGCACGCCTCCGGATTCCCTCAATCCTTTCGTCTTCCCCTTGGCAGTCAGGCTCTTCAGAGGAGATCGGATCCCTTTGGCTCCCCTATTTCTTGGGAATCTCTATTATCGGCTGGATCTACTACATCGAGATATGGTTCGCTCCGTGGGTCGATATGAGCCTGTCTCCTTTATTCACAGCCAGTTCCTGCTTTGTTTCTTCTTCGAGAGGTTCCCAAAATTTGCCCCTGCTCCGACTGTATTCGAGGCGGAGGTTCTTCGGGAGATAGTGGATAAAGATGGCATCCCCGTAATCGATACTGATGGGTCTCAGACATTTGGGAAAGCGAAGTCTTGCCAGCCGTTGATTACACGTTGGTCACATACCATTTCCACCTTATCCTTGAATACTCTAGTGGATGATCCCCGACGCTTTGTGGCACGGCCGTATGTATGCCCGCCTGTGGGTGTGGCCACACCGCTTATCTATCATGGTTCCTCCCGCTCGGTGTCTTTTCCTTTGCCGAAGAACATCCCTGCACCCTTTGTTGATATGCTGATTATGATCCGTCCGAGTTCATTACCGGTATGGCATGAGGAAGGCGTTGATAGTGCTGTTTATAGGCCTGACCGCGTAGCATGTCAATTCGGGTTTGATCAATGTGCCCCGGGGCCAGCACCTCCTTTATTATCATTTTCAGCGAGCTACGGGCGCTTCAGTCACGGGCTTGTACACACCGTGCTTTCCATATCCGGCTCTTTGACGATGCCAGGCTTGAGTCGAGTAGGGGGTTTCACCTCCTCTTTCAGGCGGTATTGGCAGAAGAATATCGATGCGTTTATTGCATTTGTCCAGAGCAGACCGACTGTATGTTTGCCTCCGCCGATTTATAAGAAGGATTTTTCTCTTCGGCTACCCGAGAGCCGAAAATCTGACCACATGTACGAGAGTTTCTTCACCTCATCTGCTCCAACTGACCCTTCTGCTCGGGCATCTGCTTCTAGCTTGGAAATTACTTCTCCGGAGCCAGTCCCTTTGAATAAGGCCTCTGGTCCTCGGACGACCCGCCTTAAGAAGATGGCTCACAAGAGGACTTCTGATGCCAGTCCTTCCGCTCCTCGCCTTTCCAAAAGGCTTCATGAGGTACCCGAAATTTTTGATTTGAAGCTACTTTCCTTTTTGCGACTATACCTTCTAAAATGAAAACTTTTATTTGCCCATGTTGTGTAGGATCCTGCGGTTGTTGACGTTCTCAGTACCGTGGCTCCTGGCCATGCTGCCTCCCCCATGCCGGACTCAGATTTGGACGACACCCTCCCTTTGTCTGCAAGACTTGTGAAGATGCGCACCTCTCGTATAGCAGTTATAGATGATGACGATGATGAGGCTGAGTCCTCCGACCATTTTTGTGACCTTATTCCACGCATGCGTCGTCACCGCCCTACCGTAGCTGAGGAGGGGCGCTATCTTGGTGACGAGGTTATTGGGGCTCACTGTTCTGATGTTGAGATTACTAGAGGGACTGATGCCACAGAAATTGATGCCGTAGGCCATGCTTCTAGAAGCAATGTAGAGACGAGGTGCGCCTCTGGGAATGGTGTGGAGGTGGATGTGCTAGAAATCTCTGAGACTCGCTCTGGCACTTATGGTGATTCTCATCCTCCGGCCCTCCTTCCTTCCTCAGGGATGACTGCTACTATTCAGGCTTCGTCAGACATTGAGATCGATCAGGTGCTCTCTATACGGCCAAGTGACCTTGCTGATGCTAGGAGTCCTTCAGTTGCTCCGGCTTTGCATATTGATTCTCCCTCTGGTAATCTTTCTTTCTGAAGTTTGTCATTTACTTCTATCTGTGAGAAATCTTTACTCAAATGGCTTTCCTGTTCCCTACCTCTAATAAGGCTTCCTTATCTTTTCTTCAGTGTTAGCTGCTACCGGGGTCCTGCCTTCACCTGCCTCAGACGCTGCTCCAGTGTTAGCTGCTACCGGGGTCCCGTCTTCACCTGCCCCGGACTCTACTCCGACTCTCTTTGTAACTTCTCACGGTTCTCCTTCTCAAGGGGGAACACCTGCCTTTGAGACGACTGCCAGAGGTTCTTCATCGCCAGTGCCTTCGAATATTTTGGATTTGAATCTCAGTGATTTCCACATTGATAGTGATGCTTTTGGTCTTTCCCCTTATCGTTCGTCATTCTCAGGCTCGGGACCTCTGCCGGGAGTTACCCCTCCGGGTGGTTCATCTAACCCGATAGATATTGGGGAGATTCCTGAGACTAGCAGCTTTCCGGCCCCAATTCCTCCTTCAACTTCTGGCAAAGTATCATTTCTCCATTATTGGGTAGCTCCTGAGTTTGCTTCAGTTCTACAGCTTGTGCATTCAAGTTACCCGGAGACCTTTGCTTCATTTGCTTGCCAGTGTCCACTCATTCAGACTGCTCTTCTCGAGTCTTTTGCCACTATCTTATATAGCTTGGACAGGCAACGGTTGTGTGACCTTAATGGGAAAGTAGTCGAGACGGCGTATCAGGGGATCTCTGACATGGAGCTTCACCAAGTGGACTTATCATGGCTTCGGAAGCGCCTGGATATAGCTTCGAACGCCAGTCATCGGCTGGAACTTATGTCTGTGCTTGCCTCTTATCGCACCTCTATAGATGAGATAAAGGCAACTCTTCGTGAACTTGAGTCGGGTTATGCTCGGGCCTTGGAGACTTTAGAGGCACACTCTACTGTTTGTCCTCCAGATGTAGATGTGACGGGCAGCTTCTTCGAGGGTGTCTTTAGGAAGGATTGAGTTTTTTTTTTTTTTTTATATCATTACTTTCTTGCCCTTTTCGATAAAAATGTTTTATCTAGGACAATGCAATGAAATGACAAAATTTTTGTTGTTTGGATATTTTCGCATTGTTTTCTCATTCTACTTGATAAAATATTTATTTCGAATGATACAATGGAAAGAACAATCATATGCACATGTTTATAAAAGCCGAAATATTCTCATTAGTTCTTTAACTTTCTTGACAAAAGTATAATAGATTCACTGTAAGTGATGGGATAAAACATACACCATAGAGAAAACCAGCTTCTTCATAACGTAAGGGAAATACAACTTTTAGACAAAGTAAGAAAGTGAAAATGAATTTCAACATAGATGAGTCCAACTATGGGTAGTGATGCTTGATAAACTTTGCATTGAGCGGGCCAGTTCGGAAACCGTCTTCAACCCTTACAAGTTTGTAGTACCCGCTTGAGCTCGCCTGAACCACCTTGTAGGGCCCTTCCCATTTTGGAGAAAACTTGGGCAAAGGCTGTCCTTGCATGATTGGGTCTACAATCTTCCATACTAGATCACCTTCTTCAAACTTCCTTGGTATCACAGTCTAGTTATAGGCTCGGGCGATGGACTCATGATACCTTTCCATAACTTTTGCAGCTCTGTCATGCTTTTCCTCTAATGCTTCCAATCTGGTGGTTCGAGGCTCCAATACCATCCCCGAGGCGAGAGCCATTCGAGCAGATGGCGTTTCCAACTCTATAGGTAACACTGCCTCGGACCCATACACAAGGGAGTAAGGAGCTGCTTGAGTTGGCTTTCTCTTCGAAGTGCGATACGCCCATAGGGCTACTATCAACTGTTCGGACCAAGTCCCCCCAAACTCATCCATCATCTTGCTCAGAATCCTTATCAGTGTCTTGTTTGTGGCTTCCGCTTGCCCGTTCCCTTTTGGATAGTAGGGTGTGGATTTGTGATGCTTCACTTGGTAAGTCTCTAGGAGGCTCTTCACATATTTGTTTATGAAGGGAGTGCCGTTATCCGAGAGGATGGTGTTTGGTACTCCAAATCGGCAAATGATATTCTCCTTGATGAAGTTCGCAACTGCAGGCCCCGTAGCGTTCTTCAGAGGAATTGCTTCGACCCACTTTGTACTCAATTCTGTGGCTGCGAGAATCCACTTGTACCCCTTAGAAGATGTGGAGATGGGCCCTATCAGATCAAAAGCCCAGGTATGGAACGGCCATGGCGTTCGGATACTATGCAGGTCTACAGCTGGAGCATGGATCAAATTTCCGTGTTTCTGACAAGTCTGGCACCTCTTCACGTGATGGGATGCACCTGACTCCATGGTCGGCCAGTAATACCCAAGGGGTATAAGTTGCTCGAACAGCCGAGCCCCTCCTTGATGTTCAATCTCGTGGGCTCTTCCGAGGACTAGATCTGACTCCTCCTTGGAGAGACATCTCAGGGGAGTGCCCTCAATACTTCTTCTATACAGCTTGTCCTGATCAAGAAAGTACCGCCTCGCTCTCCTCTTGAGGTGTGCAATGTCCCTCGGGCTCTCAGATAGTGTTCCCTCTTTGAGATAGTCAATGTAGACTTGCCTCCAGTCAGGGGTATTAATTTCAAAGCAACTCTCATCCTCCCGGATGTATGACTGAGACTTGGGGCATTCCTTCTGTAATTGATTCGAGTCCTTCTCCATCTCGGGCCAATAATAACCTTGTCTTTGGATTCTTCTATACAGACTGATATCCCCATCCCCGCAAGACTTTTCATGGATCTGTTGTAGTCGGAAGCTTGCTTCTTGTTGGCCAATACACCGGGCTAGGAATCCGGTACCTCCTCGGAAGTAAAGTTCACCTTGAATAATTGTGAATTGGGCAAGCTTGGCCATAGTCAGTTTTCCAACTTTGCTTCTGAGTTGTTCGAGGACTTCTCCTCTCCAGTCCTCCGGAAGGCCTTTGTCTTCGGGTATTATTGAAGGTTCTGTTCTCTTCTTGATAACAATTGTTGCCTCTTCCTCTGGAATGTCAACTCTTGCCCCTAATGTTGCGAGGGCATCTAAAAACTTGTTGTCGGAGCGAGGCACATGCTCTATTTCGACCTTCTGAAATTTGTCAAGAAGCCTTTGGACTGTTGTTCGATATGTGGCCAAGGCAGGCTCCTTTAAGACGAACTGTCTTGAAACTTGCTTCACTATCAGCTTTGAGTCCCCCCGGATCCGAATCTTCTTGATACTGTGCTTCCCAACTGCTATCAAGCCTAAAATAAGAGCCTCATACTCGGCTTCGTTATTCGAACAATGGAAATCCAGTTTATAAGACAAATATAACTTTTCCCCACTTTTGCTTGTAAGGACTATCCCGGTTCCTCCCTTCCCTCCGGCTGCTGCTCCGTCAAAGCTCAATGTCCAGAAGCTTTCCTCGGAAGCCATAGCTGCGTGCACCTCTCCTCTTAATTCTTCATTCACTGGTTCATAGTCACCACTTGGAAATTGGGCAAGGAGATCAGCTAAGGCTTGGCTTTTGATCGCCTTGGGGGCTACACATGTGATCTCGAATTCACCCAGTGCTAACAACCATCTTGCCACCTTCCCGGTTAGAGCAGGCTTGCTGAGGAGGTATCGGATTGGATCACTTCTAGTAACAATTTGAATCTGATGTGCTAGGAAGTAATGTCTGAGCTTTTGGGCAGTGAATACCAAAGCTAAACAATGTCTCTCTACTGGAGTATATCGGACTTCTGCTCCTCGAATCTTCCGACTGATGTAATACACCGGGCGTTCTACTCCATCTACATCTTGGACCAATAATGCCCCTATGGACTTGGGGGTTGAAGTTAGGTACAACATTAGAGGCACCCCGGGCTGCGGGGCTATCATGGTCTGAGGCGAGGTCAAGGCCGCCTTGATTCTCTCAAAGGCCTTTTGGTGCTCTTGGTTCCACTCGAACTTGGCATCTCCTTTTAACAAAGAGCCGAAAGGCGCAGAGATCTCTGCTAGTGCTGGGATAAACCTCCGAATATAAGACACCTTCCCGAGGAACTTCTTTAACTCCTTCTGAGAATGCGGGGGAGGCATTGCTCTGATAGATTTGACCTTGTCTTCATCTGCCTCGATACCATGCCTATGTACAAGAAACCCGAGGAACTTCCCGGCCGTCACCCCGAAAGCACATTTGAGAGGATTCATCCTCATTTTGAATTTCTGGCACCTCTTGAATACCTTCTCAAGGTCTCGGAGATGGTCTTCTTCTTTCTTGGATTTCACCACTAGATCATCAACATAATCTTCCACCTCATGATGGATCATGTCATGAAAGATTGCAGTCATAGCCCTTTGGTAAGTTGCACCGGCATTCTTGAGTCCGAAAGGCATGACTGTATAGAAGAAGTTTCCGAGAGGTGTTCTAAAAGCAGTCTTTTCTGCGTCCTCTTCAGCCATCTTAATCTGATTGTATCCACTGAATCCACCTATGAATGAGAACATCTGGTGTCCCGAGGTAGTATCCACGAGGGTGTCGATGTGAGGAAGAGGGAATTCATCCTTCGGGCAAGATTTGTTCAAATCTCGAAAGTCTACACATACTCTGATTTGGCCATTCTTCTTCTTTACTGGCACGATGTTTGCTAACCACGTGGGGTACTGTATTGGCCGGATGAAACCAGCCTGTTGAAGTTTTTCAATCTCCTCCTTAATCTTCTCTTCGAGATCTGGATGATATTTTCGAGCAGCTTGCTTAATTGGCTTGGAGTTTGGGAACACATCAAGATAGTGGGAGACTAGGTCAGGATCTAGTCCGGGCATTTCCTTATATGACCAAGCAAACACATCTGAGTATCGGCTTATCAACTTTAACAACTGTTCCCGCTTCTCTGGGCTAAGGCTCGAACTTACGAATACCGGCCTCGGTGCATCTTGTCCATCACTCAGATCTATTTCAATAAGTTGTTCGGGCTGAGGCTTCGGCCCATCTTGCATACATTCTGGAGCCACTTCAGGCTTTATTACTATATCATTGTCAGGAGGCTCTTCTTTTGACTCGGAGTCGGTGACTGAAGAAACCGACTCCCCGCACCTTCATAAATAGTACACCATCTTGCCTCCTTCTCGAACTTTCATCACCTTCCGAGGAATAGGCGGACTTTCTGTTCTAGACATTGCCCGCTTACTTGACTCTACCATCGGCTCCTTGTCATCTTTGATATCCTCCCAACGAGGAATTTTGACCCCTCGAGGCTTAGAGGTGGTGGGAACTTCTTCGACAGCCAGTTCGGTGAAGTAGATGGCATCAGAATAATGAGCTTCATGGATCTCGAAAGGCCTTTCTGTAGCCTGAATTGTCACCGTCTTCTTTCCCCATTTAGCCTTAACACACTGATGATAACTCGATGGTACAGCCCCATATCTATGCATCCAGGTCCTCCCTAGAATGATGTGATAATTTGCCTCAGAATCGATAATATGGAACTTGGTGGCCGAGCGAATCTCTCCAATGGCTAAATCAACTGTTACGCATCCGATAGTAACTCTCCTTTCTCCACCGAAGCCAGTGATGACTATCGGCTGCTTCACAATGCGTTCTTCAGAGATTCCGGCTTTTTCTAGAGTAGCGCGAGTCATAATGTTGATAGAGGCTCCACTATCTAGAAAGGCCCTTTTGAACTCAACCCCGTTAATAAAAACAGTCACATAAAGCGGGCGATTGTGAGAAAAATGATACTTCCGATCAGCCTCGGAGAAAGTAATGGCACTAGATTGCTCTTTTGCCTTCCTCGGGATAGACCCCTCAGTCGACATGCATTCCTCATGGTGTGCCTCGGCTATATTAATGATAGACTTGGTGATTTCCGTTCTTGCCTCCCTGGAAAGTCCAAGCTGGTCAAAGAACTGCTTGAACTTTACACAGTTTTGTAGGGTTTTGGCATAGTGATCCGGATCTTTTTCCACTCTTGGAGGCTCGTAGTTAACCATCTCCTCGGTCTCCTCAAAATAAGATGCCACATAAACATGGTGTCCTCCTCTTCCATAGTATTCTTCTCCTCCTTCTGGATCAAAGGGATCTTCGCCATGAGTCATAAATGTTCTGCCCTCTGGATCGAGAGCACTTCCATAGTAAACTTGCTCACCCTCTGGCTCGAGGATGTCGTCCAGATAACAGTCATCGTCATCGAGATTAGCGATAGCCTCAATCATTGGGCCTTCATAAGCTATCATAGCAACATTCTTGCCCTTGTCTCGGTGTTGAGGATATGGTTGTTCTCGGATGTCTTGAGTCCCTCGCTTTTTGAACCTCAATTCGTCTGCCTCGACTTTATCTCTAAAGATTTTCCTGAGAGTCCAACACTTCTCTGTTGGATGTTTCAATGTACGATGGTAGACACAAAATTCAGGGCTCTCACGGTCCTTTTTTGATGGCATTTCTTCAACATAAGGCAATTTTAGCCCTCCGTCAGCCACCCATTCCTTAACTAGAGCTTTCACTTCCTCGATTCCACATGGATAAGAAACATTCCCCTTTTCACCATTATATTGCTTTCTTTTCTGGCCTCTATGACCTCCTCCTTGTGAATTTCGGGTATCCGGAGCAGAGGCAGCGGCAACGATAGGTCCACGAGATGACTTGAAACTAGTCTTGTAACTGGCTTTAAATCCGGACTCCTGAGCCTGAGGAATGCTAATGTTCCGAGCTGCTTCTATTAATGCCGAGAAGGTGGGTAGCTTGTGGTTAACTAGAAACATTTTGTACCTGCTCAATGCCCATTCTAGACAAATTTGAACCAGATAACTCTCCTCAACTGCTTCATGACAATCCACGGCCTTGTCCTGAAACCTTTTGACGTAGTCAAGGATGTCTTCACTTTTTTGTTGCTTCTCTTTACACAATGTAAGTGTGGTCACCTTCTCCGCCACTTGAAAGAACTTGGAGTGAAATTTGTTAACCATTTCCTCCCAACTTCGGACAGAGTTTGGGGCCAAATTAACATACCAACTATATGCTCGGTCGGTGAGGGACTTAGAGAATTCTCTCAGTCGGAGGACGTGGTTTGAACCATGAATACCTAGAGTCTCGATGAATCGCACAACATGTTCTCGGGCATTTCCTTGTTTGCCGTCGAACTTGATGAACTTCGGCACTGTATACCCCTCAGGGTATGGATAGCTCAGCATCTCAATGGGGTAAGGCGGCTTGACGTCTGGATCAGGCAAAGAGGGTAAGGTCCTCTTGCCCCGTTCGAGATCGAACATGGCCTGCACATCGGCGAGAGTGAGAAACTGTTGAGGGAGAGAGTTTGATGGTGGTATTCCTGGGACTTGGCTTATGTACCCGAAGACTGAGCTAGGGGCGTCTTGGCCATTCCGGTGCTGCGAATTCATCATTGGTGAGGACATTTGACGATACTGGCCATCAGCACCTATAGACAAGCCAGTTGGTGATGGGATATTGAATTGAGGCCCATAGAGTCCACCGCACGGCGCCGCTATACCGGGTTGTGCTTGCAGATTTGTTGTCGGCACCAAAGGAGGCCCGCTTGGTGCTTGGGTAACATTTACTGGTGGCGTGACAAGATTAGGTACGGGCAGAGCTCCCTTTTGCGCCATCATGCTCCTTATGCTTTCCTGGACACCAACAGTCGCCGGAGCACCATTCATTACACCAGAAACTCCCCTAGTCACCATTGGATCTTGGCTTGGCACGCCATGGAGCCCGGGTATGGGCAAACTGCCGCCGCCTACTGTGGTTTGAGCATGTGTTACTGTGGCCGTGTTGCCATGAGCCATAGGCTGATTGGGGCCTACTTCTCCTTGGATTTGATTTTGCGCTCCGGCGGGAATAACTCCACCACCAGTTTGATTTTCGTTTGGCGCCGGTGCAAAGTTAGAACTCATCACCAACATGGTGTGAGTGAGATTCTGAAGAGTGGTAAGAATCTCTTGCTGAGTATTCTGAAGCCCTTGAATGGCTTCAAGCAAAAGTGGTTGATCTGGAGCCATGGTTCTGTCATCACCACCATTAGAGGATCCTTGTTGGTGAACTTCATCTTCTTCCGCCATCCTTGTTGGAGTTGTGTGGATTCCAGATCTCGTTGAGACCATTAACCAATCCACCTCCCCAGCGGAGTCGCCAAAATGTAGGAGGGGGGTTCAAGAAAAGAGTTGGAAAATTCGAAGATCTTCGAAGATCTTTGAAGAACAACTTCGACTTCTCTAGAATATGATGAGAGGCTTAGATTCTTCAATAATCTCAACTTAGGAACACAACAACAAAGGAGATGATGGAGATAAGAGATTGGGTGAAGAAGAAGACAAAATGGCTAGAGAATAGAATAATGGCAAGGCTCTCCCATTGATCTCCCACTTTCACTCTCAAGGTTGATAATGAAGAAGGGAAATTAGTTCTTTCCCAAGAGTTAAAAAATCTCCAAAATCCATCCCTTGTAAAGCGATGGGTGGGTGCTATTTATAGGCACCTCATGATGTAGGATGGAGCCCATGTGCAAGGCACATGGGGGATATTTTCTCTAACCACCTTGTCCGAGGAGGTGACCTCTCCAAGGAGGTGACTTCTCCGAGGATGAGAAAACCCCGAAGAGGAGATCAATCCCTCGGCGAACACTTCTTCTTAGCCACACCTAACCAATGATCCCCAATCATCCCAAAGGGTCAGGGGTAGTCCCAGAGGACGTCCTGCCGCAAAATATTGTCGAGTCTCATGGACCCCCTGGGGTCGTGCCACCTCGACCCGGGTATAGGCTAGTTTAACCGAAGAGTGAATTTATCTCCACTCACCGTCCTCAGGATCGGGTCCTTTGTTCGAACTCCATCACGCCCATGGTTCTGGTGCGTAGATCCCGGAAAGCTCCGAGCCCGCAAGTGTTCTGGGACTCATTAACGGAGCGACTTCTAGATTGCGTCTGAATCCGTTCGAAGCCAAGTGTTTAGGACCTCTCGGTTCGTGGATCCGAACCCTTTCGAGTCCGAGTGCTTCGGATCTCTAGGCTTGCTTAATACCCTTTCGAGTCCGGGCCCGAGTAAGTCTCTAGGTTCGTGGATCTGAACCCTTTCGAGGCTTAGAGCCATTCAGCCCGTTTGACGGCGATAAATCCAAGCCCACCAATCTTGGACTTGCGATAAATTCGGGCCCACTAATCTTGGGCTATTGGGCCTAAATAATTTAGTAGGCTTAAATTAGCTCCTCTTACACATATCTAATTGGTAGATATGTTTCGCAGTTGTGGATAGCCTCTAATTGAACCTCAACCACCCACTGGACAAAGGAAAATCACTATGAAAATAAAATCTATAGTATAGATTTAGTGGGTGTTTGGGAAGTAGGTTTTTTTGTTGATTTTTTTAGTTGTAGGATACTATCGGAGAAATTTTTTTTGTGTTTGAGAAGATAGCTGGGGTTTTTTGTGGTTGGATGTGAAGTTTGTGGGAGAAAAATTGAAATGATTATAAATTTGATGTGATATTTTGTTTGAATTTATTTATTTTTTTTGATTTTGTAAAACATTTGCCTTGTAGTGAAAAAAAATAAAAATAAAAATCCCAAAACCAAGTTTCCAAACACCGTCTTAATATCCTCCCCATTACAAGATTTCTATTACATCATTTAAGGGTATGTAATAATTATTTTCAAATTTTAATGATTATTTTATAATTCTTAAATAATATAATGAAAATTTTTTGTTACAATTTTGGAATCAACTATGCTGCAGATCTCCAGTGGGGGTCGCACCCCCAGTGAGATGGCGAGCTCCCATTGGCTGAAACTCAAAAAAAAAATTAAAAAATAAAACAATTTTTTTTTTATTCAATCACGACGCGCCATCTCACTGGAGGTCGACCCCCCAGTGGAGGTCCGAAGCATTTTTCTTTTGGAATGGAGATATTGAAATTAGTGATCCAATAAGCTACAATAACAACGTTTATGATCTATAAATATATATATATATATTTTTGAGCATTTTACTAAATAACTTTTCTAAATCTATAGTATTATTGTTGAATAAATGGCCACTAGTTTTTTATTTTTTATTTTATATAAATCAGCGATGGTCTCCTCTAGTTGGCACCTCATCTCATTTACAATTTTTTTTCAAGTTGTTCTTCCTGCATCCTTGTCCTGAAAAACACTCTCTCCTAACCATGCTTTCAGATCTTTTAAATAATCTCTCAACCACAGTTCTCCAGCAATGGACACCATGGTTGAGCCAACTTAGCAACAACAAATATGAGTTCGCTGGAGCCATCCTCACTCTCTCAATTCTCATACTACCCCTCTTCTGGTACCTACGGACATTCACCAATTCCAGAAACCAAACAACCGAGGCTCCACTCCCACCAGGACCCCGTGGCTTACCTGTGCTCGGGTACCTCCCATTCCTCGGCACAAACCTCCACCATTCATTCTCACATCTTGCTCACCACTATGGCCCAGTCTTCAAGCTCTGGCTCGGAAACAAACTCTATGTCGTTATAACCTCACCGTCCCTGGCAAAACAAGTGGTCCGTGACCAGGACATTGTTTTCTCCAACCGTGACCCTCCCATCTCAGCCCTGGCTGCCACGTACGGTGCCCAGGACATTGCGTGGTCTTCCTACGGTTCCCACTGGCGCAACATGCGTAAAATATTTGTCAGAGAAATGCTCAGTAACAGTAGCCTGGAAGCCGGTTACAATCTTCGAAGAACCGAGGTTCGCAAGACTATTACACAAGTGTATAGAAATATTGGCAAGCCTGTTGAAATTGGGGAGATTGTTTTTTTGACAGAGTTTAATGTTGTTTTGAGCATGTTGTGGGGGAGCACATTTGATATTCAGGAGAAGGTTAATAGTCGTGTTGGAGCTGAGTTTCGAGCGGCGACAGCAAAGATGATGGTGCTGTTGGGGAAGCCCAACTTGTCTGATTTTTTTCCTGGGCTGGCGAGGTTTGATTTGCAAGGAGTGGAGAGGGAGATGAAGGAGATAGTCGTCGATGTGGAGAGGGTTTTTGATTCTGTGATTGATGCACGGGTGAAAATGGAGGCGGTCAACGACGGAGGGAAGAAGGATTTTTTGCAGATTTTGTTGGAGCTCAAGAGAGAAGATGGTTCGACACCAATTACCAAGACACAAATAAAGGCCTTGTTGATGGTATTTTCTCTCTTTCACAAAGATCGTGATTTTATGACTTTTTTTTAAAAATATTTTTTTTAATAATCCTTTCGGATTTTGACGCTCCCTCTCTATGTTGTTTATTCCTGTAGTATATTTAGTAGAGTTTATTTTTAACTTATTTAAGTTTTTAATTTAATTTAAATTTTTTTGACGTGTTTGATTCAATTTAACAATATAATTTATAAATTTTTATAAATAAAAAATTAACTTATTCTTTAAATAAAAAAGAAAAACTTAATTTATAAATTAAAAATTAATTTATATTTACAATTATTAATTATAAACTATCAAATTATAAATTATAATCCCTTTCTGCCGTTCTACCAAACAGTGCCATCATAGGGAGTGGAGGTGTCAAATTCATTACAAACGTATGAACTCGTCTAATTATATACATTAAAAATTCATATAAACTCATCAAATCAATCACTTTCTAGTACTGTCTATCATTACTCAGGACAAACACTGGTGTTATTTGGTGTAACTGTTAAAACAGATTATAAATTATAACTTAACAGATTATAGATTATGACTTTAATCAGAAGCTGTTAATCTGTTTGGTATAGCTGTTGGATTATAGATTTAAGTAGCTGAGTAGTGTTTGTTAAATAAGCTGTGAAGTAGTTTTTTCAATTAATTTTTATTTTTTATCATTCACTATTTGTCTACATTTTTCATAAAAAATAATAATAATATTTTATAATCTATTTGGGTCTTTTTCTATTTTTAAAAAAATAAAAAATAAAAAAATCTAAGAGTATAACCGTGAATTAATATATCCACAGCAAAAGTTGATAATCAGAAGCAAGGGATGAGCAGCTTCTCAGAATCAGCTTTTTTGACTTAAAATAAGCTATTAGAATTAGAAGCGGTTTGAAATGAGTTTAACCAAACAGTCCAAAATAACTTTTTAAAAGTCAAAAGCCATAAGCTGGCTTAAAAAAGCTCCACCAAACACCCCCACTATCCTCTGCTTACCATCACATCCCACTAACCCTCTAAAAATTGATTTCCCAGCAATACTACGTATCACTAAATTTCTACTATTAACATCACTATTAATTATGTGGTAAGGAAAAAAAAAAAAAAAAAAACTAAGACACAAAACACACCCACTGCCACATCCCTAGTGCAACCACTAATTAGTGATCTGCATCATTTTTCATTGATTCCCCCCTTTCTAACCAAAACATACTCCCACTGCAGTACGGTTTGAACGGTTAGAGAGTAATATTATAAAGAATAATGTTAGGGATCATGAAAAATATATCATGAAATACATTATGAAAATTTTTCATCCCTTGATTAGTGTGTAGTGTTTTATTGTATGAGTAATCTAAAGGTTGAGAATCTTTCATGATAATATTCATGACATATTTTTCATGATTTCTAATATTACTATATTATAAATTAAATGATAAATTAGCGGATTAACAAATTATAATTTGGATGATTTTTGATTGATTGACAGATTAAAAATATTCTAACTAATTATCATATATTTACATAATATGTAACACTAATTTATATAATATTTTTAAGATATATAACACAAAATAATTTTACATAATATATTTTTATAAATATAACTATTAATTTATAATAAATTTTATATTTTAAATCTCTTTCACACTCATTTTTATATTAATATTTCATTAAAAATTAAAAAAAAAATATATATATATATATATTAATTATAACAGAACGGAATGATTCAAATAATAAATTATAAATTTTAAAATTTAAATTACGATTAACAATTAGGGCAATATAAATTAATATAGACCAATATAATTTTAACAAATTGTACGACATTATACACAACCGTTACAACACTCACTTTAATCAATCAAAGACTTTTTCACACCCAGGACAAACACCATCCCCCTACTTTCCATCACATCCCATTACCCTTCTAATAATTATTTAGTGCACCCCACATTTTAGCGAATTTTATGATATTATACGCAACCCTGACCCCACTCACTTTAATCAATCAAAGACTTTTTCGCACCCAGGACAAACACCATCCCACTCCTTGGCTTTTTGCTCATCTCCAACTCGATAAAATCCTTTTGCAAGATGTCTTCTCTATCAACAAATCCTATCTGCAATTTCTATCCCATTAGCAAGGTTTCTTTTGCTTCAGCCAAAGGAGTCTATACTCCTCTTTCTTATCTTCATCTTGCTGATCCGTCTCCTCATCAGATTCTACCAATTTGTTAAAGGTATTTTGATAATTATATCACTCATAAAACTCTTTAGAATATAAGAAAATAATTTAGATTAAGTAGAATATAAGTACGTGAAAAAATATTTATGAATAAATGCCCCTAAAATTTGAGGATGAAACTTTTTTAAACACATTATTGTTTTGGGTGAATGCATTCTCAAACTGCCAATTGCTTGCAATAATAGATTTGTTTCAACAATAGAAACCAATACACACTACAGCAAATAAGAGTTTTAGAGATCAAATATTTTGGTCTTTAAAAATGAAAATTTTGTTGTAAAAGACATTTAGAGACCAATTTTTATCGTTACGAGGATAGTCGCTAAAATATCGCCCAGAAAAGTCCAAAACAAGACTTTTAGTGACAAAATTTTAAAAATGTCACTAATAAATAGACTTTTAGGGACAAAATAATTTGATCTCAAAATGATTTATTTTTTGAGACAAAATATTTGGTCCCAAAAGGATAATAATTCAACACTAATGTCTAATTTTTGTTGTTAAAAATATAATAATGACACTTTTCGCAATAAAAATATTTAGTCCTTAAAAAATAATTTTATTCCTAAATTTTGGTCTTTAAAGCTTAAATTTTTTTGTAGTGACATCTAAATTCATGAAACTCTCAATCCATGAACTTAAATTTGTGCTTGCAAATGTTTACAACAGGACATTGTAGTGGGGGCAACAGACACTACAGCCACCATGGTGGAGTGGGTGATGACGGAGATCATGCATAACCCAGAGTTAATGAAACAAGTCCAAGAAGAATTATCAGACATTGTGGGAATGAACAACTTTGTTGAAGAGTCCCATTTGCCCAAATTACTCTACTTAGATGCGGTCGTGAAGGAAACATTTCGATTACACCCTGCAGTCCCTCTCTTAGTCCCTCGGTGTCCTAGCCAATCTTGTGTAGTTGGCGGATACACCATACCAAAGGGCACTAGGGTGTTTTTGAACGTTTGGGCAATCCAAAGGGACCCTGACTTTTGGGACAATCCATCAGAGTTTAGGCCGGAGAGGTTCTTGGGTGACGACAACAAATGGGACTACACCGGCAACAATTTTCAGTATCTTCCATTTGGATCAGGGAGGAGAATATGTGCTGGCATTCCTCTTGCAGAGAAATTGGTGATGTATGTGTTGGCTTCACTTTTGCATTCATTCAATTGGCACTTGCCAGAGGGTGAAGAGCTTGATCTTTCAGAGAAGTTTGGGATTGTTGTCAAGAAAGAGACACCCTTGATTGCCATCCCCACACAAAGGTCATCTGACTTGAACTTTTATGCATAAAAGAGCACATAACTAGGTGCAGTGGAAAAACACCAGACCTTATGGAATCAATCGGGTTGTAGACCATGGTTGATTTTGGGATCTCTCCTCCCCTATCCTGAGAAGAAGAAGAAGAAGAAGAATACTATATCTTGATTATTGAAATAAGAAGGGAATATTACAATTCGGGATGTACTTTGAAAAATTATCAAATATTAATGAAAAAAAATTATAATTATAATTATTAGTATTTATATAATTTACCACCTTTTGTAATTTTTTTCGTGACAGCAACATTCTCTCATATAAAAATCTGTGTCTCATTTGTATGAGCTAGTCTAATCCTGCAACTTCAAATCGAATTTTGTGAAAATTGAATTAAAGATTTCTCTTTTTAAAAAAAAAAAAAAATTTGATTTTTTTGTTGTTTTTTCTTTTATTTTTTAGTATTTTTTTAAATATTTTATGTATTTTTAAAATTTTTTTAAATACATCTAATATAAATACACTTAAAAAAATATATTTGTGAAAAAAATTTGAAAATTAATCAAAGACAAAAGAATATGAAAATTCATTATATTTTCCATATTTTATTGTATTCAATGAATTTTTTAAAGATTTTTGTACAAATTTTATATTTTTTTAAGTATATGAAGATTATAAAAAAAATTAAACAAAATCACTAAAAATATAAAAATACAAATTAAAAACTCATAAAACTATTTTTAAAAACTCCAAATCTAAAACCAAACAGAGTGATCATCTTTCAATGCTGTCAAACTCTATCCTCCCATACATATGTTACTTCTTTTATTTATTTTTTTATTTTTTGTTAGTTGTAATATGATCATTTTACTAATTAAATTCTCCTAGCTTGCATATTCAAAACTTTCGAGACCAACTCACCAACCCGGCTGACCATTAGTTCGAAACCATCATAAAAATGTATTCAATTAATCAGTTTTGATGTAGGTGGGTTAGCTGTGGGTGAAAAAAAACAATAATAAATAAATAAATAAATAAATATCTACATAGCAAGACAGTTTGATTTAAAAATATGTCCCCAATTGAATTCGACCCAACCCATGCACACTCTTAGTTGGAACTCCTCATTTATAAAAGATAACCTTTCATTGTTCTCTTAAAAAAAATATTATATTTTCTTTTTTTATGTTTATACCTCTTATTTTTGGATCACTTCTGATTCTTTCATTTTACTAATATATATAATAAAAGTACAAAAATTGTATATACTTCTCGTTAGCTATCCTTTTGCTGTCCATTCCTGACTAATAAATTTATTGGTCTTGATTCAACGTTGAGTACAACATCAAATCCTATTTTTCTTTGTCTTTTAGGTACTATCTTCCACCTATGGCTTTAAAAATAATAATAATAGAGACCTTATAAAACACAATTTCACAATTTATAAAAAAATAAATAAATAATAATCAAACATATCAATAATCCATACATCAGTAAGAATTGTGGAGATCCTCTTTCTGGGGTTTCCAAACATCATCACACGCTTCTGAATTCTATGAATTTAATATTACAATAATGTTATCTAAAATATTTATTCAGAAAGAAAATAAAAATAGTTGACCTATAATAGAGGTGTGGCCTATATTAAACTATATCACACACTCACTTCTAAAATAAAATTTAAAATAAATTTTTATAATTTTTAACACTTTTATATTATGATAAGTTGTCGTCAAAATCTTGTTACGAGTTTAATCACATGCATTCAAAGTAGTGGGTCTTTTTATCACTGACGAATGAAGGGGGTGGCTAAGCGTGGCTGTGGCCCACCAAATATTCTCAAAACATAATTAAAATTTAGTGTTTGTTTGGAATCTCTTAAAAAAAATAAAAAATCAAAAAATTATTAAAAAAAATAAATAATTTAACACTATTCACAATATTTGGGGGGAAAAAAGACAAAATAAAAGGATAAAATTGCCATTGCTGACATGCACAGAATTTTTTTTTTTTTTTTTTATAAAAAAAAACAACAATAACAACAAAGCTAGTGCAACCATACTGACATGCACGGAAAGTATGTCAGTACTCAAAGGAGTAAGAATATAATTTTAATGTTTCATACAATATTTTAATACATATTTTTTTTGTAAAAAGTCAAAAAGTTATATCAAACAACCATTTTTTTTCCTCTATTTTTTTAGACAAAAAGTCAAAAAGTACACTTATACAGTTCATCTCAAACAACCCCTTATACTAAAACTTTATAGATGTTTTAGTAAAAATTATGCTCACTTGCAATCAATACGATTTGAACAATAATTTAAATAAACAATTGAACAAACTAATCAGGCAATTGTGCTTTTTGATTTAAATGTCTTGAAAGTATAAGGACTTCTTTGAAACAAAAGTTACAATCCACAATAGCAAACAAAGTAAATAGAGCAAACTAAAGATGATTTCAAGATGAAATCACCAGTATTCATAAAGATTACAAATTACAGAGAGAAACTACTCCTAAACTAAGAAAGCTACTCCTAGATTATACTAAGTTTAGACTAGTTCTTTGTATTGTTGATGATGCCTTCTCCAGTCTGTCTTTAGTCTATTTGTAGAGTAACAATTGACAATTTCTCATTCGAAGTATAACTGCTGGAGGCAGTTTGGTCACTTCATGAAACAAAATCAACCCACGTCCCTTATAAAGTGCTAAAACTGCCACACGTTGCTAACTTGCCACTAGGGGTGAGCAGCGGATATACCGATCCGCCAAAACCGACCGAACCAAACCGATCCGCCGCATTTTGGACGGATGCGTGATGACGAGCGGACGGTTGCGGATTGATTTTCTCAAATCCGCCAATTTGGCGGACGGATGGCGGATTTGAGATTTTTTGGCCGCAACCGAACCGCCAAACCGCCAAATCGCGAGCACCCCTAGTAATTTATAAGACTTTGTATTTTTAATTTATTTAAATATTATATTTGTGTTTTCAATTGAAAAAGAGTTTAAATATTCTGTTGAAAAAAAGTTTTCAACTTGAATATATTTTTTGAATTGAAAAAAATAAACGTATTATTCATATATATTTTTTAGTTTTTAAATGTAACTCTAAAAATAATAAATAGAAAATATGATATATGCTGGTTGGTTTTTGTTTTCAAAAACATATGTAGATGTAACAATACAGAGACATTCAATCTCTACTACTGCTCTGTTCATGGTTTTGGTGATTTGAATTGTTATTATATTTTAAGAATCACAGATTGTAATACTTTATGGGGATGAATCATACTGTGATTGTAATATGTGGATGAGGCATGCAGTGATCATGATATTCTAAAGTTTCAAACTTTTTTTCTTTAGATAAGGCATACAGTGATTGTAATATTTTTTTAAGTCATTGACTGTAATACTTTCTTTTTCTTTTTTTTTCTTTTTTCGTTTGAGGAAGTGTACAAGTTGAATTATGTTGAAAATTTATAAAATTTTAAACCGCCAAACCGATTCGCATCCATCCGCCAAACCGCCAATCCGCTCAATCCACATCCGCCGGATTGGCGGACGGATGCGGATTGATTTTCTTCAATCCGCCAATCTGGCGGACGGATGGCGGATTGGAGGTTCCGTGGCCGCAACCGACCCGCGCCCACCCCTACTTGCCACCATTTTCCAAGCCCATTTCCATCATCTGCAAACAATAACAAAACAAATAATAATAATAATAATAATAATAATAATAATAATAATAATAATAATAATAATAATGTGGTCATAGTAGATATTTAAAGATGATATATGGTCTGAATCGACAGACCAAAATCAGTAAATCACAATCAATGAGATTAGATTTGGCCATGATTGACAGGCCACAATTTACAAGCCACAATTAATAAAATTAGATTTGGCCATAGTTGACAAGTCACAATCAATTAGACTAAGGGGTTGTTTGGGGTGTCCTAAATAAGTGCACTTTTTGCTTTTTTGGACTAAAAAGTTGAGGAAAAAAATATGGATGTTTGGGTTAACTTTTTGACTTTTTATGAAAAAATGTGTATTAAAAAATTATATAAATTAGTGTATATGGGAAAATTAGTATTGGGAGTTATGCAGCCGTAATTTTTGACTTTTGGTGAATAGTGATAACTTTTTAACTTTTTGAGTAATTTTTTGACTTTTTAACTTTTTTTGCACTTCCCAAACTTGGCCTAAATTTGGCCATAATCAACATGCCACAATCAACAAAAAAAAATAATTTGTAGTTCACTGCCTTTTCTCTCTAAAGCAAGCTTGAACTTCACAAGCACTATTACGTATTCCTCATGAATTATTGACCCATATCGATAGGCCATCTTACCATTTACAAGCACTAAACGCCTTTCGAAAATTGGCCCATCATTCAACTGTTTGTAACTAATTCATTGATTGCCTTCGCCACATTGCATATACTTTGGCCCAGTAAAACATCTTCAAGCTTCCTTGCCACATGTCATAAGCAACTTTTCACTCCCTGCCAACAGAAGAATTACTAAAATGGGTGCAAACAAAATGCTTGTAAGGTATTTTTATGGGGTTTTTTTTTTTAAAGTCTCTCGTATTAAGATTTTATAGCATGAAGGACATCTAATATTTTCATAATGTTTAAGGTCCCTCAAGTTGATCCAGAGAAATTTCAGTCTAGAGAAATTTCAGTCCAAAGAAATTTCAGCCCAGAAAAATTTTTCCCAAAGAAGTTCTATTCAAAGAAATTCTGGATTGCACAGAGAAAATCTCACATTTCTCTGGACTTTCCAGATAAATTCACTTCAACCCAGAGAAATTTCCCTTTCTAACTCAGAGAAATTTACTGAAAACCAGAAAAATTCTCATCTCCAATCCAGAAAAATTCACTTAACCTAGAGAAATTCTCCCTCTCCAACCCAAACGAGATAAATTCTTCCTCTCCAATCCAGAGAAATTCCAATTTATGTGATTGGGATGCCCAAGATGGAGGCAAATTTCTCTACTTTAACATCATGGGCAACTTTGTATATATCAAGAAGATAAATACAGAGGGGAAAAAATGCAATGAAGCCTATTACAAATTCAAAAACCCTAATCTGACCCAAAACAAACAAAATCACGATGAAACATATCGAAAACATACCAAAAAACTGATAATAAACCTGAGAGTATGTAGAATTCATAAAAAAAACATACTGAACAAAAACAGAATCTAGATCAAACTGACCGCAGAGAAGTACCTTATCGGGATGAAGATAGACTTTGTCTCTAACGAGAAGAACAACACCAGCCTTATCAAGAACCTCGTCGCATGATCCAACAAAACCCCATTTCCGATCTCATGGCAGCTATCTGCAGCCCATTCAGAGATGACTAACAAGGACAACCTAGTGAAACGACATACTAAAGTTGCTGAAGAAGCTATCTCAGGTTTGATGTTGATCTCTAATTGAGATATGTAAAAGAAAAAGAAACTTGTGCACTTCTGCCATTCTTTTTTTTTTTTGTGTAATAATATTTAAAATTTAGCTCTGGTATTTAGCTCACAAAACGTCTATTGGCAATGGAAGAAGAAACGAAGATGTTGAAAGAAGCTTTGGCAAAACGCAACAGTGAATTGCAAGCTTCCAGGAGTATTTGGCAATGGAACTGAATTTTCTCAGGGTTGAGAATTTTCTCTGGTAATTTAGCTCACAGAACGTCTATTTTGATTATTTGTTTTCATTTGAACTGAATTTTCTCTGGGTTAAGAATTTTCTCTGGGTTGAGAATTTCTCTGGAGAATTTTCTCTAGGTTGAGAATTTCTCTGGAGAAAATTCAGTTCAAATGAAAAAAAAAATAATCGAAATAGATGTTCAAAATAAAGAGAATCCTTGACAGTCTTGTGATGCAAAATAAGCCCCAATCCAAGACCATCCATTCCTGCATGCATAAATACCACATAAGAAATAAGAAACATACCCATAAAATCTTCTTAAAGAAAACAGTAATCAAATAGCATGGAATAAATTGACTTCTTGAAAGCCAATAAATTTATATACCAAAATCTAAACATTGACATATGTCATTATAAATTCAGCAAATCTAGACTACTATTCTACTATTGGAGTTCAAACCCAGTGCTCAAACAGTGATTACTGGGCAAAAACAGAAGAATAAGCGAATCTTTCAAAGGACCCCCACACTCCACGGGGCAGAACCACCGGGGAGGCCCTTCGTCAGGCTTAATAATCTACTTGGCATTATCAAGGTAATCCTTGACAGTCTTGTCCCCATACCCATCATCCCACAAGGCCTCCAATGTTTCTGAAACATCCTCTTCCCTCTTCTTATTCTCACAAACTATTGTACCTAACCGGCCATTCCCTACACCAATCAAAGACCTAAGTCTCTCTTTCCCCCCAACAGAAGAAAACACATTAACTCTAACAGAATCTGTAGACAACACCACTGAATCCTAACTACCTGAACTCTCAACTCGAGCTCGAAACCGGTACTTGTTCTCTGAATTTAATGCATTGGCAGCATCAAAATCCTCATCCATCAAAAGAGGCCATGCAGACTGAGGCAAACCCAGTGGCCTCGCATATCTTCCATTATTATTCTCGAACCCACATCCATTAACAACTCTCCCTCCTCTGTTTTGACCCATCATCTGTTGCTGAAGCTGGTTTTGCGGTGAAAACAAAATTTCTCTGGTTTGTCTTCCCCAAATCGAAGAAGAGTACTGTTGTTTCATCATTTGGTCATGTCTCGCTTGGTCAAACTGCAAAACAAAACCCAAAAATCAACAAACTAGATGAGAAGAGGGAACAAGTATATACACACATTATGAGACTCACTCACATGATTGGACTGTGAAAGGTTGTGAGAGAGGCACTGATTGGCATAGAAAGAGGTGTTGATGTTTTTCAGAGACGATGGAGAGAGAGACCAAGGAGGACCGAGAAGGCCTCTGGCTTTGGGAGGTCCTTCATCGTTCATCTTCAACCTCGCCACTTGTCCCGCGGCCTCGTAAATTAGATCCCAAGAGTCGTTGTTTCCACCCGGCGGCGTAGTCAGCGGTGATCCATCGAACTCGGCACTTTTGTTCTTTACTTTGCTATTTGCGAAAGAGAAAGAAGATAGAGGCTTTGTGATCAACGATTTGCGAAAGTGGAAGAAAGAAGGGCGTCTGGTGGTGGTGATCAAAATTAGGTAAATAGAGAGAGAGAGAGAGAGAGAGAGAGAGAGAGAGACAAAAGTCAAATTTCTTTTATATATACTTAGAAACCTTAGACATTAAAAAATAATTTTGTGGATCTCTTCCATTACAAAAAGTGGGAGAGAGACTCTAGACTAATTTTTCCTATTTTTATATATTTTTATTTTAGATGATTTATTTATATAGCAGGATCTTTAATTTTTATATTAATAATTTGTCTAACTGCATGAAGGGTGATAATTGATGATTAGTGTTAAACAATATCATGTGCTAACCAAAAGGATTCCTCTAATAATAAAATATGATAAAATTTATCCATAGTTCAAAGACCTTCAATAGTTAAAAAAAATTCATTGCTCAACGGCCCTCAATAACAAAGCCTTTTTTCAAAATATATATATATATATATATATATATGTGTGCCCGAAAATTCAATAAAACGATTTCATTTTTTCCGAAGAGCTTATAATAATAAATATTGTGAATAATTTCAAATTTTAATTACAAAAATAGGATTAAAAAATTTATTTTACATTAAAAAGTTATAGCAAATAATAATATTTAAATGTAAAAAAGATTTCTTGTTGAAATTTTGTCTTAAACCTCTATTCAGGTTTGAGCTTTCCGTATTTCATATTGAATATTATTTCAATTTTAAAGTTATAAAAGTATATATTTTAATATATTTATGCGGATTGTACGTCTTCCTTTTCTTTATTGATATATAGTATTTTTATTTTTTTTATTCAACATTGATATATACTATTGATTTTTTTTTCCCCTTAAGTAATAGTACATTTTGTAAGGATAAGTTAAAGTAAGTTACCCTAATAGATAATTTATTATTATTTTAATGAAATAAATGTGGTTCAATATTAAATGGATCAGGAATAGTTCCACAATTTTTATGTTTTTAATAATTTAGATATCTTTTAAATTATTTGTCGTTTAAAATAAAAATTCCACTTAATTCTTTTTATTATTAATAATTATTACTATTGATAGTACTGCTTATCATAGGTCCATGCTTCCAACGTTGTTCCCTAATCACTGAGCCCACCGAGGTACCTGCACAAAAGCCTAGCTGGGAACGGGAGTCCCCCAGCAAACCCTCCGATGGTTAAGTTAGAAGAAAGAGAGGTTAATGGCGAATGATAGGAGAATAACGACAGGGCACTTAACCTTTTTGTGTTTTGGAAGCCTCCTTATATCCTTTGTTCATCATTTTCTTGTCCACTTCGACCTGTCATGTTGGCCGAAAGTTTACGCTCTAACTTGCCTTGTTCATGGTGAGGCTGTCTGCTTCGACGTGAAGGGATTATCGCATTTAATGCTGTAGGAGTTTCATTAATGGTTGATGTGTGGTGCAATAACTTTGCAAGATCTTTGTCTGCTCACGTGGCTGGTTCTCCTCTTGACAAGTGTTTAGATGCCATTGGTTCTTGGTGTAAAGTTGGGTTTCAGTAGTGTTGGGCTTTGGTGTTTAAACCGTGTATTGTGCTCCAAGTGGTGGCCAAAAAGTCTCTATGGGCCCACTGATGTCAGTAGTCCCCTATTCCCATGTGCAGTTTCAGTCTAACAAAGGGAATAAGAAGGAAGACGGGGATTGTGGGTGGCCGAATGAGAGAAAGGCCAACCGAAAAAGGCGACCGGGAAAGAAGACCAACTGAGAGGAGGGCCGACCGCAAAGGTACTGAGCGAGGAGATTGACCGAGAGGAGGGCCGACCGTAAAGGTGACCAAGTGAAAAAAAACCGACCGAGAAAAGGGCCGACCGCAAGGGAGACCGAGCGAGGAAACCGACCGAGAGAAGGGCCGATCGCGGGGGGACCGAGCTAGGAAATGGCAGCGTGCAGGGCTCAAGGAGCGGCGGGGCACGTGGTGATGTGAAGTAGAATGGACAGGGAATGGGAAAAGGGTAGTTAATCGTGGTCGTGCATGTGGCGTGATCGAGGGATAAGGGAGGTGATGCATTAGCAGGAAACAAAATGGTAGGACTAATATAAGACGTGGAAAGGGCGGGGGCGGAAACTTTCGAAAATTTTCAAATTGGCGAAAATTAATCTCGATCCTTGGAATATAGGAAAATCGTGGGTATTTGGAGTTATTCGTTTTGCTTACCTTTGCGGGAAAAACCAACACATCCCAAAGTTGAACTCATTTGTTTCGTGTGACAAGCTTGTGCAACACTTTGCGAACTTCCTTGTGCCAGCGTCCGAAGCAATACGCAGACACATAGAAGAAATGGCTCGAGATAAAGTGCCAGCCATGAGGCTAAAGGCATTGGGAGAGGACGACGCAGTGGAGTTGGCCGAACAATACAGAGTAGAGAGGAGGGAGGAAAAGGGGGCGGGACAAGCGGCACGGGCTCGTCCAGCGACAATGATCGTAGCCACTAGGCCAATTAGCCAAGTGGAACCGGACCACTGGCACACCAAGGCTGACAAGTCTACGTTCACGGCGGAGGAGTTGGAGGAGGTACGAAAGAAGTACCAAATTCCAGCGGAGATAGAGCTGAAGTTGCCCACGTCTAAGGAAAGGGCGTCGGATGCACGACCATCGGAATTCACGTTGTATGAGGAGGCATTGTGCCGGGGGGGGCTGAGGTTGCCGCTCCTTCAAATAGTAGTAGATGTACTGAACCGACTGGAGGTCACGTTAGGGTAGCTGATGCCCAACGCATGGAAAATATTAATGGCCTGCGCGATCACATGGCCACAGGCGATCGGGGGAAAAGCTATGACAGTAGAGGAATTCTTCTCTTACTACAAGGCCTCCAGCCAACAAAAAACATGGATGACGTTACAGGCGGTGACGGGCCGAGGTGTAGTGGCAGGTTTACTATCTTCGGTGAAGGGGTGGAGACCGAGATTGTTCTTTGTATTAACGAACGGTGGTAGGAGGGTTCGCATAACGTGGAAAGTCCCCACGAAGTCAGTGGAGCCAAGGCTAGATGCGGAGGCAGAGAACAGGGTGAAGCAGGTGAAGGAGTAGAGGGAGAAGGAGGGTGCGAAGTGGGACGACCTAATCTGACCTTCAACCTTGTTCACCTTGAGCCTGGGGTTACAGCCGACGGAGGAGAATCCTGCGTGAGAAGAGTTGGAGGCAAGGAGAAAGGTGGAGAAGGTAGAAAAATGGTGTGTTCGCCAAAGTGAACAAGTATAAGGAAGCACAGTTGGGGCCTGCGCCTAAACTAGTGATGAGGGAGCGGGTCCGACCACGACCCAAACTGTTAAGAGACAAAGACCTAACTGACTTTGCCCTACTGCCGCCCCCAGTAGACCCATTGAAGGAGAGGGGCAAACAGGAGGTGAAGGCGGTGTTAAAGAAGACGAAGAAAAAGAGGGTGGAAACAGAGGGGAATAAGGGTGCTCCTGTTTTGAAGAAGATGAAGGAGGGGGAACGGAGGAAACTCCAGAAAGGAAGAATGCCCAAGTGGTGAAAGAAGACATGGGCCCAAGTACCCAAATGCTAAAAGAAGACATAGGCTCAAGTGCCCAAGTAAAGAAAGAAGACATGGGCCCAAGTGCCCAAGTGGTGACGACGGTGGGGCTAGAACAAAGAGCACAGACACCAAAGATGGGGCCTGTATCAGAAGTGGCCCCAAGTCCTATAGGAGGGAAGGTTGGGGTGGACAAACCAAATATGAGTACCGCACTGAAGACCGTTATGTACCACGTGCGCACGGTGGCTGGTCGACAGAAGAAATGGGGAAAGCCAGGGTCGCAGTCGACCGCCTCATTGGAGTGGAGGAGGATGTGGCCGTGCAGTCGATGGCGCAATTAACAGAGGCCGACCTCCTGAGAGGGTTCTACTCGGCCCAAATGGAGGCAGCAACCCTAGTGGCTGCCCTGATGAATAAAGCAGTGGGCGCGAATGTGGAAGTAGAGCCGCTGAGGGCCCAGCTAGAAAGGGTGAAAGCGCAGCTGCCGAACCTAAGGGTTGAGACAGCAGGTTGGAGGAAAGTCACTCGGAGTGCGTGCGCGATGGGGCTGGAGTGTGCACAAAAGGCAAAGAAGATGGAAGTACTAGCAGTGGTGCAGAGCTACTTAGCAGAGTGTGCTAGCGCTGAGCTCGTCGTGACCAAATCAGAGTTGGAAGCGAAGCGTCACAAGGCGGTATCGCTAGAGTTCGAGTTGGCAGGTGAGAAAAGGAAGCTAGACCTGGTCCAACAAGCCTGCACCACTGCCAATAAGAGATGGGAAGAGGCCCTTTCCAACAACGAAGAGCTGCGCGACCAGACCATCAAGGACAAAGAAGAGGTAGATGGTCGAATCGCAGAGTTGAAGAAGGTACTAGCAGAAGAGAGGGCCAAATTGGCATCTGAGAAGGTGGCGTACCCCGACTTACTCGTGGTGACCATAGAGCAATTTAAGGGGTCCGCTGAATTCCAGATGGCCATTGATGTCGCGGTTGCCAGGAGTATAGCGAAGGAGGGGAAAAGGGGTGCTGGGCCATCGGGAGTTGCCGTTGGAGGGAGGAGCGAAAAAGAAGTGATCCAAAGCTTTTAGCGGTCAAACTTCTACAAGCATGAGATGAGCCAGTATTGGGACAGCGACTGGATGAGCTTCAAGTATAAGGCACAAGAGCTGTTCCCAAGCGTAGACTTCAGTCTCGTGAAGGTAGGGGAGGACGACGTTGCCCAGACCCCCTTGGATGAGGGGATTGAAAAAGAGGATCTCGTCTCTAGCGAGAGGGATTAATCTCTGTAACGTAGTGTAAAAATTTTGTTTTTGTTTGTTTTGTTGTTTTGTTTTGTTTTGTTTTTTGTTTTTTGTTTTTTTTTTTTTTTTTGTACATGCAAGGTCTGTAATGAATTGTATAAAATTGCAAGTTTGTTAATAAAATGATGAGTTTTTTTATTGTTGTTATTGTTTTGATTTGTAAATTTTAAATGGTAAAAATGGTTAAGTAGAATTAAATAAAAGTAGGTAAGAAAAATTTAGGAATATGAAAATTGATAAATTTGGTAAAAATGGGCAAGTGGATAATTATGAACTGATTTTAACTGAGTCTGGCAGCGACTGATTGTAATTGCATACTTAGTCTGGATGAGGCCAGCTTTGACTCAGACTAGCTAAGTTCTTCGCACTCAGTCTGGCTAAGACTCAAAGGGTTAAGGCTTTAATTGACTCAAACTGTCTGAGCTATTCCTCATGCTCAGTCTGGCTGAGACTTGAAGGGCTCAGGCGGGCTGAGGCTTTAGTTATCTTAGTTGGGCTGAGTTCTTCACGCTCAGTCTAGATGAGGCCTAAAAGGCTCAGCCGGGTTGAGGCTTTAGTTATCTCAGTCGGGCTGAGTTTTTCATGCTCAATCTGGCTGAGGCTTTAATTATCTCAGTCGGGCTGAGTTCTTCATACTCAGTCTAGCTGAGGCTTGAAGGGCTTAGTCGGGCTGAGGCTTTAGTTATCTCAATCGGACTGAGTTTTTCATGCTCAGTCTGGCTGAGGCTTGAAGGGCTCAGTCAAGCTGAGTTCTTCATGCTCAATCTGGTTGAGACTTGAAGGGCTCAGTCGGGCTGAGTTCTTCATGCTCAGTCTAGCTGAGGCTTGAAGGGCTCAGTCGGGCTGAGGCTTTAGTTATCTCAGTCGGGTTGAGTTTTTCATGCTCAATCTGACTGAGGCTTGAAGGGCTCAGTTAGGCTGAGGCTTTAGTTATCTCAGTCAGGCTGAGTTCTTCACGCTCCGTCTGGCTGAGGCTTGACCAAAAAGTTATTATTGAAACGCAACAAAGATAATGGAGATGCTAGATTGTTGTCATTTAAGCCACAGCCTATTGATTACAAGTTTACACCATGCATGGAAATGGCGCAAATGAACAAGTGTGCAGATCGAGAAAAGAGCACATACAACAATTGAAAAATACAAAAACAAGAGGCGCCATTTCACTGGAAGTAATGCTTCAAACGCTTGGCATTCCATAGATGAGAGAGGTCTCTGCCTTCCATATCTTGGAGACGGTAAGTGCCCGGGCGGGGTCTGGCCTTGACAACATAGGGTCCTTTCCATTTGGCTACTAGCTTGCCCTCAGTCAGTTTTTTAGTGGCAAGGGTTGCTTCGCGCAAGACTAGGTCGCCCACTGGAAACTCTTGAGGTCAGACTTTACGGTTATAATGTGTTCTCATTTTCTGCTGATATGACGCCTGCCTGACCACAGTTGTCTCTCGGAGCTCTTCAATCAAGTCCAAGTCAACGCGACGCAACTCTTCTTTTAGTTTTGGATTTGGGTATAAAGCCCGAGAGGTTGGCAGGCCAATTTTCACTGGGATAACGGCCTCAGTACCGTATGTTAGGCGGAAAGGAGTCTCCCCATTAGGGGTTCGGGCGGTCGTTCGATAAGCCCAGAGCACGTTCGGCAATTCTTTGGCCCAGTGTCTTTTAACGGCTTCTAGTTTAGTTTTGATGATCTTCAGAAGGGAGCGATTGTTGACTTCAACTTGCCCATTGGCTTGGAGATGACCTGGGGAGGAGAAACATGGCCTAATGTGGAGCTCTGCACAGAATTTCCTGAACTTGGCATTGTCGAATTGCTTGCCATTGTTTGAAACGATGGCTTGGGGGATTCCAAATCGGTAGACGACTGACTACCAAATGAACCTGGTGGTGTTTTGCTCAATGATTGTTACCAGGGGTTCTGCTTCTACCTATTTGGTGAAATAGTCAATGGCAACAACAGTGAACTTGGTCTGGCCTCTACCAGTGGGCAAGGGACCAACTAAGTCGATGCCTCACTTGGCGAAGGGGTAAGGGCTGCATAGCGTAATCAGCTCTGTTGGTGGAGCTTGGGGGATGTTAGCAAAATGTTGGCATTTATCGCATTTGAGCACAAATTTGATGGCATCGTGGTTGAGAGTAGGCCAGAAGTAGCCGGTGCGAACGATTTTATGGGCCAGAGACCTTGCACCCAAATGATTGCCACAGATGCCTTCGTGGAGTTCTCTCATCACATAGGTCGCTTGAGCAGGATTAAGACACTTGAGGTATGGGCGTGAAAATCCTCATTTGTATAGTTGCCCGCCGATGAGAATGTAATTAGACGACCGGGCTCTGACTTTGGTAGCCTACTGTTTATCGTCGGGCAACTCCCCTCGCGTCAAAAACATAAGGATGTCTGCAGCCCAAGAGATAGGTTCATTTTGGAGGAAGTGAATCTCCTGCTGATTTGGCGAAGTAACCGGATAGGTCACGTATTCAATGCAAATGCTGTGGTCGAGGTCTGACTGGTCGGCCGAGGCTAATTAGACCATTTCGTCTACCTTGGAGTTTTCTGACCTATGGATGTGTTTGATCTGGAAAGTATTAAAAAGGTGAACAAGAGGAAATGCAATGTCCCTGCAGGCCCACATCGTGTCTTCCTTTGTATCGAACTCCCCAGTGATCTGCTCGACAATCAGTTGGGAATCACTGAACACATGAAGGTGGCTTACACCAATGTCTCCGGCCAGACGAAGACCCGCTATCAAGGCCACATATTCGGCTTCATTATTGCTCGCGTTGAATAGGAGACGGAGGGCACACTTGAAATACCCGCCCTCAGGGACAGTGAGAATGAGACCGGCCCCACTACCTTCTTTGCGGGATGACCCATCAACATGAAGGGTCCAGGAATAGGGGTCTTCTGCCTCGGAGTTGAATTGTGTTGGTGAAGGGGACACGTTCGGTGTGAGATTGGTGAATTCCAAGATAAAATCGGCGACGACCTATACTTTGATCGCTGTTCAAGGTCGGTAAGAGATTTCAAATTAACTGAGCTCGACGGACCATTGCATCAATCTTTCTGACAACTCTGTCTGTTGCATAACCGTTTTCAAAGGCTGGTCAGTGAGAACCACTATGGAGTGAGCTTGGAAGTAAGGTCGAAGGCACCTTGAGGCTATGACCAAGGCGAGGGCCATTTTCTCCAACAAAGGATAGTTCTGTTCCAGCTCCCTGAGAGCGCGGCTGATATAATAGATTGGACGTTGTACCGAGCTATCTTCCCTGATGAGGGCAGCGCTGACTACTATAGACACCCCATTTTTGACCGACCCTAAGACTTGGGCGCTTTCTTTTGATTACTCGATGATGACAATTAGAATGTGTTTCTCACAAAATTCTCAGTAAGAAAGATGGAATTTAAGTTTTAATCCCAACCCTCACCCATTTTTTGGCCAAACTATTTTAGACCTTAAAACCCTCATTTCAAAATATGTTTTTTTTTAAATGTTTCTACGATGTCCCGAAGCTCCCATTTCGATTAAAATATTGTACTTTTCAGTAAACCGAGTATGGGCAAAGTGGAAATCAATGGAAGGGAGGTGAAATTTTTGAAAAATATTTAAAAATATCTTCTTTATAGGTTTGGAGTTGAAGGAAATAGGAGGGGATGAAAGAAAGCTGGTTTAGGAAAATGATGAGTATCAAATCATTAAAAAGGAAATGAGCAGTCTTCACTAAATTAGGCATTTCTCTTTGTACACTTGGAATTTAAATGTGAGGCCACCACCATTGGAAATTAGACTTCTAGGGCTTCAATTTAGACCCAAGAAACACCTTAGACCAAGTCTAAATAAGGGAGATATGCCCATTTGAAGTTAAGCTTAAGAGCAGATTTTGTTGATCCAGCCCGAGACAGCCTTCACTAAATTAGGCATATCTCTTTGTACACTTGGAATTTAAATGTGAGGCTACCACCATTGGAAAGTAGACTTCTGGGGCTTCAATTTGGACCAAAGAAATGCCTAAAACCAATTCCATATGGAGGAGATATGCCCATTTGAAGTTGGGCTTAAAAGCAGATTTTGTTGATTCGACCCAAAACAGCAATAGCCCATTTTTCTTGGTTTTGGTTCGGTTGGGACAACCCATTTACCTATTTTTTTTGCGCCATTCAAGTAAATCCACTCATCCTCCATGATACCTAATCATCCTCCATAGTCAAAAAAATGTTTTGTTTGCATCCATAAAGGAGTATCCCATGCAACCACCTTGAAAATTTGCCCTCCTATCACATTCTTGTCTCCCACCTTGTCTCCCACCTCTTTTTGACCTTTACTCTCCCTCATTGCCTATATAGAATGATCATATTGTAAGAAAGGGGGAGGACCACGAAATTGAAGAGAAAGGAGTGAGAAAAGAGTGAAAAAAGAGAGAAAATTTGAGTTTTTGAGCAAAAAATATTCCTATCATCCATATACACCCCATGCCTTCCATAGCTACTGAAATTCCTCATTTCCATACACCAAAACCACTCCAAAAATTCTGATATAACCAAAGATCAATCGCCTCGATCATAAGAAAGAATGTTTAGTGATTGAAAGTGAGAAAAACTAGAGAGTTAGCCACTTTCCATACCACAAACTCCATAAACTCCATAATTTCGAATTGAGGATTTGAGAACACACTTCCTACACTTGAGGGTGATCAAGAGGAAGTTTGGAAATCAAGAAGTTCAATCTTTCTTTGGAAGGTAAATTTTTAATCTTTCATTTTCTTATATTTTATATCTTATATTTATATTCTTGCTTCTTATTTCATTGTGTTTTGTTATAATCCAAGTGGTTTGTTTATCTCATATTTATTTTCTTACTTTATATTTCATAAGTGTGTTATTATAATCCTAGTGGTTTGTTTAGCTCATAATTATTTATTTATTTATTTTTATTCGCATACTTTAATTTCATATTATTTTTGTTGTAATCTTGCATGTTTTACCTCATATTTATTTTTTTCGTGTATTAGTCTCATATTAGTTTTGTTGTAATTTTGCATGTTCTATCTTATATTTGTTTTATTGCTTTAGGTTTATGTTGTGAGTTTGCACTTATTTATTTATTTATTTTTTAATCTAACCGGTAGTGGTTAGTTGAGCCACCTACATATTTTTTGTTTGTTTTTTTTCTTGGTTTCGCAACAAGACAGGTTTTGCTTGGCCTAGTTTGCCGGTCGATTAGCTTCTTCCGAATAAGATGGCGTAATCTCCCAATATTGACCAATTTCCGCCGGCAGTTCTAAAGAACATGAAGCTTTTATTTTATTTATTTATTTATTTTATTTTGAGTATATTGTGAGATTTTTATTTTGTTGTAATATTCTCCTCATCCCTCTCTAATTTGGTTTGTAATTATTCTTTAAAATGTTGTAATAATTCCCCGCCCTGCTTTTTTCTATCCCGTTCTTTTACTTGCTTTCTTTATTTGTACATAAACATCATATTTATTTTTCATCATAGTTATGCTTTGCATCCATGTTTCATGCATCTTGATTCGGCTAAGTTTGCAGTTGTGGATTTAATCAATTCCTATGTGATTACGTGCGCTACCTCATGTTCTTGAGATGATTCACATATCATATTTTAGAAGCCGAATCTTTAGTTGCATCTCATGAGTGAATTGCATTAGGGTTTTGTATATAAGATCATGCATATTTTACTAACTTTGTTTTGCAGCTTGTTCGTGGGACATCAAACATGTGAGTTTTTATGCTTTAGCATCCTGTGTGTGTGTGTTTTTCTTACTATGTCTAGCATTCTACCATGAGGCTAGTTGCTTATGTGATATAACTCTATGAATGCCAGTGGATGGAGGTTGCGTCGCTTAATTTGGAATGATGTTGATTTTTCATGCTTGTAAACTCAATTTATTTGGGTTGTACAGCGTCAAAACTCTTTCAAAATGCATGATATCGAATTGTTCCAAAATGAATGGCATAGTCTATACTTGTATGCTTCACATAGTAAATTTTAGGATTTATTAACTAATCAGAACATGAACATATAAATAAAATAAAATTCATATCATGGTTAGTAAAGGCCGATCTTTGATCGGGTGGGCGGGGGTGCTCATTATTGACCTTCCCCTCTCATACCTAAGGTTCCGAGCCAAGCATCCTTGGTTACGACGAACAGTAGCCTTGGCACGAGTCATGGATTTCCTAATTTTTCCAAAATAAATATTAGGTGGCGACTCTGAGATCTGATGACGTAGTCCATTTTTGACAAAATTGCAATAAAATGGATTTTCAATAAAAGTTGCCAAATCTGGACTCTCATATATGTTTCACATTGCACTCGTGAGAATAGATCAAAGAGATCTTGGGGGTCCGAACTGTTTAACGCGCGCAGGTACCCCCCGGGCATGTTACAACTACAGTGTTTGATAAGGCTAAGAAGAGGAAGAGGGTTTCGCCTAGGAGTGCTTGAAAGATGATGGGGGTTGGCCATGCACTGCTTAAGTTGTTGAAAAGTTTCCTCAGATTTGGTGTTCCACTCAAAAGCCTGTTAGAGGACTTTAAAAAATGGAAGACATTTGTCTGTTGCTCGAGAAATAAAGCGGTTGAGGGTGGCGACTCTACCCATGAGCCGTTGAACCTCCTTGACCATTCTGGGAGACCGCATTTCTATCAGGGCCCTGATCTTTTTGGGGTTGGCCTCGATGCCCCGTTGGCTGACCATGAAACCTAAGAACTTTCCAGATCCCACACCGAAAGCGCACTTAACTGGATTCAGCTTCATCTGATATTTGCATAAAGTTTCGAAGGCTTCTCCTAGGTCTACCAAATGATCAGAGGAGAGTTTACTCTTGACTAGCATGTCGTCAACGTAGACTTTCATGTTCCGGTCTATCTGGTGTTGAAAGACGGTATTGACCAGACGTTGGTAAGTTGCTCTGGCATTTTTTAGTTCGAACAGCATAACACAATAATGATAAGTTCCTCTGTCTGTGATGAAGGAGGTGTGTTCCTGATCGGCCGGGTGCATTAGAATTTGATTGTAGCCGGAGAAGGCATCCATAAAGCTAAGCATCTGGTGTTCGGTTGTGGCATCAACCAACAGATCTATCTAGGGAAGGGGATAACTATATTTAGGGCAAGGTCGATTAAGATCGGAATAGTCGACGCAGAGTCGCCATTTACCATTATTTTTGGGGACCAGGACTACATTAGACAACTATCTGGGGTAATCCACATTTTGGAGGAACTGCTCCTTCAGTAGCTTGTCTACCTCAAAAGTGATGAGAGCATTGTGTTCCGCGTGAAAGATACGTTGTTTCTGGCAGAAAGGTCGGAAGTAGGGCTCGATACTGAGACGGTGAGTGATGAAAGAGAGATCGATGCCTGGCATGTCGGAATGGGTCTGTAGACGCGCCCTCGGGCCTCATGCTACAGTTTGGACTCAATTTGTGTCGGTCCATAATCTGAACCAAAGAGTCCAAATTCGGCAAATCGTTTTGAGAAACAGATTTTTGAAAAGAAGTGCCAAACATGGACTGCTTTGCCAGATACAAAGTCGCCTCCTAAATATTTTTTATGGGGGAATTTAGGAAACCCTGACTCGGTGCCAAAGGCCACGTGTCCATCATCACCAAAGTTTCCTCGGCTCGGGAGCTTGGGTACGATTGGGGAAGGTCAGCTATGAGCACCCCCTTTTGCCCGATCTGAAGATCGGCCTCTACTAATCGTGATATCCGTTTTTTGAAAACGTTATGTGTTCTTATTCCGATTATTAGCCTAGAATTACTATGTTATGCGCACAGCAAACAAGTATAGACCAAATAGCCTAAATTGGAACAAAACATTTCATGCTTGTTTTGAAAATGGTTTGTTACTCGCAAGTAGGCTGAAATGCAGGTTTTGCCACCCTCAAGTGGGCTTAAAACTCACAGTTTTAATGCATTATTCCAATTTAGGTAATTCGACCTCCACCCACAGGCATTCAAGCAGTTATATCACATAAGCATCTAGCCTTATGGTAATCATATTATTATGGCAACACTCACACGCATGCGGTATGCTAAAGCATAAATGCTTACCGAGTACTCCAAGCCAAAACAAGAACATGTTAGCAATTATGCATGATCCAAGTCCATGTTTAAATGCCTAATGCAACGCATACAGAATGTCACTAGAGTAGGCTCGGCTAGTCTATAAATGACATGTGAAAATGCACAAGTAGCATGTATTCAAGTTAGAATTGAAATACTTATGCAGTTAGTATGATGCGCCGAGCCTGGTGCATGCAATACTGATGAATGATGCACGCATGCATAGCATAAGGTATGCTAAAGTAAACATGTCCTAATACTAACCATCAAAAGCAGGTAAGTAAAAGGGAGAAAGAAGTGGGGGTTAGAAGACATGCACACACGCACCCACACTTATTAAAATTCACCCTCGCTCGGAGGGACCAAAAGAATAATACAAATTAATTAACCTACAAGCCAATTAATTATTATAGACCAATTAATTAATTAACGAATTAACTAATCTAATGAAAGCAGTAAACGGCCTCAGGAAGAGGGCCCAATGCAATGCGCGTTCGGAAAGTCACTTCCATGCACAAGTTTGCCTCTGCTTTGACTGTTCTGCTTCTCTGAAAATTGCACAACTCCCAAGGTTGCTTCTCTGAGTGTTGTGGGACACTACCGGCTAAGCGAGATCATCACCGGCCATTTAGAATGGTCATCGGCTAAACATTATGCTCTCGGCCAAACCTGTTTTGCCGGTCGGCACCCAACACTGCCGGCCGGCCAATTCTTCCTGCTGAAACCTGTTTGACAGCAGCAGAGGGCAGACAAGGCATGACAATGTATTTCAAGCAAATGTATGCACCAACCACACTCCCTATCATGCAAGGGACTCAAAGGAGGATGGGCCTCGATTCTCGGACCACCAATCGCGCATTTCCATGCATGATGGCCCAAAGAATCAAGTGTGCATTTCGATTTCAAATGAAATGCAATGCACTTAAACAAACAAAGGGGCTTTCAACCTCTATCATGGCTTGATCAAGAGGTGAAGCATGCATGCCAATGCAATGCAATCCTAAGCATGTGAGCCTAAGTGTGCAATATGGGCATGCAAGCAAGTAATGCAAATATGCAACTAGCCAAGCATGCAAAGTGTAACAACAACATGCACACATGCAAGGTGCAATATGGACAACATGTTAGATACAAAGCATACCAAATGCAACAACACAAAGGTGTGCAACAATGTGTCATGAGCCAAGTATCTACATATATAAGCATGCATGCAAACATGGCTTAAAACTTTACACATAAAAAAGGTAACTCTCAAGCACACTTAAGAGGATGTAATCATGGACAAATGGCATGCACCTTAAGCTTTGAAATTGCATAGAAAAGAGGTGCCAAAACAAGCAAACAAGGTAAGCATGGCATGCAACGATGGTCCAAGATTCAAGGTAAGCCCAGGGGGGATTGAACTACACTTAATGCAACCACACATGGCATGAATTAAATGACCAAAACCAGAGTTTTAGCATGCTAAAACAAAGCCAAAAGACCACTTAGATGACACCTAAATGACTTACACATGGAAACATACACAATGACCAAACATGGAACATAAGACAACAACCTTTTAACACATTAAAGGGATATCAAGTGCAAGCATATAGGCATGCCACAAGGACTGAAATAACATGACAAGTGGTTCCAAACCACTGAAATGATGCAAGGATGGCATGCTAGAGGGGTCAATGCTCAAGACATACAAGAGAGTTTGCACGGTAGCTATACAAAGAAAAGCATGGATGACTCAAACGACCAAAAATAGTCCCTTAGCATACTAAAACAAGCATAAAAGCTTCACAAAGCTAGGCCAAAACACATGAGCATGATAGTCTAAATGCTAGGCACATGTTGAGGCAAATCATGGCATTACAAGGCATGTATGCTAAGCAAGCATGGTGTACCAAAACCAACATACAACAATGCTATATTATGACATAATAAGCATGAAAATCAGTCATGGCATGGTCAATACACACTCAAACTATATGCTCCATCAAGAGGCTAAAAATGGCCCTTTTCAAGGACAACAAGGAGAGGGAGTGGCCCTCTCATTCCTAGGACCTCCAGGCACCATCCTCATCACTGAAATCCCTCAAAATTTTAGTGGTGAGGAGGCCCAAACACAATGGTCCCGGAGCTCAACCGAAATGGCACAAAACAAGGGCCAAACAAGCCTTAAGAGGGGTCAAACAACCCCAAAGCTTAAAACACCCTTAACAAACTATTTAGAGCACTCAAAAACAAGACTTTTCTATATTATATGTTAAGCTCAAAAATAGTTGCAAATATGGAAAAACAAGCTATGAAAACAAGGCTTAAAAGAAGTAAAAGCTCACCCTTGAAGCTCAGCAGCAAATTAGCAACTTTTGGACCAAGAAAAGGCTTCAAATCACCCCAAAAATCACCTTCAAGGACCTCAGCTCAATAAAGGGAGTAGAGAACTAGGTGTTTGTATGCAAAAGTGCAAAGAAAATGCACTTTTGAGCACAAACAAGCCCTAAACCTTAGAGAGAGAGGCAGAAAAATATAGAGAGAGAGGGAGATTTTTGCTCCTTTTTTTTGTATATCTCCTCTTCTTCCTCTTGTATATATCTCTCTCTTTTTGAGAGAGCTTGATTGATATAGATATATCAATCTGCAGCCCCCTCAGAAGTCCCACGTCCAGGCATGGGCTGGGGTATGGCCTGGATTGACAGCTGCCAGCTGTCTGCAGAAATATCTGTTGAAAACCACATTTGGCTGGCTGGCCATCAAAGTGGCCGACCGGCAGTCAAATTGGCCGGCCGACCATCACATTTGGCCGACGGCAACATAACACAGCCAGTGGCCTCAAGCCATGGCTGGTGGAGTGTGGGGATGTCCCAAAAGCCATTCCCTGCCCTCCAAAGCAAAAACACAAGTGTTTGGTGCAAAACCAGACACAAAACGGTCGAGTCGAGAGATCTTGAGGCAAGGCACGTAGCCGAGGCCTCCGGGAACTCAAGACGAACACAAACATGGATGATCACCGAGTGTTCAAGCGGTGACGTCCAAGTCTTGAGGACGGTCAAAAATGGAGTGTCTACAGGGTCCAGGCAAACACATCATTGTGCTCGGTTAGGAGAGCTGTGAGGTCGACCTTGGCTTGGGAGGATAGTTGGTGTAGACCGCCTGGAACTCCGCTCCGCGCGCGAGGGCGCGAATTGTTGTTCTTAACTACTATAGTTCGGACTCATGTCACGGTTCTGAATCTAATCTCATAAAGTACAATATAAGACTGATAAATCACCAAAGAGTCCAAATCCGAAAAACCGTTTTGGAAAATCGATTTTAATCAAGAAGTGCCAAACATGGACTGCTTTGCCAGATTACAGAGTCGCCACCTAAATATTTTGTTTTCGGAAAATTTAGGAAACCCTGACTTGTGCCTAAGGCCACGTGTCCTTCATCACCAAAGTTGCCTCGGCTCGGGAACTTAGGTACGAGGGGGGAAGGTCCTGAAATGAGCACCCCCGCTCGCCCGATCGAAAGATCGGCTTTTACTAACATGATATTTTGTTTTTGAAAACACACGTGCTCTTATTCCGATTATTGACCTAGAATTACTATGTGATGCAAACAGCATACAAGTATAGACTAGATCGCCTAAGTTGGAACAAAACATTTCATGTTCGTTTATTTGAAAACGATTTAGAGATGCTACTCGCAAGTAGGCTAAGTCGTGGTTTTGCCACCTTCAAGTGGGCTTAGAAAACATGATTTTGATGAATTGTTCCAATTCAAGCAATCCAACCTTCACCCACAGGCATTCAAGTAGGTAATCACTTAAGCAGTTAGCCTCATGGCAAGCATGCTATCATGGTAGCATACACATCTCATGCAGTATGCTAAAGTACAAACACTCACAGTGTACTCCGAGCCAAAACAGAGAACTAGTTAGAAATCATGCATGATCCTAGTTCATGTTAAGATGGCTAATACAACACATGCAAAATGTAACTAAAATAGGCTCGGCTATTCTAAGATGTCATGTGAATGCAAATCAATAACATGCTGTTGAACAAGTATTCAAGTAAATATATTGAAATACAATGCAGTTAGTATGATGCGCCGAGCCCGATGCATGCAAGACAGATGAATGGATACATGCATGCGAAGCATAAGGATACTAATGAAATATGTCCTAAAACTAACCATCGTAAGCAGTTAAGTAAAAGGGAGAAAGATGAAGGTTGGAAGACATGCATCACACACACGCACGCTTATTACAACAGTTAGCTCTCTCGACGGAGGGTCCGAATAATAAGCTAATTAAACTAACTATTACAAAATGAAACTAATTAATCAAATTAATTAAATTATAAAACCAAATAAGTAAGAAACTAAATAGGCTGCCACAGCTCTGCCTCGGAATGATGAATGATGCATGCTCGGTCGCGTCCTCTCGGAAATCCACCACCGTGCCTCATATTGCCTCTGTTTGCACTGTTTTAGACTTCTAAAAATTGGGCCAATCTCCAAAACACTTCTGATCCACCTTATGTAGAACCTGAGATGTGGTCGGCCAAGAGGAATGGTCATCGGCCAAATTTAAGGATATCGGTCAATTATTGATAACCGATCGGCACTCTAGATAGTCGATCTGCCACTTCTTCCTGCAAACTTCTCCTTTTGCTGCAACAGAGCACTAATAGAGGCATGGCAGTGTCTTTGCAAGAAAATGTGTGTGCAACTACACTCCTTATCATGTCTAAGGCTCAAAGGAGTGTAGCGCTCGACTCTCGAGCCATCAATCACGCATCTCAATGCATGATGGCCAAAGAGGCTAAATTACACAAATCAATGTCAAATGAATGCACAAAAACACATAAATGCCTTGACCTCTATCATGCATGATCAAGAGGGTTGGCAACTGAAAATTGAGGCACGTTTCATCACTTCAAGTATAAAATGTCCCTCATTCCTCGTGTTTGAATTGACACCCTATCCAAACACAATGCAATGCAAGGCATGCACACACTACGCAATGCAACAAGCATACAAAAATCATGCTATGCAACAAGTATACAACAACGTGCTATCTATGCAACATGTTAAACACCATGAACATGCAACATGCAAACAACATAAGCATGCAATAACAATATGCAAGCAACATGAGCATGCAACAACATGCAATGGCAAGGGCTATGTAATGCAACACTTAAAGGACCAAACCAACCACGAATAAGCTTCATGCATGCCAAAATAATGGCCAAACAATTGGTTCACAAACAAAACGTGAAGGCACCAACTCTCAAGCACATTGAAGGGGTATAAAATGTGAGAGTGTGGTAGTGAAGTAGGCTTTGAAATCACATTCCAAATGAGGCTAAATCATGCACATACGATAAAGAACGCATGCTAGTGGGCTCAAAGCTTAAAGCTAGCCAAGGGACTTACACCATGGCCATAACAAGCAAGTCCCAAAGGGCCAAGGTGACTCAAAACAGTCCCATGGCAAGCCAAAACAAGACTAGAAACATGATTGAACAAGGTTAACTCATTCTAGAATGGAAGGCACAAAACATGACGTATACAAGGCCAATAAGGATGATTGCACTACACCTACCAAAAGCAAGCATGAGATGACTATACTAACAAGAATCAGAGTTATGGCATGTCAAAATAGCACCAAAAATGTACTGATATGGCAGCCCACAAGCTTAGGCAACATGGCATACATGTAGGCTCATATTTAAGGCATAAAGCACAACCCCTCCAAGGCATTGAAAGAGTGTCATATGTGAGTGTGTGACTATGAAACATGCTCTGAAATCTCATACAAAATGATGCTAGATCATGCAAATAACCCAAGCAATGCATGCTAATGACTTGGAAACTCAAAGCTAACAAGCTAGAATGCACTATGGCTATACAAAGCATGGCATGCATGACCAAAGCAACTTCAAACAGAGCTTAAGCATGCTGAAATATGAGTAAAAACTTCTTTGAGTTGAGCCAAAATCATGCTAGAATGATGATCAAAAGTATAGAGCATGTTAGGCTAGCAAGTAGCATTACACTACAAGTGTATGAGGCATTCAAGAGACAATCAAACTAGCCCAAAACAGTGCTATATCATGGCAAAACAAAGCCTAAGATATGCTAAAATGGAGCCTCAAGGAAGTAGAAAAAATATGCTAACTTGGTGAGCCAATACCACAAGCACACAAGAGAAGAAGAGGGGGGGACAACCCCCTCCTATTTGAGACCTTAAAACACACTTTCCACCACTGAAATTCCTCTAGAATTCAGTGGTAGAAAGGCCAAATAAAGGTGAAAACAAAGGCCTAAAGAGATGATTCAAGACAAGGCCAAACAAGGCTCTAAAGGGGGTAGACCACCCCCAACACCAAAGAGACCTTAAAAAAACATGTTAAACACTTAGAATCAAATCTTTTTTCAGTTGAAAGCAAGGCCTAAAACAATATGCAAGGATGGCCAATACGGTATACAAACAAAGGCTTAAAAGGGGGAATAACTCACCCTTGAAGCACAACTTTGAAACCAGCAACCTCTAAGGCAAAAACCAACTTTCAAAGCTCAAACAACACTCCTAAGAACCTCAGCTCAAAGATGGTGGTGTGTTGCTAGGCGTTGTAGTGCAAAAATGAAGAGAAATCTCACTTTAAGGCACAAACTAACATAATATAGAGAGAGGAAGAAATATAAAGAAAGAGTGATGTATCTTGTATATCAACTTTTTGAACCTCTGGAAAGGGAGAGGGGTCTCCCTTCTTATAGGAAAACAAGTCTCAAGCTTGTTTAGCAAACTAGAGCTTGGTTCAAATCCCTCTATACACGTGTATGGAGGATACACCAAGTGACCAACAGCTGGCACCAGCTGGAAGAAAAAGATCTGCAAAAGTAGAAAAAAGGGTCTCGGCCAAAAAATGGCTGATCGACCAAAAAGAGTGCCGACTGCCCAACACTTATGGCCGATGGCAAGAAGAAGAGGCCAATAAGCAAGAGGCCTGGTCGATAGGTTGCGGGGCTGGCCAACAAGCCAACCCTTTCCCTCAGAAACAAAACCACAAGTCCCTAGTCCACAACCAAGCACAAAACAGACAAGTTGAGAGGTTCTAAGGCAAGGCGTGCAGCTGAGACCTTCAGGACCTCAAAATGAACACGAACACGAACATGGATGATCATCGAGTGTTCAAACGATGACATCCAAGTCTTGAGGACAGTCAAAAATGGGGTGTCTACAGTTGGCTGCCGATCCTGGCTGTTTTGGCTGAGTTCTTAGGATCGATGGGGATTTCGACAAGTTCTTCCACTGGTTTCCATCTGACTAACACTTCTTCGTCCCTGACGTTGAGTCCTTCGATGATCATAGCTTCCTTCAGCTTGACCTCTTTTAGTGAGGTGATATAACATTCCCTGGCCATCGTCTGCTCGCCCCTCATGGTGCCTACCCCAAGGTCGGTGGGGAATTTCATGGCCAGATGGTATATGGAGGTGACAGCTTGGAAGGCGTTAAGAGTTGTGCGGCCGAGGATTATGTTATAGGCAGAAGGACAATCGACGACAAGGAAAGTGAGTAACTTGGTTGTCTATCGTGGGTACTCTCCGATGGTGATGGGAAGATTGATGGAACCTATAGAGGTCACCCTATCTCCCGTGAAGTCGACTAACAGGGTCTGGAGAGGGGACATTTTTTCTTCACCGACTTTAAGCTGGCGATAGGTGTTCAGGAAGATAATGTCGGAAGAACTGCCATTGTCGACAAGCACCCATCTGACTTTGTAATTGGATAAGAGAGTAGAGATGACGAGGGGGTCGCCATGAGGGTCAGATGCCTGTGCAGTCGACCTTTGTAAAGGTGATGGGTTCAGTCCACTGCTTGGGGCGTTTGAAGGGGCGATCTAATGTGGCGACTTCCTTATCGGAGCCCTGCCTAATTTTTCTGAGTTCGACTTGCTGGGCCGAACGGGATGGTCCTCCGCATGCAAGCCCGCCAGCGATGACTCTGATCTCTCCGACCGAGGGAGCAGGGTTTCCTTGGGGTCGGGGTTGTAATGGGGGTCTATCATTGTCTCGGTTAGGTTGTGGGGGTTGTCAGGGAGGGGTTTGTCGGTGGCGGCCCCTGGCGGGTTCGGTCCTTAGCCGCTGTTGGGAGCATATTGCCGTGAACCAACTGAGGCGACCCTGGAGTATCATATTTTCCACCTGGTCTTTGAGGTTAACACATTCCTCAGTGTTGTGGCCGAGGGTTGGAGCCATTTCAAGTTGTAATCCCGCTGGATCTGGTTCAAGACTTGTTCTATAGGGGAATTGAGGGGAGTGTACCTCTCGAACCGACCGATCAGGGCGAGCGGGTCAGTCGGTATACTGAGGGGTTTGCTATGTATATTGGGTGGGTCTGGTTTCAGATTCCTTTCTCTTCTTCCTGGAGGTTGGGTTTTTAGTTGTAGTATCTTGGCGGGCTGCCAAAGAGTCTTCGGCGTTCATATATTTTTGGGCTTTGTAAAGGACGGTGGCCATGGAGGTTTGAGGGTTTTTGCAGAGGGAGAAGAGGAAATCAAATGATCTTAAACCAGCCATGAAAGCCGTGAGGATGACCTTATCGTCGTTTTCCGTCACCTGTAGGGCTTCGGTGTTAAAACGGGTGACAAAGCTACGTAGCGACTCCCCCTCCGTCTAACGGATGTTAAGAAGCTGTGTTGCCAGACGCTGTTGGCGTTGAGTGCCAATGAAATGGCTCAGAAAGGAGTCACTTAGGTGTTGGAAAGTAGAAACGGAGTCCGGTGGTAGTTGACTAAACCATAGTCGAGCCAACTCCTTAAGCGTCACGGGGAAAGCCCGACACATGATCTCATCAGGAAAAGCATGGAGGATCATTAGGGTTCTGTAAGTCTCCAAATGGTCAACTGGGTCCACTGTGACGTCGAAAGAGTCGATCGAGTGTATTTTGAACTTAGGAGGTAGGGGTTTGTCCCTGATGGAGGCGACAAATAGGGAGTTGGCTGTTGTGAAGGGTTTATGCTGTATGTTTTGCATAACTCCTTAAAGCTGGAGTTTCATGGCTCAGAGTTCAGCATCCCAAATAGGAATATTGTCATCCCCCCGAGGGCAGTGGAGGCTAAATGCTACTAGCCTCTCCTTCAGGGGCAAATGTTTGACTGGACGAATGTAAACCTCGAAATAGCGAGTTCATGTCTTGGGATGGAGCTTGCCCACCCTCTCAGTTGGAGATGTGGGCTTGCTGGAAAGAATGGCTTGGGTTTTCTTCTCAATTGAGAGGGATATCTTGTGGTGGTGGGGGAGGCATAGAGAGGTTTCGCTGGAGCAAAGCGTTGATCAAGGCCTGGTTTTGCTCGGTCAAATGGTTGATGCTGTTGGTGAGTTCTGTGAAGTACAGAGGTGGGTTGTTTGGATTGGTAGGGTCGGCTAGGAGGTCGACGACGTTGTGCTGAGAAGCCATGGATCTTGTTGTGACTATTCACCTTGATGGCTAGAGATGAGGGATTATCGAGAACAGGTCTTCGGTAACAATGAGCACAATTGTCACACGGAATGGTGATTCCCACAAACGGTGCCAATTGATAGTGCTGCTTATCGTAGGCCCATACTTCCAACGTCGTTCCCTGATCACTGAGCCCACCGAGGTACCTGCACAAAAGCCCAGCCAAGAACGTGAGTCCCCCAATGAACCCTCCAACGGTTAAGTTAGAAGAGAGAGAGGTTAATGGCGAATGATAGGAGAATAACGACAGGGCACTTAACCTTTCTATGTTTTGGAAGCCTCCTTATATCCTTTGTTCATCATTTTCTTATCCACTCCGACTTGTTATGTTGGCTGCAAGTCTACGCTCTAGCTTGCCTTGTTCATGGTGAGGCTGTCTGCTCCGACATGAAAGGATTATCATATTTAATGTTGTAGGGGCTTCATTAATGGCTGATGTGTGGTACAATAACTTTGCAGGATCTTTGTCTGCTCATGTGGCTGGTTCTCCTCTTGACAAGTGTTCAGATGCCATTGGTTCTTGGTGTAATATTGAGTTCCAGTAGTATTGGGCTTTGGTGTTTGAACCGTGTATTAGGCTCCAAGTGGTGGGCCAAAAAGTCTCTACGGGCCCACCGATGTCAACTGTTATACACTATATAAGGTTTGTAGGTTCATTTGTAGTATTCTAGAAAAATGAAGAAGATATGCTTACGATGTTTTGTGCGTGGTCTTCATTTGAATTGAACCGTAACCAGTGAGACTAGACGAACTAGGTTCTTATCTTTAAGATAATCTTCTTCATTTGAATTGAGCCGCAACTAGTGACTTAGACTAGTGGGTTCTTATCTTTGACACTTTAATCCAAAAAAATAAAAAATTTAATAAAAATATTTTCTTAAATTTTGCTAAAGAAATTAAATGGATTTATTATGTGAGTTTCTATAATTTTTTAATTAGATCACTTATGAGGTTAAACACATTGAATAATATTCAAACTTTGATGCAGTTTTTTTATATATTTATTTATAAGATTAATGTTGATAATTAGAAGGTCAAAAATGTTAAAGACCCAAATCAATTATTAAATATTTTATCAAATACTCAAATGGGTGTGATACTCATTGTGAATCCTATTTAATGTGAGTTTCATATTCATGTGAATATTGTAAATCTTATGTGGTGGAAGTCTCATATTCTCATATATTTTCATATTTTAACATTCTCCTTTTAATAATAATAATTGAATTTACATGGAATTTTTTTTTTCTAGAATTTGACCCTTATAAGAAATTAGGCTTTGAGTTTTTAATGCTATCAATTTAAACTTTAAATTTTTATTTTGTTTTCAATTTAAACCATTTCTTTATTTTTATTAAGTAAAATTGATGGAAAAATGATATTTTAGTCATTAAACTCACTAGAAAAAGCTATTTTTGACGTTTGATGTATACATATATTGAGTTTAATGAATAAAATATATATTTTTTGGGTCAATTTTACTGAACAAAAATAGACAAATAATTTGTATTGAAAACAAATCAAAATATTAAAATTTACATTGATAAAATTGTTACAAGACTCAAATCTAAGAAATTTTTTTAGTAGGAATTATATGCAGAGGAGGAGTTAGAGAAAAAAATTATAAACACATGGGGGTGCAAGTGTATTTGTGGTGGAATGTAAATGAAAGACTGTGGGGGTGCAAATGTCACTTGCATCCCTCCATGTGTTGGTAGTTTTTTTTCCCAACTCGCAACTGTATGTAGTTCCTTTTTTTTTATAGAGCATTGTTATTCATTACTAAAAATTAAGATATTAAAGGCAACACTCTCTCTCATATAATCTCTAATTATTAACCAATCATATCACTTACATATCATTAAATTAAAAAAATAAACTTATACATCATCTTCATTTTTTATAATTGTCCCAATTTATTTTGACTACCAATTACGCGACATGAAAATATAAATTGAGCTCTTCTCCACAATCTTTACAAAGCGGTAGAGTTCCTTTCAATCTATTCCCTAAAAAACATATAGTCAACAACTATGCTTTCATTTTTAGAACTCAGCTACAACTTCATTCACTCAATTCTCATACTAGCCATCTTTGGGTACCTGTAGACATTCACAAACCCAAAAAGGGAACAACAACGGTGGCTGCACTCCTACCAAGACCCCGTGGCGTACCGATACTCGGGTCTATCCCATTCCTCGACACAAACCTGAACGAATCGTTCTCCGAACTGGCTTACCGGTACAACCCAATCTACAAGCTCTGGCTCAGGAAAAAACTGTGTCATGATTACCTCACCATCCCTGGCAAAACAAGTGGTCCGTGACCAAGACACTGTTCTGTCCAACAAAGACGCTCTTGTTGCAGCGCTAATCTCCTCGTACGGTGGAATTGACATCGCATGGCCCCCCTATGGGTCCCACTGGCAAAATATGCGTAAAATATTTGTCAGAGAAATGCTCAATAATAGCAGCCTGGACTCTTATTACCATCTTTGATGAACCGAGGTTCGTAAATGGTTACAGAAGTCCAGGAAAAGACTAGCAGGGCTGTCAATATAGGCGAAATCACTTTTGTGACAGAGTTTAATGCTGTTTTGAGCATGTTTTTGGGGAGTACATTTGACAGCCAGAAGGGTAATAGTACTAGTGGTGATCTTATTGCTAAGTTTCTGTTGGAAATTTAGTTTTATAGGCTTATTTTAGGCCAACTTTAAGCCCAATTTTGAGTGGGGTCCACACGTCTTTTGAGATGGGTCCGAAGAGATAACGTGTTCCTTGCTGTGTGGCAAGTCGCACGGTGAAAATAGTTCGTCAAAACCATTTATGAGTGAATGGGAACTTGACGTCGTTTTCAGGTTTGTGAAACGGACAATTAAAGAATTAACTGTGGGTTTCCTTGCAATGGGTTGTCCTACATTGAAACTTTAAGAGAGCTTTTGTGAGTATATAAGCTCTTGGTGTACTAACTTGGGTTGGGCTCCAAGAGGCTCCCCAAGTTTGTAAAAAGGAGGAGTTATGGATAAAGTGAACCTTAGCCCAAACCACTACATACGCGTGCCGTCGTCGCCGCCGTCACCGTCCAGCCAAGTTGAGCCGTGCCGTGCCTGGCGCGGTTGTGGGTCGAATCGGTTCTAATATTAATTTTTTGGACAAAATTTATTTGAATTTCAGAACAAAATTAATTTAATTTTGAGCCAAAATTTTTTAGTCCAAACAAACCTCCATCGATCCAATCTCAACAGGTTCAAACAGTTCTGGAAAACTGCCTAGCAGTTTTTCATCTGCTGCAATTAACAGATTTGTTCAAATTTCGAAACTATCTATTTAGTTTCATAACTATACCTGTTTGGAAGTTTGCATACCTGTTCAGAATTTTTGAATAGCCACCATTGGCCTTATAAATACCATGGCATTCCTGCAGTTTTGGAAGATCTGAAAATTCATTACTTTCCTCCTAGTTTTACTCTCTTGCATAATATTTTCATCATATTATTTTAGGAAAAAATTAAAGAGAGTATATAACACAAGGTTTTTGTTTGCTATACAAATTGTTTGGAGTGCTACTACAATTTGTTAAAATCATTATATCTTGGGAGATAGACGCCATTTTTCCGTAAGTACCATAGCAGGGCGAATTTGTCTTAAGGACAGAGTGTCACACACTCGACTTGATCTTTTTATTATTCATTCGGTTCGGTAAAATAAATTATGTAAGTTATTTATTTTATTTCTTTGATTTGGCTTCAATTTATTTATTTCACACAAAAGATTGTTCCAACAATCTTAAAACAGATTCGAATTATTCTGTTTATATAGAATTTTTCGTTTGTTTCTTTTTCTCTTTCTTCTTCTTACAGAAATTATTTTTTTATGGTTTTACAAAATAATATTCTGGTTGAAAAAATAAATAGTAATAATATACTGTTTGACAGATAGTAGTAATATACTGGTATCATTAACAATTCAGAATATTTATTTGTGAAGTTTGTCAGAAATTAATTTTGGCTTTAGAAATAATTTTTGAGTGTTCATTAATTAAAATTCTATTTCAGTATTTTAATTGTTGAAGTGTTATAGAAATTTAATTTTCTGTGTGGAATTAATTTGGTTAAATAAAATTTTATTTTATTTTTAAATTAATTGAAAATAAAAGTTACAATTCTTGTTTTTTTTTATTTTACAGAATTTAAGTTTGTGGCTTTGGTTTAAATTTTATGTATAGTACAAAATTCTAATTATAATTTTGCTTTATAATTTAGAATTCATGGCTACTAAAACTGATCAAACTAATGCTCAAACAAGTACTAGTGTGATGGCTGCAGTTGCTCAAACCCCTTTTGTTGTGACTGTGCCAGTTAATCACGGTGAGAAGCCAAAGAAGTTCTCAGGAACTGATTTTAAAATATGGCAACAGAAAATGTTATTCTATCTTACAACTCTGAACCTGGCTCGTTTTCTCCGTGAGAATGCTCTACTCTGAACGAGGATGATACTGACCGGCAAGTGGTTGTTGCGGTCGATGCTTGGAAACATGCTGATTTCCTTTGTCGGAACTATATCTTGGACGGACTTGACAACACATTATACAATGTCTAGAGTCTTATCAAGACAGCAAAGAAACTTTGGGAGTCTTTAGAGAAAAAATACAAAACAGAATATGCTGGCTCAAAGAAATTTGTGGTTGGCAAATTCCTGGACTTTGTGATGGTTGATTCTAAGACTGTGATTGGCCAAGTTCAAGATCTCCAACTCATTCTGCATAACATTCACGCAAAAGGCATGTCTCTCAGTTAATCTTTCCAAGTTGCAGCCTTAATTGAGAAATTACCACAAGATTGGAAGGAATTCAAGAATTACCTCAAACACAAGCGCAAAGAAATGTCTTTAGAAGAACTGATTGTGCATTTGAAGATTGAAGAGAACAACCGCAATTTTGAAAAACGGGCTGGTAAGCATCCAATGGAAGCTAAGACAAATGTTGTGGAACATGCTCCAAAAGCCAAGAAACAAAAGTTTTCTGAAGAAAGTTCTTCACAAGGCTCTAAAGGAGGAGAAACTAAAAAGTACAAGTTTAATGGCAAGTATTACATTTGTGACAAAGAGGGACATCAGGCCAAAGATTGCCGTAGCAAAGGCAAAAGCAAAAGAAGAACAAGCAAAAAGCCTGCTCAAGCCAATATAACCGAGATGGACAAAATTTCCAAGTGTGTTGATGAAATAAATCTTTCTGCAGTTGTTTTCGAGGCAAACCTTGTCAGAAATCTTAAAAAATGGTAGGTAGACACTGGTGCTACTCGCCATATATGTGCCGACAAAAAGATGTTCACATCTTATTCTGTAGTGGACAACGGTGGACAACAGTGAACAACTTTTTATGGGCAACTCCTCAACTTCTAAAGTTGAAGGACGAGGAAAGATTATTCTAAAGATGACATCTGGAAAAGAACTCGCTCTTAACAATGTGCTACATGTACCGGACATTCGCAAGAACCTTGTTTCCGAATCTTTGTTGAGTAAAAATAGGTTTAGGCTAGTTTTTGAAAGTGACAAGCTTGTACTTACCAAAAACGGGATGAATGTAGGAAAAGGTTACATATCTGATGGCCTTTTCAAAATGAATGTAATGATTGTTCTACCCTCTGTTACTAATAAAAATGCATCTTCTTCTTACTTGCTTGAGTTTTCAAATTTATGGCATGGTAAACTTGGACATGTTAATTATGGATCTTTGCGTAGATTAATTAATATGGAATGTTTATCTAAAATTGACATTAATTTAAATCATAAATGTGAAATTTGTGTTGAGGCAAAATTATCCAAAACTCCTTTTCATACAATTGAAAGAAGTACGGAACCACTTGAATTAGTTCATAGTGACATTTGTGATTTTAAATTAATTCAAACTAGATGTGGGAAAAAGTATTTAATCACTTTTATAGATGACTATACTAGATATAGTTATGATTATTTAATTCAAACCAAGGATGAAACTTTGGAAAGTTTTATTGAATTCAAGAATGAAATTGAAAATCAACTTGGTAAGAAAATTAAGAAACTTAGAAGTGATAGAGGTGATGAATATGAATCACCTTTTGGTGAATTTTGTAAAGAACGTGGAATAATTCATCAAACCATCGCTCCTTACTCACCTCAACAAAATGGAATTGCTGAAAGGAAAAATAGGGTTTTAAAAGAAATAATGAATGTCATGTTAATAAGTTTTGGATTACCTCAGAACTTGTGGGGGGAAGCAATACTTTCTGCTAATTATATACTTAATAAAGTACCCCGAAAGAAAGTGAATTAAACACCTTATGAAATGTGGCATGAAATAGTACTATCCTACAAATACTTAAAAGTATGGGGGTATTTGGCTAAAGTGGCTATTCCTAGTCCTAAAAAGACTAAGATAGGTTCTAAAACTATTGATTTCATTTCCATTGGTTATGCCAAGAATAGTAGTGCATATCGATTTTTGATTTATAAATCAAAAAACATTCCGAAATGCATGTAAATACTATTATTGAATCTTTGAATGCATCATTCTTTGAACATGTATTTCCAAATAAGACTGGACAAGAGACTAGTAATAATAAAAGATCTAATGATGCTATTACTAGTCATGATCAAGAACAAGAGCAAGAAATAGATCAAAATGAGGAAGAGGAACCTAGGCGTAGTAAACGTGATAGAATCTCAAAATCTTTTGGTCTAGATTTTCTAACATTTTTGTTAGAAAATGAGCCTTTAACTTTTAAATAAGCTATGTCCAGTCTTGAGGCTCATTTATGGAAAGAAGCCGTAAACAGTGAAGTTGAATCCATCCTGTAAAATCAAACTTGACAATTGGTGGATTTACCACCAGGTTGTAAACATCTCGGGTATGCATCATTCTTTGAACATGTACTTCCAAATAAGACTGGACAAGAGACTAGTAATAATAAAAGATCTCATGATGCTATTATTAGTCATGATCGAGAACAAGAGTAAGAAATAGATCAAAATGAGGAAGAGGAAACTAGGTGTAGTAAACGTGCTAGAACCTCAAATTCTTTTTGTCCAGATTTTCTAATATTTTTGTTAGAAAATGAGCATTTAACTTTTAAAGAAGTTATGTCTAGTTTTGAGGCTCCTTTATGGAAAGAAGCTTTAAACAGTGAAGTTGAATCTATCCTGCAAAATCAAATTTCGGAATTGGTGGATTTGCCACCAGGTTGTAAACCTCTTAGGTACAAATGGACTTTCAAAAGAAAAATCAAAGCGGATGGATCAATTGACAAATACAAGGCAAGCCTTGTAGTCAAAGGTATTAGACAAAAAGAAGGTCTTAATTACTTTGATACATACTCACCGGTTACTAGAATAACATCCATTAAAATGCTAATTGCGATTGTATCGTTGTACAATCTAGAAATTCATCAAATAGATATGAAGACCGCTTTCTTAAATGGTGAGTTAGATGAAGAAATTTACATGAAACAACCAGAAAGATTTTCTATTCCAGGAAAATGAAAGAAAGTGTGTAAATTGGTTAAATCATTATATGGTTTAAAACAAGTGCCAAAGCAATGGCATGAGAAATTTGACAAGGCAATAATATCAAATAGATTTAAAATTAATGAGTGTAACAAATGTGTTTATATTATAAACACAGACAAAGGTTATGTCATTGTATGTCTTTATGTGGATGATATGCTCATCATAGGTAGTAATAATGATATAATTAAAACTACCAAGAAAATGTTGAATAAATATTTTGACATGAAGAACATGGGCATTCTTGATGTAATTCTTGGTATGAAAATTACCAAAACATCAGAAGGTTATGCTTTGTCACAATATCATTATATTGAGAAAATACTTGACAAAATCAGCAAAGATGATGATCATCTTGTTAGAACACCTGTGGATGTTAATTTGTTTCTTTCTAAGAATGTACAGGAACGTATTTCTCAATTAGAGTATGCCCAAATTATTGGAAGCTTAATGTACTTGATGAACTACACTCGCCCAGATATAACTTATGCAGTAAGTAAATTAAGTAGATATACGAGTAACCTAGAAGTAAAACACTGGAAAGCAATTATAAGGGTTCTAAGATACCTCAGATTTACTCATAACATTAGGCTGAATTATACTAGATATCCAGCAGTACTTGAAGGATACTGTGATGCAAACTGGATATCAGATACTAGAGACTCAAAGTTCACCAATGGGTATGTCTTTACTCTTGATGGTGCAGCTATGTCTTGAAAATCTTCTAAACAGACTTGCATTGCTAGGTCTACTTTAGAATAAAGCTAGAGAAGAAGCAGAATGGCTTCGCCACTTCCTTAAAGATATTCCAATGTGGCCAAAATTGGTGCCTGCTATATGCATACATTGTGATAGGCAATCAGTAATTGGTAGAGCACAGAGTCATATGTATAACGGTAAGTCACGACACATTCATCGTCAACATAACACCGTGAGACAATTACTCTTTAATGGAATTATTTCCATTGAATATGTGAAGTCTAAAGACAACATAATAGATCCACTAACCAAAGGGTTAATAAGAGAGTTAGTTGAAAATTTATCGAGGGGAATGGGACTTAAGCCTATTAAATAAGAGTTACCACAACGGCAACCCAACCTAGTTGACTAGAGATCCTAAGATTTAGGTTCAAAGGGACAACCGAGTTTTGTATGACTCAAAAGGATCACTAAGAGTCAAACTCCTACCCATTTCTATGATGAAATAGTGATGTCTGCAACGGTTTAGGTTACGTAATACTTTTAATGATTCTTATATCTAGGAATACCTAGTGGAGTATGGCAGGATACTCTTCATAAGAATCACCTATATGAGTGTAAACCGGGCCGGTTCTATGAGATTTGTGAAGGGCTACAAGTCTTTAGAGCACTCATGAAAGACCAGGTTGTTCAGGGCCAAAATGAACACAATAGTGAGAACTAAACTGTGTTTGGTAATATACTATATGAGTTCTATTATCTTGGTTTACACAAACCAATGAACAGTTCGAGACATCATGTTCACTGGTTTGCTAGTAAATCTGATAATGTCTCACGAGGGAAAGTTCAAAGCCAAAAGCTACCTATCCTTTGTAGAATATTTCCAATTTCTATACTCTCTGTAATTAGATCATATTACTGCATTTTCTCTCTGTCAAATTCCATTCATGTGGGGGATTGTTGGAAATTTGATTTTATAGGCTTATTTTGGGCCAACTTTGAGCCCAATTTTGAGTAGGGTCCACACGTCTTTTGAGGTGGGTCCAAAGAGGTGACGTGTTCCTTACCGCGTGACAAGTCACACGATAAAAACGATTCGTCAAAACCATTTATGAGTGAATGGAAACTTGGCATCATTTTAACAATATTAATATGTAACAATATTAATAAAATAAAATAAAAAACTAGAAAGTAAAAGAATGTGTAACTTCAACAATATTAATAAGTAAATAAAAATTAAAGTAAAAATTGTACATTATAAATAGAATATCTACTAGATTTTACAATAAAAAAAAATTCTCATGTCTGCTAGAAATTTATAAATATCTAAGAACATCTAGAATTGCTTTTTTATTATTATTTATAATTAAAATATAATTTGGTAAATTTTTTTTTAAAAAAACACATAAAATCCTACTGTAGAGAGAGAGAGAGAGAGAGAGAGAGAGAGAGAGAGAGAGAGAGAGAAAGCTCATGAATCAAATTCAATCCTCCTGTTCCAAGAAACAACTCACACATTTATTATTATGAATGTGTTTTAAATATGTTATATATATGACAAAATTGTGACGAGGCAGAAGATCCCTTTCCAATTCTGGATTTCCAAGGAATCCATAAAAATTACTTAGAAATATATTTTCAAGAAGATGTGATTATGCTTCAACTAATTTTTATTTAAAAAACTCACACTTGAAATAAATTTTCGTTACACATTAATTATTTTGCTACTTGACATTATTGTTTGAATCACCATGTTCATTTGGAATGTGTTCGACTCTAGCACCCTCATCCTCCAATGGATTTAAATAAACTAGATGAATTTGTTAAATGTATCAATTTTATTTATTTTATTTTTTGAAACACAACATAAAAGTGATAACATATTGAGTAATAATAGGAAAATTTAAAAAAAAAATTATACAAAGTGAAAATTTTTACAATAGTCTTTCTAGAATTGGTATCAAAACATCCATTAAAATAATTTATTTTTATTTACTGAAAAAATGTCATTCTTCTAAAATGTTTTGGATTGGGATTCTTATTAAATAATTATATCACATTTTTTTTATTAAAAAAATTAAAATTTAAAATTTTGTCATTCATTTTATACAGAGAAATCTGATAAACCTATATGATTATTTTATTGAATCATTTTATTTTTTTCATATATATTATACACAAAAATATAAAATAAATAATTCAAATCAAATCATTAAAATAGAATAGGTGATGGGGCTCACAAACCCAACAACTAAGGGTTAGAATTGAAAATTTATTTTTTGGTTTTGGGGCGCCACGGGGCAATATTTCTCATCAATCACAAATTATTATGCTTTCTCAAGTTCTCTAATCACCTAATACAAAATCGTGAGTTCTACCATCTTTACTAATAACAATGTATGTAGAGTGTCACGTGGTGTTGCCCCTAGGTATGTAACTTGGGTGGGCTCAATCCGAACAACCTGAACCCAGTCATAATGTTTTTAGGGTTTTGACAAGATATTTTGAAATTTGGTACAGGCTTGGGCACAAATTCAGGAGCCTAAATTAAATTTAGGCTAGCTTGGGCAAAGACATCAAACAACTTGAAACCCAAATTATACATATATATCTATATAAAAATATTAAATATATATAAATTATTAGTCATTACATGATATTAAAGTAGTTTAGATTATGAAATCTTATTGAATATATATTATTGTCACGCCCCAAAAATAAACCAAATATGTACATTACAACTAGCCATATTCATTGAATAAAACACTACCAATCTCCAACCTTTTCATCATTAATCTCCATGGTTTATACAAAAGTTCCACATGCATTTTATACATTCATAAGTAAGAAAACACATGAATCTATAGCATGTGAAGCATATAGTTCCAAATTAAATAAAATGCCCTTACGGGCTACAACTTCCAAGGCTTAAGCCCGGTTACACAAAAGTGGTCTCTCGGACCCATACAAAAAAATAGCCCTTGGCTTTACAAAAAATCACAACAAAATAAAGAGCCTTTCACTCTTCACAACCACATATCCACGCCCTCAATTTGGCGGGATCACCACATCTTTACCTGCACCAAAATCCATAGGGGTGAGCATAAAGCCCAGTAGAGAATTCTCTCAAAGTATATACAGTTATGCAATTCCCCTCAACATTTAAAGTGCAAATATAATGCCATGCAAATGCCAATAAATTAAGAAAATTTCATTTCAATGCACTATTTCAAAATCACCATGTTCTCAACAATATCTTATAATCTCATCAATTTCAAACTCCCGATGTTTAAATCAATAGGGGCGGTAAATACGACATTGGTAATCCCTAGGCTGGTGTCTGCAAGTAGACTATACAAGTACTACCAAACTATCATTTTTACCAGTATTAACCGGAAGCCTCGACACCTATCCGCACGGTTTTCTGGTCTTTTACCAAGGACACTCAGGCCAACTTAAGAAGTTCAACTACACCCTCTATCCGGACTTACCAACGTATTTACCCCTTAGACATTCCATAGTTCTCATTACAATATAATCCTTCTCAAGTAAGCATGATGAGAAAACAAAAATGATAATAACTCACTACATGTGCATTTATGATAATAAATCAAATGAGAATGCAATGCATTAATCAATATCTCATAACACTTTTCCATTCTCAAATACCTCTATAACAATGTCAATTAATTTCATTTCTCATTTCCTCCCTTGCAATATATTTCACAACATAACCATATGCCCTCAACATCAATTTCCAAGATTTCACATGCCATGGTACATAATCATTTACCAATTTCCAATACTCATGTTCAAGTATTTAACAAATATATTACAATAACATCTCATTCCTCATACATCAAATACATTGCTATTTGTTAAACATTTGATGACACTCACTCTCATCCATCTTCTTAACATAAGAAAATAAGGAATTTCAAAGACATTTTCCATTTTATCAAAATCCCTAATTTCTAGGGTTTTCATTAAAAACAAACCTTCATCGTTTATCAAGAGAGACTCCACCAAACCATTCTTTCATGAGTTTAATAGAGGGAAACCCTCAAGAGGTAGTAAGAAGATAGAGATGCAAACCCACATTCAAAACTCTCTACATTTTGAACCAAAATCTAAAACTAGCACAAAACTTCAAGAACACTTTTAAATCAACACCCAAATAGCAAAACTAGTATATATAACTCAAGAAATCCCTACCTCAAGGTCTAGATGATGGAGAAAATGAAACCCCAGCTTTGATGGATGATCCTCTAACCCTCACTACACCAAAAAGAGCCCTAGTTCTTGATCTTCAAGATTTAGAGGAAGATGATGATGGCCTTGACCCAAAGACTTCAAGAATCAAAGAGTTTTGATGTTTGAGGAAGTTTTGTACAGAGAATGGGGAGGAAAATAGGGTTTAGAGTGAGAGAGAAGTGTGTAAAATGAGAGAGACATTCAGACCAAAAAGGTAGAAAAACAGAGTTTTCGGACTGCCAATCTGCCGTACGTGCGGGGCGCCCCTCCCGTACCTCTCTCTACTCGTGCATATAAAGCAGTGTGCTGCCCAGCTTCTCCCCTAAAATCCGTATGTGCAGCCTCACCCCCCGTACGTGCGGCACCACCTCGCACGTGCAGCCTAGGGCCCCCGCACGTGCGGGCCTGACCCAGCAGCCCAGAAATTTTTGGTTCGATCCCCGGGCACTCCGGCCTCGACCGTGCGCCCACTGAAACAAAAGAAAAGCCGACTTGAAATAAACAAGGAAGAGAGTTTAGAGAAAATACATCCGGACTCAACGATACCAAAGAAAACGAAGATGAAGAGATATGTAGCAAAACCGGTCATCACAATTATATATACAAATATCACATAATCTTACATTTTTTTATTCTCACTCATAAATTGTAAAGACTACTATAGTGGCATCTTTCTTATATTATATAAATTATTTGTTTTGATGTTATTAATAATTTTTTTAAGAAAAATTTGTAAATAGAGTCAAATTTTAATAATGTAGCTACAAAAAAAAAAAAAAAAAAAAAAAAACTAAAATCCCCTTACAATTCGAGCAACTCAGACAGTTTGGGTTTAACTTGGGTCGGGCTTGGACAGACACTCTCAGGTTACAATTTGAGCTTGGCCAGGCCTGAGCAGGTCTCAGCGTAATTTCGTTCAGACTTGAATAACTTCTTAACCCGACCAAACCAGTCCGAATTGCACCCCTAGTTACCCCTAGATCAATTAATTTTTTTAACAAGTTAGAATTATGTTTCGTATATACACTATGGAGGAAGATTCTCTACTGTTCATAATTTGGATAGAAGGACGCGAGTTTCATTTTAATAATTCGAATCATTTATCTGGTTAGATAATTTATGTATTTTATCTATATAAAAAATTAGATAAACTCAATAATCATAGCCTATCCATTTATCACTTTTGTCAAAAAAAAAAAAAAAGAAAAGAAAAAGACAAGTCTATTTTCGAAAATAAATTATTTATTTATTTATAACAATATCAATAAATACATAAAATATTTAATAAAATAAATAATCCAAATCATCACAAAGAAGGCCCATAAACTCCACAAACATAAAATTAGGGCGGTGCAAAATACCACTCACAAACATAAAATTAGGGCGGTGCAAAATACCACTCAATCTGCTAAAATCGCACCGATCTGCATCAATCCATACCGCTCTAACTGCTAACCGCGATTTAAACTTTAAAATTTATAATTCCCCAACTGAACCGCTTCACTCCGCTATAGTTAATACGTTGTTATATATTATGCAAATGTATGATAATTAGTTAGAATATTCTTCAATTCGTCAATCCGTCAAAAACTGCCCAAACTGTAATTTGTCAATTCGCTAATCCGCTAATCCGCCATTCAGTTTGTAATTTTACTCTCAAATTACCCGAATCGCACCGCTCACACCCCACATAAAACAGCGACATGAGGAAATCTGTCTCTATCTATAGGAGTGTGCGGTTCGGGCGGTTTGAAAGTAAAATTACAAATTGAATGGCGGGTTAGCGAATTAGCGGATTGACAAATTGCGGTTTGGGCGGTTTTTTGTGGATTGGTAGATTGAATAATGTTCTAACTAATTATCATACATTTGTATAATATATAACACTAATTTGTATAATATTTTTTAGATATATAATGCAAAGTAATTTTACATAATATGTTTCATATATATAACCACTAACTTGTAATAAATTTCATATCTTAAATCTCTCTCACACTCTTTTGTACATTGATATTTCATTAGAAATTAAAAATATATATATTTGTATTAATTAGCGAAGATAAACGGTTCAGTTGGCGGATTATAATTTTTAAAGTTTAAACCGCAATTAGCGATTGGAGCAGTGTAGATTGATGTAAATTGGTGCGATTTTAACGGATTGAACAGTATTTTGCACAACCCTATTTATCTATTACATACTTTAAAATTAGACTTTTATCATTTTGGCCAAGATGACCAGAACTTTTTTAAAATTAAAAACTGATAATTAAAAAGTAAAAACTAAAAATATTTTTATTTTATTTTTTTAATTTATTTAAATTATTTTTACCTAATAAATTATAAATAAAAACTACACCAACTAATTTGATATAAACTTTAAAATCAAAATAATTATAATCACCCTCGAAAACTTGTAACAAACCGTCCTTACTTCCTTGCTTGGATAAAATTTTCAATACAAAATTTCTGGTTCTAAATTATTTTCCCAATAGTATATAATCGGAAATGAGCCGTAGCTCGAATCCAATGGCTCGAATTGGCTCGAAAGAGGGAGAGAAGAGAGGAGGAAGAAGCAGAGGAGAAAGAGGGAGAGAAGAGAGGAAGAAGAGAGGAGGAAGAACAGAGGAGAAAGAGGGAGAGAGGATCGTCACTGCTCGCCTCGCCACCGCCACCGCCACCACCGTCGCCTCGCTGCCGCTGATCGTCGCAGCACCAGCGATCGCCGGCTCTACCTTGCCTCCGCCCCCCGGCCCCCGCTTCCAGCCCCAAATGTTGGGCCCCCTCCAGTCCCTCCTCCTTCCTCCTTCCTTCTCCTCCCCTCCTCCTCCTCCTCCTCCTCCCCCCTCCCCTGCTTCTGGTTCTGCTTCACCTTCATCTAAAAAACGAGGCCGTTTTTGAATTCGAGCCATTTCGAGCCACTCGGTTTCGAGCTACCTATCACTGCCGAGTATATAATCTAACAATGTTCATTCAAGTACAAGCCTCCACAAACACAACCCAACCATTCCCATCATCCCACACCATGCTTCAAAAACTAACCACCCTCTTCTCTGAAACCTATTCATGGTGGTTTCAAACCACCACCACCACCTCCCCCCCCTCCTCCTCCTCACCACCACCCTCCTCCTTCTCCTCCTCCTCCTCCTCCTCCTCTCCCTCTCTTGGTTCTTATACCTCAAATCACAAACCCTAACCCCCCACTCCCACCAGGCCCTCTCGGCCTCGCAATCCTCGGCAGCCTCCCATTCCTCGACCCAGAACTCCACACCCATTTCTCCACCCTCTCTCAAACCCACGGCCCCATCCTCACTCTCCGTCTCGGCACCAAAATCGGCATCGTAATCTCCTCCCCTTCCATCTCCTGCCAAATCCTCAAAGACCATGACATCACCTTCGCCAACCGTGACGTCCCCGTCGCAGGCCGTGAGGCGGCGCCGACATTGTCTGGACTCCGTACAGACCCGAGTGGCGGATGTTGAGAAAATGCTCAGCAACACCACTTTAGACTCCATCTACAGCCTTCGCCGCCGCGAGCTCCGGCGGACTATGCAGTTCCTTTATAGTTGGGTCGGGTCGCGGGTCAACGTTGGGGAGCAGATGTTTTTGACGGTGATGAATGTGATAACGAATATGTTGTGGGGAGGGACCGTGAAGGGGAGGAGAGGGGGAAGATGGGGGCGGAGTTCCGGCAGGTGGTGACGGAGATGACAGAGCTGTTGGGGAAGCCCAATTTGTCAGACTTTTTTCGGGTTTGGCCCGCTTTGATTTGCAGGGGATACAGAAGCAGACGAAGGGGTTGGTGAAGAGGTTTGATCGGATTTTCGAGAATATAATTGATCAAAGGCTGAAAATGGATGGTCATGGAAGTGGAACCGCCGAGGAGAGTGTCGAATTTTTGCAGTTTTTGTTGAAGCTAAAAGACGACGGAGATGCCAAAACGCCTCTCACCATCACCCACCTCAAAGCCTTGCTAATGGTATGTTAATTTTCGGATATATTTTTGTCACTTTTAATTAATTCAATTTAACTATTAATTTAAATTTTATGTTAATTTAATCCATCTGATAATGTATTATTATTTATTTTTATTTTTTTTAAAAAAAATTATTACTGAATTAGTTAGGGTTAGCTCTCGGAATTGAACAAACTTATAAATATTATTCCTAAAAACCATAAGTATAATTTATGTACGTATTTTTTTTTATTAAAAAATATTACTCCTTTCGTTAAAAAAAAATGATAGTGGCGGTGTTACATGCATCAATTAGTATATTAACTAGTATACTAACACTAGTTATGACATTATTATTAATCTAACTCATTATATAAATTACAAATATCAAAATCCTCTTAAATTATGTCACATTATCCATTGATATATTATTTAGTAAACTAATTGGTGCATATAATATTATTCAAATAATAATCTCTTTTTTTAATAATATAATTATTACATTTTAAAAATATTAAAATTTTAAAATTACCCTTTGATAGTACATTTTTTTAGGAATATCAATTGTCATAATGGTATTTTTTGTATTATTAATGAATTTGAAAGAAGGGAAAAATAGAAAATTCATATTATTTTATTCTTTAATTTTTTAAAATGAACTGATATTTTGAGACAATGAAAAATAAAATAAGGAATTAATATTTTGAAACGAAAGGAATAACAATTATAATTAATTAAATAAAGTTGAGATAAATTATAAATCCAAAATCAAAATCAACTTAATTAAAATTATAAAACTGAAATGAAACAATAATCAAAATGCAGAACTATGGACAAATTTTATTTGTCGTGAATTCTTTCTTCAAAGCCCGTGGGTGGGCCACTATGGCCCTATTTTGATGGTTTAATCAATTTATTTTTTAGTTTGTCGTATTTAGATCACTTCATTTAATCAGTTATTTGTTTTAATAATTAAAAAAAAACAAACTAAACTATCTATTTTTATTTTGTTTTATTTTTTAGCGTTTTAGATGCATATTATCTCTTAACATTTGAAAAATTACACTAATTCCCTATCATTATAATTATTTAGACGGAATAAAAATATTAAACTCATGGAATCTCTCTTTTCTTATTTTGTTTTACTATTTTTTTTTTCCTTTTACTTTACTTTTTTTTAATATAATTTTTTATTTTTTTTATTTGGAGTTATATTACCTTTTATACAAGCAGAGTTGTGAAATGAGACTATTCACACAAAAAGTAGAAATGTAATTTTCAAAATATTTAGAAGTGAAATGTAATTAGATCAAACTTTAAGAAATGTCAATGTAATTTACCGAATTATTTTTGTGGATAATCTTGAGGTACAATTAGTGTAGAACCTATAGTGAGATGGCGAGCCCCAACTAGATCGGTCTCCAGCTCACAACCCAACCCTTGACTTTAGCTTCAATTATTTTGTCATGTCTATTCATTATTATTGATTGCATATGGGCAACTCACAGAAGAAAATTTGTTGTTATCTTACTAACTTTTTAAAAATTACTTTTTAATCACTATCTATGTAAATATTTATGATTGTCATATTTGAAAACAAATAATTTAAAATATAATGTTCTACAAAATAAATTGAATATATATAAGATTAATTATATTTTACCCCTTGTAATTTAATTTAAAAACATATTACCCTCTTCAAATTTAAAAATGCACACATAACTTCCTTGTGTTTTGAGGTAAAGTGCACAATTTAACTGTGTTAATGATTTTTGCACAAAATCAATATTACCCTTATTTTTATTTTCAATTTTCTTACCCATGCCACTACTACCATAACGTTCTCTCTTTCAAATTGGACTACCTACCCACTCCTTCCAACAACACTACATCATCTTCTCACAGTTATTACAAGGCACCAACTACTTCTCTTCTCACAATAATTCATTTGTTAGAGAAAATATATAAATATATGATTTTTCACAAATAAATTAATTAATGGGAATAAAAACTATTGTAGAAAAATTAAATCAGCAACCACACAAGAATTTTACGTGATTCTCTCAATGTGAGATATGTTCACAGGATCGAAATCTAATTCCACTATCAACCAATAAATTTCTAAACGATTACAAACGAAACACGACTGATCTCACAAAACCACCCTTAGGTGAATTCCAAATAATCACAAATAAACAAGAGGAGAGATCTCACTAAATAGATAAACAAAAGTCTTCAAAATAGAATTGTAGAAGACCCAAATCAAACTTCACCAAAACAACTGAAGATGCACCTAAACAGAGAAGCTTTTTTCCCAAGCACTATCTCACCGAAAAACAATTCACTGCTACTGCTACCCCCTGCCTCGGGGCAAACAAAAACAATATATATATATATATATATATATATGTTGTTGATTAATGAGTTTTTTTTTTTTTTTTTATCAAAACCATAGCTGTCACCAAACATATTATTAAATATCCACCGGGCCTCCAAAAGTTAGGTATAATATATTTTCAATATATTATAACTAACACCATACCAAACTAAATATTTTAATAAACCAATTGGGTCCCATACTCCACTAAAGAGGTATACCCAACAATTCTCCCCCTATCGACTTAGGTGGAGACATCAACCATACCCGTCAAAGTTCGACATTTCAAATGTTTATCCCTCCACAAAGTCTTAGTCAACATATCTGAAATATTATCATCTGTGTGAACATTTTCGAGTTGTAACAATTTCGAATCTAACACATCATGAATCCAATGGTATCTCGCATCAATGTGTTTCGATCTCGAATGAAAAATAGAGTTTTACTCAAATGAATAGCACTTTGACTCTCACAATAAAGCACATACCTTTCTTCCTTCAAACTCAACTCTTACAAAAATTTCTTGAACCATAACTCTTCCTTGCAAGCTTCCGTCATGACAATAAATTCAGCTTTGATAGTTGAGAGAGCAACACATTTTTGTAATTTAGATTGTCATGCCACAGCTTCCCCTACAAATGTCAGCAAATACCCGAAGTAGATTTTCTAGAATTTATATCAACGGCCATGTCAGAATCTGTGAACCCATCAAACATTGGCTTACCATCCCTAAAACACAAACACACCTTTGAAGTTCCTCGAAGATATATCTTAGAATCCACTTCACCGCTGCCCAATGTTCTTTATCCGGATTAGAGAGAAACCAACTCATTACACCAACGGCGTGAGCAATATCCGGCCTTGTACAAACTATGGCGTACAACAAGGAACCAACCGTTGAAGCATAAGGAAATTTTTGCATCTCTTCCTTGTGTTTCTCACTTGTAAGACATTAATTCAAACTAAGCTTAAAATGACTCGCAAGTGGACAACCAACGAACTTTGCTTTATCCATGTTGAACCTCTCAAGAACTTTTTCAATGTAGCTTTCTTGAGACAACCAAATTAGTCCCTTTTTGCGATCACGAATAATTTTCATACCAAGTATTTGATTTGCCGGCCCCAAATCTTTCATAGCAAAAGACTTGCTCAACTCCAATTTCAACATATTAATCATAGTGTAATCTTGACCCACAATTAACATGTCATCAACATAAAGCAAAAAAACAATAAATTTACCATCTGGAAAATTTTTCACAAACACACAATGGTCCGAAGTGGTTTTAGAAAAATCATTATTCATCATGAAAGAGTCAAATTTTTTGTACCATTGTCGCGGGGCTTACTTGAGGCCATACAAACTTTTCTTCAATTTGTAAACAAGTTTCTCTTTCTCTTTCTCTACAAAACCTTCTGGTTGCTCCATGTAAATTTCTTCTTTAAGGTCACCATGAAGAAATGCAGTCTTCACATCAAGTTGTCCAATTGCAAGGTTCATACTTGCGGCCATACCAAGTATAACCCAAATAGAAGACATCTTCAGAACTGGCGAGAAAATCTCATCAAAGTCAATATCTTTCTTTTGCCCAAAGCCTTTCACAACAAGACGTGTTTTGTACCTCAAATTCTTGCCATTATTCTTCAATTTGAAAACCGACCTATTTTTCAGAATTTTCCTCCCCTTAGGCAATTTTACCAAATTGTAAGTGTGATTTTCAAGTAAGGAATTCATCTCCTCTTTCATGATCTTTTTTCAATCTTCTTTCTTTGCATGCTTAATTGTTTCTTTGTAGCTGAGGCCTTTGATTAGAAATCAACACAAATTCATTGGGAGGATACTTTTTCGAAGGTTGCCTGTTCCTTGTAGATTTTCTCAACTCAAGTTATGGTGGCAATTCTTGAGTTGGATGCTCTTCCTCAATTTCAGGTTCAACTTTATTTGGGGTAACATCATCATCTACATCTTCAAGAGGTAGCTGCACATCTCCTCCATTTTCATTATCCACCGAAGACGAAGGAGATGGAGCAATGCCAATGAGATCATTAGTTTTTAGCTCTTGTTGATCACCTTTGCCAAAGTCTTCAATTGTTTGGTTTTCAAGAAACACAACATCACGGCTTCGAATAACTTTCTTGTCGACTGGATCCCACAATCTATAATCAAATTCATCATGCCCATAGCCAAGAAAAATACATTGTCTTGACTTACTATCAAGCTTGGACCTTTCATCCTTTGGAATGTGAACAAAGGCTCGATAACCAAACACTCTCAAGTACTCATAAGACACATCTTTGCCAGTCCAAACTCTTTCAGGAACATCACCATTCAAAGGATAGGAATGAGACAAATTGATCACGTCAACCGCTGTCCTCATTGCCTCGCCCCAAAAGGATCTTGACAATTTAGCATGTGAAAGCAGACACCTTGTTCTTTCCACAATGGTGCGGTTCATCCTCTCAGCAACGTCATTTTGTTGAGGAGTCTTCTTAACTGTCTTCTGGTACTGAACACCTTGGCTGTGACAAGACTCATCAAATGGTTCAATATATTCACTACCATTGTTTATTCGGATGCACTTCAATTTCTATGTTTTTCTTTCAACTATGGCCTGAAAATGCTTAAATACATTTAGAACTTGATCTTTAGTTTTTAGTATAAAAGCCCAAACTTTCCTTGAATAATCATCAATAAAAGTAACGAAATAAAGTGCACCACTATGTGTTCTAATTTTTAAAGGACCACACACATCCGAATGAATTAACTCCAAAACATTTTCTTTTCTAGAAGTAACATTTTTATGAAAAGAAACTCTATGTTGTTTACCCGTCAAACAATGAACACAAGTTTTAAGATATGTACCTTTCAAACTGGGTAGAAACTCTTTATTGAACAAAACTTGTAGCCCTTTTTTCACTCATGTGCCCAAGCCGCTTGTGCCACAATTCGGTAGAAGTATCATTTTCAAGTGCATTGATAACACCTTTACAAAATTTTCCTTCCATCAAATAAAGTGTATGAGTTTTCTTGCACTTAGCCACCACCAAATAACCTTTTGTGAGCTTCCATATTCCATCACCAAATTTGTTGTTGTAGCCTTCATCATCTAGCTTCTCAATAGAGATCAAATTAAAGCGAATGTCAAGAACATGCCTCACATCTTTAAGCAACAACTTGTAGCTCAAATTAGTTTCTAAGCAAACATCACCCATACTAATAATCTTGGACAAACCTTCATTATCCATTCAAACACAACCATAATCTCCTTTGGTGTAGGTAGTGAAGAAATCAACTCGAGAAGTCACATGAAAAGAAGCACCAGAATTAATCACCCAATTGCTCTCTTGGCTCACAAAATTGATACAATCATCTTCACAAATGATCATGAGATCATCGGTAATAACTGCCGTTGTGTCTTCTTACTTCTTATCCACACTTTTGTCGCGCCTTTTCTCCTTGTTCTTAAGTTTTCGGCATTCCCGCTTCATGTGCCTTTTCTCATGGAAATAATAGCACTCAATGTCTTTCTTTGAAAAAGAACCATCTCTTGATTTGTCACAACTTTGATCATGATCATAAGGAGTCTTACTTCTCCCATTTGTTTTGTTTCGGCCTCTCACAACAAATGCTTTCGAATGAAAGGAACCTGCTGATTTTCTTCTAGTTTCTTCATTCAACAAGCTCCTAGTGACTTGACTCATTGTGATAACTCCATCGGGCGCCGAATTACTAATCGTCACAACCAAAGTCTCCCAACTTTCAGGCAAGGAACTAAGTAGCATCAAAGCCTGCAACTCATAATCAAAAATAATTTTCATAGAAGCAAGTTGGTTAACAATACTCTTTATTTCATTCAAATGTTCTGAAATGGGGCTGCCATCTTTATATTTTAAATTAACCAACTTACGAAATAGAAAAACTTTATTTGTAGCTAATTTTCTGTCATAAAGATTTTCTAATTTAACCATAAATCATATGCCGAAGTTTTAGCACCAACATGATGAAATACACTGTTATCAATCTATTGACGGATAACACCAACGGCTTTTCGATTAAGCCTATTCTATTCATTATCTTTCGTACCATCGGGTTTGCCACTATCACCCTCAATAGATTCATACAAATCTTTACAAACTAATAGGTCCTCCATTTTGGTTTTGCAAGTTACCCAATTGCTTCCATTGAAATTAGACAATACGACTCACATTCCCCTTAATTGATTTATAGAAATAAATGAACCCAAATTAACCGTAAGCTCTGATATCAGTTATTAGGGAAAATATATGATTTCCCACAAATAAATCAATCAATGGGAATAAAAACTAATGCGAAAAAATTAAATCAATAACGACACAAGAATTTTACGTTGTTCCCTCAATGTGAGGTACGTCCACGGGATCGAAATCCGATTCCACTATCAACCAATAAGTTTTCAAACGATTACAAACGAGACACGAGTGACCTCACAAAACCACCCTTATGTGAATTTCAAATAATCACAAATAAATAAGAGAAAAGATCTCACCAAATAAATGAACAAAAGTCCTCGAAATAAAATTGTAGAAGACCCAAATCAAACTTCACCAAAACAACCGAAAATGCACCTAAACAAAGAAGCTTTTTTCCCGAGCACTATCTCACCGAAAAACAATTCACTGCTCGGGCAAACAAAAACAATATATAACAAAAACAATATATATATATATATATATATATGTTGTTTGTAACGCCCTCAAAATAAACCCATTATATGTATATCATTGACATGCATTAGTTAAAGAAAACAATTTATTAATTCATTCATCAGAGTATTACTAAATAAAAACATTACATGTAACCTCAAATTAAATGCCCTATGGGCTTACATCTTTCCAAGCCAACACTTGGACACAAAATATGAGTTCTAACTCAAATACAAATAAAGCCCTAGGCTTGAGTGTTTACATGTACTAACAATGAAAAGCAAATAACTGAAAATAGTCTTCAAAAATCCAAGTCCTTCCAAGCTAAGTTCTTGGAGGTAGCTTATCACCTGAACCTGAAAATTATGTTCCCATATAGGGTGAGCCACAGCCCAGTAGAAATATACTAAACCAAATATAAGCATTGAATAAAGCATTAGTATTTAATAGATGGTTAACCAAGATAACCAATTACATCATTATACAGTCTCATGACACTAATGTCTAAAACACGTTTTACTTTCCAACATTATCAATATGGCTCAGAACCTGGCCAAACTTACAACAGTGAACTATATATATATATCATATTCACATTCTTCCAATGTCAACAAACAATTGAGACTCAAGCTCAAATCAAAACACTTCATACTTCCAGTTTGATACACATTTTAGTGATGTATCAATAAAACACTTCAATATAAATAAGCACACATAAAAGTGATGCTAATGGAGTCCATCCCCTATCTCCTCCCAAACAAAATCCGGTTTAGAGGTCCATCCCCTATCTTCCCCTAAACCGTGGAGTACATCTCCTATCTCCTCCCACACAAAACAATGTATGCAAACACATAACATATACAACACACAATCAATACACATAATGTCTGTATTAATTCAGCAGTCAAAATTGATGACTTAATCAATGATTAGTTTCAGTTATCCCTAATCCACATGCAGTGTCTACAACAAGCACGACTATCCTCCACCGATAGCCCAAAACAGTTATTTCTAGACTTGGAAATAAATATACCAACAATTCAATGGGCGAGTGATTTACATTATCCAACTACACCATTTAATCAATAAATTTCCCAATTTCATGAATTTAACCAAATTCCCCAATTCCCTTAAATTAATTATACTGATTAATTAATTAATACAACTAGGGTTTTTCCCAAAATTATCAAAGTAACCCCAACATATCAAAATACTAAAACTTAGAACAAAACTTATAAGATGGAGTAGGAAATCCCTACCTTGAAGAAAATAACCCGAAAAGAGAAGATGGAGATGAAGACCCAAACTCCAAAGTGCTCCAAACTACCAACAATTCAGATTAAAACGAAGCCCTCGACTCACACACTCTTTTTAATGAAGGATCTAGGGTAGAAACACACCCTAAGTGGATCAAATCTAAGAGAGAAGGTGAACAGGGTGAGAGAGAAGTCGGACCTTAGGGTTTGGAATCTAAAAAGAGGGTGAAAAACTGATTAAAAACCCGCTGCTGTCTAATTAAACTGGACAGGCTCGCTCGAGCGAAGACTTGGTCGCTCGAGCGACCAGACACAAGAAATCCTCGCTCGAGCAAAGAAAAGCTCGCTCGAGCCAAGAATGCAATGCTACAGGTCCATACCAGACGCAAACGCTCGCTCGAGCTAAGAAAATCTGGCTCGAGCCACCAAACACAAAATACAACCCTCGCTCGAGCGACCAAGTACTCGCTCGAGCGACCCTCCCAAAAACTGGACAGCAACACTTGGTTTCCGAACCCAACCAACCTGAAACAAACCTGCCCAACACATCCTATAACTCCAAATAAGAAAATAAAGAATAACAACAACAATTATACAATGACAGAATCTACGGAACCTAAGTCCGGATACAATAATCAAATGAGAAAAGACCGGGGTCGCTATAACCTCCCCCCCTTAAAAGAATTTCGTCCCCGAAATTAAGCATAAGTTTGTAAACAAAAACAAGTTTTTCTCAATTCTTAAAGATATTATATATCAACAATCAACATCTTGACCCAATACTGGTCACTTCATCTCTTTATCAAGGGGTATCTCACAAGATATATAAAACAACATATATTTCAACCTACATCATTACTATGCATTATTCCTTTCAATGTTAACAATTCCCATATCATATTCAATCGCATGATATATACAACACCTTCAACAATGCACTCAACAGATGCAATGTTACACTAAACTTCTATAATGAAGCAAGTTTCAAGATACACCCATTTACCAATACAAACTCAATGTTTTACAACTTAAGACATATATAAAACTCTTAAGTTCAACAATATAACAGAATCTAATTATAAGATTACAAATCAACAAACATGTCCGGATATTTCTGGCGGACTTCCAATTCATGTTCCCAAGTGGCTTCCTCCACTCCGTGATGTTTCCACAAAATTTTCACCAAAGGGATGGTTTTGCCTCGCAAAACTTGGTCGCGCCTATCCAAAACCCGAACCGGTCTCTCCTCATACGAGACATCCTCATCAACCACTAAATCGGTCCAATCCAACACATGTGATGGATTCAGCTCATACTTCCGAAGCATACTCACATGAAACACCTCATGTACTCCGGACAGCTGCGGCGGTAAAGCTAGACGATAAGCAGCCTCGCCAATCCTCTCAAGGATCTCAAACGAACCAATGAACCAAGGAGACAACTTCCCGCTCTTCCCAAACCTCATTAATCCCCGTCTAGGTGATATCTTCAGAAAGACATGATCACCCACCTCAAACACCAAAGGTCTCCTCCTACGGTCTGCATAAGATTTCTGACGACTCTGTGCTGTAACAAGCCTCTTACGGATAAGCTCAACCTTCTCTGTCGTCTCCCTCACCAACTCCGGACCTAACAGAGGTGCATCACCTACCTCGGCCCAACAAACAGGAGATCTACACGGTCGGCCATACAAGGCCTCAAATGGTGCCATACCGATACTAGACTGGAAACTGTTGTTGTAGGCAAACTCCACCAACGGCAAGTGCCTCTCCCACGACCCACTAAAGTCTAAAACACAACCCCGAAGCATATCCTCAAGGATCTGAATAGTACGCTCGGACTGCCCATCAGTCTGAGGATGATAAGCCGTGCTAAAGGTCAACTTAGTGCCTAAGGCACTCTGCAAACTCTGCCACAACCTGGCAGTAAAACGAGGATCTCTATCTGAGACGATCGTCACTGGAACCCCGTGTAACCTCACTATGTCCCGAATATATAAATCGGCCAGATGATCGATTGGATCTCTAACACGCATAGGAATAAAGTGCGCCGACTTAGTCAACCGGTCCACAACTACCCAAATAGCATCACTACCCCGCTGAGTCCTCGGAAGACCCACAACGAAGTCCATAGTAACATGTTCCCACTTCCACTCGGCAATAGGTAAAGGTTGCAACAAACCCGCTGGCCTCTGATGTTCGGCCTTCACTTGCTGACAAGTAAGGCACTTAGATACAAAAGCTGCCACATCTCTCTTCATACCCCGCCACCAGAACTGGCGACCCAAATCTCGATACATCTTAGTACCTCCCAGATGCACCGCAAGGCGTGAATGATGAAACTCTCGGAGTACCTCCTCTCGACAAGACTCCGACACAAACAGACGGTCTCGGTATCTCACACTCAGATCGGGATACACCGTCAAACCCTTCTCAACCTTCCCGCCGAAAATCTTCTCACGAAGGGTTTCTGCCTCAAGGTCACCCCTCTGAGCCTCTAACACTCGAGTCACGAGTGTAGGCTGTACAACAACAGAAGACAAGATCGCAGTCTTAATGGATTCGTCCAGAAGTAAATCAAACTCCCCAAGTGCACCCAACATCTCCCATTCTCGGATGGCTATACTAGCTATGTCACCAACAGGTTTCCTGCTAAGGGCATCGGCCACTACATTAGCCTTTCCCGGATGATAATGCAACTCAAAGTCATAATCCTCTATGAACTCCATCCACCTCATCTGCCTCAAGTTCAAGTCTTTCTGTGTAAATAGATATTTCAGACTCTTATGATCCGAGAATACCTTAAACCTCTCACCATAAAGATAGTGCCTCCAAATCTTCAAGGCAAATATCACAGCTGCTAACTCTAAATCATGCGTAGGGTAATTCTGCTCGTGAGTTTTCAACTGACGTGAGCCATAGGCAATCACTTTCCCCTCCTGCATTAACACACAACCCAGACCCTCTCGTGAGGTGTCACAATAGACTGCATAACCCAACCCTCTCTCTGGAATAATCAATACTGGAGCGGTGGTCAGTCTAACTTTCAACTCCTGGAACGACTTTTCACAAGTCTCACTCCATACAAATTTGACTCCCTTCCGAGTCAATCTGGTCAAAGGCGAAGCTAATCTGGAGAAATCTTTCACAAACCGACGATAATACCCAGCTAACCCCAGAAAACTGCGGATCTCAAACACACTCTTAGGCTGTGCCCAATCTTGCACTGCCTCAGTCTTGGATGTATCAACAGACACTCCTTTCGCAGAAACTACATGGCCTAAGAACTTGACTTCTTCTAGCCAGAACTCACACTTCCCAAACTTAGCATAAAGCTTATGGGCTCTAAGTAACTCAAGCACCACTCTCAAGTGTTCCTTGTGCTTCTCCTCAGAAGGTGAATAAATAAGGATGTCGTCCACGAAGACGACTACAAAACAATCTAAAAATTCCTGGAATATTCGGTTCATCAAATCCATAAAAACTGCCGGTGCATTGGTGAGCCCAAATGGCATCACCAGAAACTCATAGTGGCCATACCGTGTATGGAATGCCGTCTTCGGAATATCCTCCTCCCTGACTCTTAACTGATGATAACCCGATCTCAAGTCTATCTTCGAGAAACAACGAGAACCCTTCAACTGATCGAACAGATCATCTATACAAGGCATAGGGTACTTATTCTTAACCGTAGCCCGATTCAATTTCCGGTAATCTATACAAAGTCTTAAAGCACCACCTTTCTTTTTAACAAAAAGGGCCGGTGCTCCCCACGGCGAAACACTAGGACGTATAAAGCCCTTGTCTAGTAACTCCTGGAGCTAAATCTTCAACTCAACTAACTCGGCTGTGGCAAAACGATAAGGTGCCATAGAAATCGGCGCCGTGCCGGGCACTAGGTCAATAGAGAATTCAATCTCTCGATGCGGTGGCAAACCAACAAGATCCTCGGGAAAGACGTCCGAGTACTCACAAACCACCCTTGGCAACATAATCTGAGTCTCATCATCCTCACTAATCGAAAGGTTAGCAAGTAGACCACTAAGCTCACTCCGTCCTCGCGGAACATACCCCGGTGGCAACACATTACCAACCCGGTCCCCCAGAAAATGAAAATACTCTCTGCTCACGGTACAACAAGTGACCCTCTTGCGGTAGCAATCAATAACTGCCTGGTATGACGATAACCAGTCCATATCCAAAATAACATCGAAACCCTTCATAGGCATAACTACAAAGGAAAATGGGATTCTATGATAATCAACCTCTATATCACAACCCCTAACACCTTGTTTCAAAATCAATTCACCCCCCAAGAGGTGACATTACACAAATAGGAGATGCTAACTGTGCTAACTCCAACTCCAAAACAGATGCAAATGCAGCAGACACAAAGGAATGAGATGCACCCGTATCAATCAAAACATTAGCAACCGAGTTGCAAAACAAGAAGGTACCTCTCACAACTGATGGTGCCGGCACAAGATCCTGCGCGGTAACAGCATACACGCGCCTAGACGACCTCTGATCAACCTGCTCACCCCTAGGAGCATAAGATTGCTGCACCGACTGGGACGATGAAGCCCCCTGATTGGCTCTCGAGGCCTGACCCGACTGAGCTGGCTGCTGACCCTGTATCTGCCTCAAACCAGATGCACCAGGTGTGCCACCCAACTGCGGGCAATACCTCTTCATATGCCCTGACTGACCACACTGATAACACGAGAGTGGCTGACCTCTACCCTGGCTCTGGCTCTGAGATCGAGCCGAAGATGATGCTGTTCTCTGCACTCCTCCCCTCTGAGGACAAACTGGAGACTTGTGGCCCAGCTGGCCACACTTGAAACAGGTAATGTCTCCCTGACTGCCTTTCCCCGAACTAGCACTCGGCACAGGAAAAGTCGATCTAGAAAAGCTACCCTGAGACTGCTGGGGATTAAAACCCTTCTGTCTCCTACCATCACTCTGACCATCCTGACTCCTCTTGGAGCCCTTCTGTCCTTCCTCCTCCTCCTGCATCATGATTTCCATGAGGGCTGCAGCATCAACCATACGCCCATAATCCCGAATCATAGTTCCCCCAACTCTCAGCTTGAGGCCACGCCTCAACTTCTTCTCAAACTCGATACAACGACGTTCCTCAGACGCCACCAACTCAGGTGCAAACCTGGACAAACTAGTAAATGCAGCCTCAAACTCGGCCACTAAAGAACTCGACTGCTTAAGCTGACAGAACTGGTCTCTCAGCTTCTCCCTAACTGCTGGAGATAAGAACTTTTCCTGGAAAGCATTCACAAAAGCCTCCCATGTACCTCCTATACAACCCTTAGTAAACTTCCACCACTGACCCGCATCCCCCTTCAGCTGGAAAGATGCCAAGGTCACTTTCAACCCCTCGTCTTCGATGCCAAGCATCTCAAACGTCTTTGTTGTCTGTTCGAGCCATTCATCTACCTTAAGCGGCTCTTTAGGATCACCTACAAATTCATCCGGGTTAGACCGGAAGAACTCCCTCTTCAGAAAGGAAGGTCCTGCATCCGCAACAACATCCCGAGCTTGATTCTCAGCTCTGAGAATGCCTACTGACTCCCTGAATGCCCCTGCTATGTCTCAGGCTAGAGCGCCCATAGCCTGCTGGCCTACTGGCTCGGCCACATTGGCCTGGCCAATTCCCTCCTGAACTGCTGGAATCTCCTCTGGCACAGGCACCTCCTGCCTACCCGGCCTACCACGCCTACCGCGTCCTCGTCCTCGTCCTGACAACCTAATAAAGGAAACAAAGACATTAGCACATTAATAAATGTGCCGAAGCTAAACACTCGCGTCCTAATGCATGGGACAACAATAATTCATTCCACGTAAGCACATAATCACATAAGCACCTACGAATTTCATTCCTGGATAATGATAGTCCCAATGCGTTACTATAGTTCCGGTTGGAAGCAGCAGTGATCAAGTGCCTTTCCAACAAGACTACTAGAAACTCAAGGGTCCAATCAACATCCTAGAAACTACATTCCATACCCACATAATCACATAAACATATTACATTACACTAAGTCTCTATCAAACGAGACGAACCCAATGTGATACTAATCACTTCCCACGTACCCAAAGTATTCAAACCCGGTACGCTCTGATACCAAGTTGTAACGCCCTCAAAATAAACCCATTATATGTATATCATTGACATGCATTAGTTAAAGAAAATAATTTATTAATTCATTCATCAGAGTATTACTAAATAAAAACATTACATGTAACCTCAAATTAAATGCCCTATGGGCTTACATCTTTCCAAGCCAACACTTGGACACAAAATATGAGTTCTAACTCAAATACAAATAAAGCCCTAGGCTTGAGTGTTTACATGTACTAACAATGAAAAGCAAATAACTGAAAATAGTCTTCAAAAATCCAAGTCCTTCCAAGCTAAGTTCTTGGAGGTAGCTTATCACCTGAACCTGAAAATTATGTTCCCATATAGGGTGAGCCACAGCCCAGTAGAAATATACTAAACCAAATATAAGCATTGAATAAAGCATTAGTATTTAATAGATGGTTAACCAAGATAACCAATTACATCATTATACAGTCTCATGACACTAATGTCTAAAACACGTTTTACTTTCCAACATTATCAATATGGCTCAGAACCTGGCCAAACTTACAACAGTGAACTATATATATATATATCATATTCACATTCTTCCAATGTCAACAAACAATTGAGACTCAAGCTCAAATCAAAACACTTCATACTTCCAGTTTGATACACATTTTAGTGCTGTATCAATAAAACACTTCAATATAAATAAGCACACATAAAAGTGATGCTAATGGAGTCCATCCCCTATCTCCTCCCAAACAAAATCCGGTTTAGAGGTCCATCCCCTATCTTCCCCTAAACCGTGGAGTACATCCCCTATCTCCTCCCACACAAAACAATGTATGCAAACACATAACATATACAACACATAATCAATACACATAATGTCTGTATTAATTCAGCAGTCAAAATTGATGACTTAATCAATGATTAGTTTCAGTTATCCCTAATCCACATGCAGTGTCTACAACAAGCACGACTATCCTCCACCGATAGCCCAAAACAGTTATTTCTGGACTTGGAAATAAATATACCAACAATTCAATGGGCGAGTGATTTACATTATCCAACTGCACCATTTAATCAATAAATTTCCCAATTTCATGAATTTAACCAAATTCCCCAATTCCCTTAAATTAATTATACTGATTAATTAATTAATACAACTAGGGTTTTTCCCAAAATTATCAAAGTAACCCCAACATATCAAAATACTAAAACTTAGAACAAAACTTATAAGATGGAGTAGGAAATCCCTACCTTGAAGAAAATAACCCGAAAAGAGAAGATGGAGATGAAGACCCAAACTCCAAAGTTCTCCAAACTACCAACAATTCAGATTAAAACGAAGCCCTCGACTCACACACTCTTTTTAATGAAGGATCTAGGGTAGAAACACACCCTAAGTGGATCAAATCTAAGAGAGAAGGTGAACAGTGTGAGAGAGAAGTCGGACCTTAGGGTTTGGAATCTAAAAAGAGGATGAAAAACTGATTAAAAACCCGCTGCTGTCTAATTAAACTGGACAGGCTCGCTCGAGCGAAGACTTGGTCGCTCGAGCGACCAGACACAAGAAATCCTCGCTCGAGCAAAGAAAAGCTCGCTCGAGCCAAGAATGCAATGCTACATACCAGACGCAAACGCTCGCTCGAGCTAAGAAAATCTGGCTCGAGCCACCAAACACAAAATACAACCCTCGCTCGAGCGACCAAGTACTCGCTCGAGCGACCCTCCCAAAAACTGGACAGCAACACTTGGTTTCCGAACCCAACCAACCTGAAACAAACCTGCCCAACACATCCTATAACTCCAAATAAGAAAATAAAGAATAACAACAACAATTATACAATGACAGAATCTACGGAACCTAAGTCCGGATACAATAATCAAATTGGAAAAGACCGGGGTCGCTATATTGTTGATTAATGGTTTTTTATTATTATTTATCAAAACCCTAGCTGTTACTAAATATATTATTAAATATTCATTGGGCCTCTAAAAGTTCGGTATAATTTATTTTCAATATATTATAACTAATACTAAACCAAATTAAATATTTTAATAAATCAATTGGGTTCCATACTCCACGAAGAAAGTATACACAACACCATTACCTTTAACACTGTTTCTCTACTCACCCAAGATATCCACTCCAAAGTAACCATCACCACCAACCTGTGTTATATATATATATATATATTTGTGTGTGTATATATATAATTTTTTTTCTCCTTCTGTAAACCTGTCAATGCTATTAATTTTGTCAAATTATTTTGCTATTTGCATTATGAAGCCTTGACTAAAATACTGTTAGAAATATATGGATGATATGGAGGTATTTTGTTTGGTTTGAAAAATATTGAATGATTCAAAAATAATTTAACAAATTATAATTTGTACACAAAACAAAAATTAAGAACTTACAGACAATATATGCAATACTGAAAACGATGAAGAAGAAGGAACCTGTAAACAGAGCAAAATTCCGAAGAATTTTTTACTCTAAACCGACTCTAATTTCAAAATTAATTTTGTCGTGATTCAAATTCAATTCAACTCTCCAATGAATGAGGTATTTATAGGCTTCGAGATGGAAGTTCGAACAGACACAAACTTGTTCGAATTTCAGTGATTCAACTTCGAGAATCTGCCTGAAATACATTAAACTCGTTGTTCTAATTTCGGCAATTGTAGTGACCTTCACCAAATCAAAAGGAAATTATGAGAAGTGATGATAGTAGTGCTTCAATGAGAGGGGATTTAGCCATCGGTTGTGTGGCAGTGGTGTTAGAGCAATGGTGGTTCTGGGTTGGGTTTTTCATGATGATGGGTAATACATAATGGCCATGTTTGTTTGGGTGGACATGAGCTTGGGATTGGACTAATAGTCCAATAAAATTATTAATCCGATATTTGGTTAAACAATTGAAGTACGGACTAATTATTTTAAACTTGACTATTAGTTAAGATAGGATACATAATCCAACAGATTCGTAGTCCTAGGACTATTAGTCATGGGAATGCTAATCCAGTCCGCCCAAACAAACATGGCCAATAAGTTGTTGGTGAGGAAACAAAGAGATGAGGGCATTACAGTAATTTTGATTCCAAATTATATCTTAAACATTGTTACCACGCATCTTAATCAATGTTGAGTTACACGCGCGGTTTATTTATAACAGTTTCTGTTAGTTTTACATTTCACTCCAAATCATGAGGAATTTATGTGAATATTTTTAAACTTGAAAAGGGTAATGTGTTTTTGAGTTAAACCACAAGGGATAAAATGTAATTAACCCATATATATAGTGAATGATTATGTGCAATTCATTTTAATTTCACTCATTTAACTAGAATGGCGTGTCATTATTCTATTGTTGTCAAAAGAAATATGGAGAATAAAATGTAGACCCTTTATTTTATATGATTCTTTTTTTTTTTTTTTTACTATCTACTCGGAATTATGATGTAAGTCAATTGTGGATAGCTGATAGAAAATGAATAGAAAATAGTGTAGGCATAGAAAGATTCAAATATAAGTTTTAAGTAATGGTAAGTTTAGATACACCAATCCCATAACATGTGATGATGGAATGGAGTCTCATCATCAGTGTGAGAGAAACTATAGTTTATGGAATCAAATATTTGGTATCTTGTTGAAATTTTAAATTAAATGTGAGCAGAAAAGTAGTTGTAACTGCTTCTTCCCAAGTTCACATGCTTATCATTGAAATATAAACGCAAAATCTTTTTAAAAATATGCATAAAAATATAATAAAGGATTGTCAGCATTGTATTCATCTTGGTAGACTATGAACCCCATCCAAAATAAATGCACATTATGTGTGTCTTATTTTCTTTTTCTTTTTCTTTTTCTTTTAAAAAAATAAAATTGTATTGTTATTATATTGAAAGTAATCATCAATTCAGTTCAGACATGAACGACATGATTGTCACAATTGTTCTAAATTTAGTATATTTTTGAAATGTGCTATGCTTTTTTGGACAGGACATGGTTGTTGGAGGAACAGACACAACCTCAAACACAGTTGAGTTTGCCTTGGCCGAGATGATGAACAAGCCACAAGTTCTGAGAAAAGCCCAACAAGAAGTTGAGACAGTAGTCGACAAAGACAACATAGTGGAAGAATCGCACATTCATAAAATACCCTATTTATACATAGTGAAAGAGACTCTACGCTTCCACCCTGTTAGGATCAAACACACCCAGAAAAATTATCTCACACACACAAAGAACACAATATTTACGTGGTTCGGCCCAATGCCTACATCCACGGACAGAAATGAGAATTTTTCACTAAAATGGAGCAAAATACATATACAGAGGAGGAGATGAAACCCACTCAACTCACAGCTCTCACTCTCCAATTCTGATACCAAACATCCGCTCCCTCCCGTCTCTATTTATACACAAAGAGAGTGAGAGAGAGATACACCAACCCACCAAAAATGTCTACCCTCTTTAATGGTGAATGGTGAAAATCAACAAGGAACAACAACGTGAAGGGAAGGGGGAGCAATTGCCCAGCTCAGACCTCCTCCTCTGGAGGTGAAAGTCTTTTCACGCCATCTTTGCTCTGACTCACTCCTTTGCATGGTTTTGCATGCATGGTTTTGCAAGCATGTGGGTTGGAAGAACAATTCTCCCCCTCCATACCCATATGCATGACTGACTTCTCACTTGAAGTCCATCCCGGCAATGTCTCTGCAAATTTCGAGTTTGTCTCTCGAGACCACCTCTGTAAGTATGTCAGCTGGATTCTTATCTGTGTGGATCTTGATCAGTTCCAATAACTGTTTTTCCATCACTTCACGTATCCAATGATACCGAACATCAATGTGCTTTGTGAAAGAATGGTACATTGAATTCTTGCTCAGGTCTATGGCACTCTGGCTATCACAATGTACCATAAAGTTTTCTTGCTTTAATCCCAACTCTTGGAGAAACCATTTCAACCACAACATTTCTTTCCCAGCTTCCGTTGCGGCAATATACTTTGTCTCGGTTGTGGATAAAGCAACACACTTCTGCAGCTTGGACTGCCAAGACACATCTCCCCCTGCGAAAGTGAACAGAAATCCTGATGTAGATTTCCTACCATCAAGATCGCCTGCCATATCTGAATCAGTATAGCCTTCCAAGACTGGTTTAGCATCTCCAAAGCACAAACACATTTTTGTTGTACCCTTGAGGTATCTCAGACTCCACTTGACTGCTTCCCAATGCTCTTTCCCTGGATTGGAAAGGAATCTGGTTACAACTCTAACCGCATGAGTAATACCTGGTCAGGTAGACACCATTTCATACATCAAACTTCCTACAGCAGATGAGTAGGGAATCGCCTCCATCTCTTGTCTTTCCTTCGTAGAGGAGGGACAAGAATTCTTGCTCAACTTGAAATGATTAGCCAGCGGAGTACTGACTGGCTTGGCATTTTTCATGTTGAACTTCTCAATCACCCGTTCAACGTACTTCTCCTGTGACAGCCACAACTTCTTGGCTTTCCTATCACGCACAAATTTCATGCCCAAAATTTGCTGTGTAGGGCCTAGGTCCTTCATGTCAAAGGACTGTGATAACTCCTTCTTCAGTGATCTGATTATTGTGGCATCTTGTCCAACGATCAACATGTCATCAACATAGAGCAGAAGTATGATCAAGTTTCCACCGGGAAATTTCCTGACATAAACACACTGGTCTGCAGTAATTCTCTTGTACTCATGACCTACCATGAATGAGTCAAGCTTCTTGTACCACTGTCTCAGCGCTTGTTTGAGGCTGTAGAGACTCTTCTTCAATCTGCAGACTAAGTTTTCTTTCCCTTTGACTTCAAAACCTTCTGGCTACTCCATATAAATTTCTTCCTTCAGATCACCATGGAGAAATGCCGTCTTCACATCCATTTGTTCAAGTTCCAAATTCAAACTAGCTGCTAGTCCCAAAACTACTCGAATGGATATCATTTTCACAACTGGCGAGAAGATTTCATCAAAATCAATATCTTTCTTCTACCCAAAACCTTTGACAACTAATCGAGCCTTATACTTGACTAGCTTTCCGCTGCCATCTTTCTTCAACTTGAACACCCATTTGTTCTGCAATGCTTATCGACCCTGGGGAAGTTTCACCAAATCATAAGTCTGATTCTTCTGCAAGGACTGCATCTCTTCTTGCATAGCTTGCTGCCAGCTACTCTTCTCCTTATGATTTTGAGCTTCTTGAAAACTTTCTGGCTCCCCCTCATCAGTAAACAAAATATACTCAGAAGGAGGGTATTTTGACGATGGCTTAGACTCTCTTGTTGATCTTCGCAACTGTGGAACAACAGTCTCTGGCGGAGGGGGTTATGGCTCCCCCTACTCAATACCCTCTGCTTCTGGATCTTCTTCTTCTGGAAATCCATCATGCAACTCTACATCATTGGTTGCATGCTGTGGTAGCTCTTCTTCATCAGTGGCATGCTGTGATGGTGCAGGGTTTGGAATAATTTCTGTAACATCATCAACTTTGGGTTTAGTTGGTTGCCCAAAGTCTTCTACAGTCTGGCCTTCTTGAAACACCACATCTCGGCTTCGAATGACCTTCTTGTTTTTTGGATCCCACAATCTGTATCCAAATTCTTCATCTCCATAGCCAATAAAGATGCATGGAGTGGCTTTGTCATCCAGCTTATGTCTGTGCTCCTTGGATACATGTGCAAATGTTTTGCACCCAAACACTCTCAAGTGAAAGCAAGAAATCTCCCTTCCAAACCATACTTCTTCTGGAATCTGAAAATTCAGTGGAACTGATGGTGATCTGTTGATCAAATAGCAAGCAATACGAACAGCTTCTCCCCAAAATGGCTTTGGCAGCTTTGCCATTTTGAGCATACATCTGACCTTCTCCACAATGGTCCGGTTCATTCTCTCGGCTACGCCATTATGTTGTGGGGTTCCAGGAACAGTCTTTTCATGCCAAATACCGTGAGTAGCACAGTAGGCTTCAAACTCCTTTGACGTGTACTCGCCTCCATTGTCTGTTCGGAGACACTTCAGCTTCTTTCCGGTCTCCCTTTCCACCATAGCATGGAATGTCTGAAAAAGCTGGAACACCTCAGCTTTGGTCTTTAAGACATAAACCCATACCTTCCGTGATGCATCATCAATAAACGTCAGGAAGTATTTTCTGCCACCCAAAGATTCTACATCTATGGGACCGCAAACATCAGAGTATACTCTGCTTAACAACTCTGATTGTTTTCTGGATGATGAATGGAAAGCGACTCTATGATGCTTCCCAAATAAGCAGTTGTCACAAGAATTCAATTTCGCATCTTTGGCAAAGGGAATAAGTGACTTCTTTGCCAAAATCTGCAACCCTTTCTCACTCATGTGACCCAGCCTTTTGTGCCACAAATTTGGTGACGCCTCATCTTCTGCTGCGTTGAGGCTATCTGAATTCACCTCCACATGAGTATTGTACAGTGTGCCAATCGCTTGTCCTTTGGCTACCACCAGAGATTCCTTTTTCAACTTCCATATGCCTTTGCCGAAGTAGTTCTCATAGCCTCGTCGATCTAAGGCTATCCCTGAGATAAGATTCAGGCGTAAATCGGGAACATGCCTGACATCTTTCAACACCATCATGCACCTAACTTTGGTTTGGATGCGAACATCACCAATTCCCACAATCTTCGAAAAACTGGAGTTACCCATCTTCACTGTACCAAAATCTCCAGCTTGGTACGTACTGAAGAACTCCTTCTGGGATGTAGCGTGGTAGGAAACTGCTGTGTCTACCACCCACTCGATGTCGTTGTCTGACATATGGAGGCATTCTTCTTCTTCAACAGAGAATAATGCAATATCCTCTGAGACAATAACTGCAGTGTTCCCATCTTCGGTCTTTGGCTGTCTATCGCTTTGTTTTTGTTCTCTCTTCAAGGCATAGCAATATTTCTTTATGTGACCCTCCTGGCCACAATGGTAACACTTGAACCTTGGCCGGCTTGTACCTTCTCTGGATTTCCCTTTGTCTTGAGATCTTCCTTTACTGCGTCCTCTGTTTTTGCTTCTTCCTCTGCCTCTACCTCTGCCTCGACCTTTATTTTCTGTGATGAGGGCATGGGACTAATCTCCACCCATTTCTTTCTTTCTTGTCTCTTCACTAAATAAAACATCTGTAACCATGCTCATGGTCAGTTTCCTGTCTCCCAACTGTCTGGTAAAGAACTGAGCAGCAATAGGGCCTGCATCTCATCATCTAACTCCATTTTGACAGTTGCTAGTTGGTTCACCAGATTTTGAAACTCACCGGTGTGTTCAGCAACAGAGATACTGCCTTTCAACTTCAAATTCACAAGTCTTCTCATCAGGAGGGCTTTGTTTCGAGCAGTCTTCGACTGGTACATGTCTTCTAACTTTGTCCAGAGAGCATAGGCATCAGTCTCATGGGTGACATGGTGGAAGACACTGTGATCGATCCATTGTCTGATTTGGCCAATGGTCTTTCAGTTCTTCCGCTTCCAGTCTTCGTCTTTTTCCGTTGCTGGTTTAACTCCATTAAGCTCAATAGGGTCAAACAAATCTCAGCAATACAGGGCATCCTCCATTCTAGGCTTCCAAATGGCATAATTGGAAGCATTCAGCTTTATCATGGAACCTGAAGTCAACATTGATTCCTCCATCATACAAAAAGTGATCTTTGGCTGAAAAACAGGTTTTGCTGTGGAGTCCGGACTGGTCAAAGTAGGCTGAAAAGCACTTCAGATTACCAAAAGAAAGACTGTAAATTTTTGAAATCTAATTTGCAAAATCTGACCGTACAGATGTGTACGGAATATTCCAAATAGTTGGAAACCAGTATTAGATAACCCAAATCGGACCTCAAATGGCTTAGATCAAGCCAAAATGGATTGAATGGTTCAGATTGGCAGAATCTGGTGCGGCTGAGAAGCACCGGATTATTTCTCCGGTTCGGCTGGCGTCATGCTGACGTCATCAGCTCAGTCAACGGCTTGGTCAGCGGCTCGGCTTGGGCTGGCGGCTCGGCTTAAGTGGATTTTCACAGAAAAGATATTTTTCCGTCTCCAAGGAGTATTGAACTCCTGACTTGTAGCAGCAACACTTGGACCTTAGCCACTATGCCAACACAACACTTGTGACTTGTATCTTCACCAATAAATATTAATTACATAAAACAGAAGGGTCGTCTTCTTCCCTGGGTTCGTGCGTGGAGCGCGTGAATCCAGTCGTCAGCGCGTGGGAACGACGTCGGAGGAGCGTGGAGAGCGTGCGGCCTACTCCGACCTCCATTTTTGACGCGGTTTTTTCCTATGTGCTCGTCTCATTGAGGGCTTCAAGTTTATGTGATCAAAAGTAGATTTTGACTACTTTGATTTCTGGGCAATTCTGAAAAATGCACTCTGTTTTTTCGAAAAAAACTCACTCAACTCACAGCTCTCACTCTCCAATTTTTGATACCAAACATCCTCTCCCTCCCGTCTCTATTTATACACAAAGAGAGTGAGAGAGAGATACACCAACCGACCAAAAATGTCTACCCTCTTTAATGGTGAATGGTGAAAATCAACAAGGAACAACAACGTGAAGGGAAGGGGGAGCAGTTGCCCAGCTCAAACCTCCTCCATTGGAGGTGAAAGTCTTTTCACGCCATCTTTGCTCTGACTCTCTCCTTTGCATGGTTTTGCAAGCATGTGGATTGGAACAACACACCCTGCCCTTCCATTCTTGGTGCCTCACTGCCCCCACTGAGTCTTGCATTGTCGGAGGCTACACTGTTCCCAAAGGTGCTCGTGTATTTGTTAATGTGTGGGTTGTGCATAGAGACCCTTCAGTTTGGAAAAACCCGTTGGAGTTTGATCCAGAGCAGTTTTTGGGGAATTCTAAGTGGGATTATAGTGGGAATGACTTTAATTATTTCCCATTTGGGTCCGGGAGAAGAATTTGTGCAGCGACTGCAATGGCAAAGAGGATGTTCATGTTTTCACTTGCTTCGCTTGTGCACTCTTTTGATTGGAAATTGCCTGAAGGGGAGAAATTGGATTTGGAAGAGAAGTTTGGTATTGTGTTGAAGAAGAAGGTACCTCTTGTAGTAATTCCAATGCCGAGGTTATCTGACCCAGCGCTATACGAGTAAAATCCAGAGAAGATTGTTACTAAAAAAAAGAAAAATGAAAGAAAATAAAAGAAAAAGGTTCTGGTGCTTGATGTAGGTTCCATGTTTGGAATGAAAGTCCCAGGATGATGCAATTGCATGTTGTATTAATTACCCAAAAGTTGAGAATTTCATGTTCATATTTTTTTTCTAAATGAATTGCTGATTGTCCAATGCCTATGTAAACAGAATTTTCTTTCAAATTAATGTGCATTTCACATTAGTTTGTTAAAAAAATAATAATAAAACTTGAAATTTGTGTTAAGCCAATCTTATCAGTTTTAGGAAAAGCTTGTTGCACATTGTTTTCTTCAAACCATCTAAACTTGGTTCAGAGGTCTTTCCATCTATTATTGCCGATTGGTTTTGAGATCGAACATCTCCAAATATTTTGTATCAAAATTAGATCTAGGGTGCTCTTAAGATAACTCTCAATCTGAGTCTATTTTTTTCATCTCATATAATATATTTTTTACAAGTATGTATTCAAACTTAACGTGACTTGTGGAGTTTTAAAAATTACAAAGGAAAAAATGAGAAGCAATTGATTCATTATAACGATTCTATCTAAAAAATTATTCCGTAATGCCAATGCAATTTATGATGATTTTGATGTTGACAAATAAATTATTAGCTCAAATGCAAACTATGCTAGTAGATGATCGCAATCAACACAGGGTTTTTGTTTTTGGTCATATGTGCTTGGCATATATATAATGTGTTTTTATCTTTCTGGACACATTAATGTTCTTAATCAACATGTCCTGTTATTATCCATTTTAAAACATGGAACCCAATTATAGGGCCAAGATGTAATGTTAGGGAGTATTATCATATATTGAACAATTTGGAACTGCTAAGCCAGGGAGGGAAATAAATCATAGAAATATGACTTTTTGCATCTTTTTTTTTGCCACTGGTTGTTTGGCTGTTGCAAAAAACCACTTTTAGCATTAAAATGTAATTTTATTTTAATCCTCAATCGTATTCTTAACTAACTTAAAAAAATATATATATATATTCCCAAATCTTGTAAAGCTTGCCCTATCCCCTTTTACTCTTATTTCCCAAATCCATTTTGCTCTCTTCCTTTGAAGACCGATCTCTAACGGTATCAACTCTCTCTCTCTCTCTCTCTCTCTCTCTCAAAATCTCACTCTCCACTCTCCACTCTCCACTCACTCGACTCTGTCTTTGGACTCTTCATCTCAATTTTGTTGTTCATTTGAAGATTTTGATCAATAGTTGATGAGGATTTGAAGATTTTGATCGATTCATAATCGGTAAGCCTAATTTCTATGATCGATTCATATGGAAGGGGCAATTTTTGAATTGGCTTGGTTTTGAAAGTGTTTGGTTGCTTGAAATTATTGTTGGAATTTCTGGATTGCTAATGAGAGGTTTTCAAAACTATTTTCATATGAATTTTCCAAAAGCAATGTATTGTCAGAACCTTAGGGAAAAAAATAGTGTGAAATAACAAAACTACTCCCCAAGATTTAATGGATCTCTACATCTCAAAATAATATTATTTGATTTGTTTATGTGATTTTATCAGCAAATGAGGAAATACTACTCATTTTCCCCTCAAGAGCCTTCAATTTTGTATGTGATTTTTTTTTTTCTTTTCTTCTTCTATGTATAAGACTCATGATAGTAATAACAAGATTCAAAATTGATTGAGAAGGGAAATTATACGAATATGTTGGGTTTTATCGGATGAATTTGGTTGTAATTGTTCGTTTCGTTAAATTAATGAAGCTTAGTGTCTAATTAGGAAATTTGACATCAAAGTTTGCAAACTCATTATTTTTATTGATGTGTACAAAAACAGTTATAGTATGATCATATGTACTTTTAAACGTGGATATACAAAAATGGAAGTCCCATTCAATTATATGTCATTGTGCATCGATTTTGTGTGTTTGTAATTGCTTCATTTTTATTTTGGATTGCTGATTGTTTTATTCACTATAACAAAACTAACTATTTACAGCATGCATTAAATGCATTAGTACATTCTACGACATTTTTTTTTTTTACAAGTTGTTAATGTTTTGTCAATAACAGTATACATACCATGTAAGTCGTTGATTCATTTATTTATAGCATGCAAAAGTATACCGTAAAAAATGTATGTTTTTACGACTTACAAAAATATGTCGTAAAATATTTGCACTTAAGACGACATACATTTTATGTTGTAAAATATTATAACTTTACACGACATACTAATGAATGCCGTGAAAACTTCTAGAAAAAATAAAAAAAATTCAATCCGATTTTTTATGACATGCAAAAGTATGTCATAAAAAATGTATATTTTCACGGCATACAAAAATATGTTATAAACTATTTGCACTTAAGACAACATACATTTCATATTGTAAAATATTAAATTTTATATTTTTTTTGAATTTAGTGATTTTTTTAGAAATTTAAAAAATATTTTCCTTCTAAATATATGTAAATTATTTGAATTTAAAAAGTGAAAAAAAAAATTATTTAAAAACTTACGCCACACTCCCTCTCATTATAGATCCATACCTATTTTTGTCTCAAAGCCTCTTATTCTCTAGAAAAATTATATTTTAATTATAAATAATAAAAAAAAATTCTAGATGTTCTTAAATATTTATAAATTTCTAGTAGATATGAGAAGTTTTTTTTTTTTCACAATAAACTATATATTCTAGTTACAATCTGGATTTTTTTTAATATAAAAATAATTTATATACTTTCACGGCTTGCAAAAATATGCCGTGAAATAGACTTCACACAGATGATAATATTTCAGATATGTTGACAAAGATATTCTCTCATAATCATAGTAGTTTACCAATAATGATATGATTTGGAAAAATAAAAAATACATGTATAAGATGTTCACAATTGTCCGTGATTTGATTTTGAATAGATCCTGACATGAATTTGCTTGGGAACTTCCACATCAATATTTTTCTTCTTTATTGCCATTTGGCTTTTACCTTTTGAGTAATTAATATGATGGTTCATAATATGAATTGTATATAATGTGGAATTAATATGATATGCTGATATCTCTTTGCACTCTTGATATTTCATATTCAGTTTGTTTACATGATTGCTTATGTACTCATGATTCATACTTCAATAACTTAGGCCCGCTTTTTTGTAATCTCATCAATACCCCCATCAAACTTAATAGTAATTTGAATTTGGGCATATCATGCTTTCTTTAATAAACACAAAATAATAATAATAATAATAATAATAATAATAATAACAATAATAAATAAATAGTTACATTGCTCATCTTCTAGCTTTCAGCCACTTCTGTGCATTCACAGTGGCAGCAAAGTTTTTTATTTTATTTTATCTTATTTATTATTATAAAACTAAGGTGCTTATAACTCTATTTATTTGACTAATATATACAATAATATCTTGAACATCATCTACCAATTATAAAACTGAGTTGCTTATAACTCTATTTATAATTAATCATATGAATTATGACATTCTTCTTTTGTATATGTAGGCAAAGAGTAAAATATTTCGGGCAATGAGGAAAAAGCAAACCCTCTTACACACCATGAGTCGTAAAGGTTATGCACGAGGAAGGAAGGAAGGAAGGAAGGAAAATCCAGAACTATACATTTCAGAACATGGTGACAATTTCTCCTACTTCTTTCTTAAAGGTTAGTCCCAATTTCTCCTACTTTTTTCTTTCTCTCACTTTTTTGGATTTTCGACATGATGACACTACTGCTGGAACATGGCCTGCCTTTTAGCATTTTTTTTTTTTCAAAAGTTGTTTTTGAAAGCTGTCCCTTTTATGTGCTGCGTTTTCTTCATTACAGCTTTGTGGTTGATAACCAATTGAAATGCTTGATCATGCTAAATTGTACTATTGGTTTTGCCAGTTACTTATATTAATTTCTGCAACAACTCACCTTTACACTCCGTTTGGATCATGAGGCGAGAAAATAAAAGAAATGAAATGAAATGATTATGGTTTCTTGTCATTTTGTGTTTGGATGGAAAAAGAAAAGAAAAGAAAAGAAAAGAAAGTGTTTTATTTTGTTTTATCCAAATAATTTTTTATATTAATAAGCTATTTTTCTAGTTTCTTCCAACATAGAGTAATTTTGGTATTTTTGAAAAGATTCATTAAACCCGTTTCTTTTCTCACCAAATCTCATCACCAAAAACAAAACATAACATTTCTCACCTGCTTAACCCTCCAAACAAGTGAAGGTTTTTTATTCTCATCATTTCTTTTCTTTTCTTTTCTCATAAAACCTCTCCATCCAAATTGAGTATTAAAGGTGTAAACTAATCATTATCAAACCTTTTGAATTCTAGGTCTAATGTTTGTTTTTGAGTATTGGTGAGAGTTTCCTTAATTTTGGACTTGTGATTCTAGGATTTGTCATATTAGTGAATATCATATGGGGCTAGCTCCTCTTTGCTCGTTTTTTAGTTAAAATCAGAAATTTAGCCCTCAACAATTTCATTTAGCAGTCTCACATACAATGATGCAGCATAGTTTGAGTGGTGACGTGAAGGACCTTATAGGCATGCACAAGATAGGATCCAATCCCATTTATTGACCTCATTTGAGTGTTTTTGCTTTGAATGCAGACACAAATTGATTACAAGGTCATAAACATGGACCGATGGATAGGTTTCTATCGGTTTTGCAATGAGGTAATCCAACGGTTAGTTGCTAATCGTTATTTTAGAATTTATCCACATAAAATTAAGGGAGCAATAAACAAGTAAAAAAAATGGAGTCTTTAACCTAGACCTAGAGGGGGAATGGTGAACGATGACATTTGCATGCCTTTGATTCAACATTCAGGCAAGGACTTGTTTTTTTTAAATGGAAATCGAGGCCGGATATGTTAGAACAGAAGCAATTCTCAAGATTGATACTAAAAAAGCTTTTGTAATTAAGGCCTTGTTTATCATAACTTAAAAAAGTCAAAAAGTCACTGTCCTATTTAAGTCAGATCACCCCTCTACCACATCATTTCAAACCCAACTCATACCCAACCCATATTTCATAAAAAGTCAAAAAGTGCACTTGTTTCGATCATCCCAAACCACCCCTAAATTTTCATTGTATGTCTCTTAGGTATAATGACACATTAATTTCAATACTTTATCTGAGATTATTTTGATCGATTTTTGTTTCAAGAAATAAAGCATTTTCTTCCCATCTATATTTATTCACCCATGTTCCTGTTACAGAAGTTATTATTTTTGCTACTTCTTTTGTGTCTGTGGTCAATAATTTCCTTTGCCTAGTTGTTTCTTGCCTGTATTTTTGAATAATGATAGGTAGCATGTCCAGTGTATCTGTAAAATATGTTGTCTATCATTGTTTCTGTTAACTGTTTTTGTCTTGATGATGGCCAAGTATATGTGTAAAATATTTTTAACTGTTTTTGTCTATCATTGTGATTGGAAGTAGATGTGAAGGCATATTATGATAGTGACATTAGTTCATTGAATGTGAGCATGCCCAATCACTAACTCTGCCATTATTTGAACCATTTATCAATTTGTGCCAGTTAAGCTCCAGGGCCCAACATGAGAATCTAAGTTCATTTTTTTTATTTTTTTTTATTTTTATTTTTTTGTTTTTTTGTAGTTCCTTGCTATTCAAATGTTGAGAGAAGACATGGTGCCTCACCCTCCGTCATCGTTATAGGTGGTGGTTTTGCCAGTATGGCAGCTGCTCAGGCCCTTCATGATGCTTCATTTTAGGTATTTGTTATAGTTATTTAACCGAAAGTGGTATGCATTCATCTTATATATTTATAATGCTGAATGATTGTTAATATGATGGATAGCCAAATACCTTTTTATGGTGGTTCAAATTCTATACACATTTATTGGCATCTAGTATTTAAGAAATTTTTGTTGCATGTATTCAGGACTGTTAACCGAGCATATCTTTTCAGTAAACTTTAATCATTTCTTTTCTTTTTTTTTAAACATTTTATTTGAAGGTTTGAAACTAATTTCCCGTGGCAATATTGTGCAAAGCATTAAGTGTTCCTTCATTGCTTGGTTTGCTGTATACGTGTAATTTTAATATGGATTTTTAAAATACTTTAACATTGTTTTTTTAATTTGAAGTTGTACTGCATAATGTGATGAATTGATAGTAATCTTTTGTATTTTTTTTTTTTTGTTTTTCTTTTTGAGATTAACTTTTATCCTTATAATTTAGTCCCACAACAATTGACAAAAATTGGGTTATTTAGGTTACTTGTTAATGCTTAACATCATTTTTTTTTTTAATCTTTAGCAGGGAGAAAATGAACTCCTTGGAGTTGATGGCAAGTATGACAAAATGTCAAGTTTTCAAGGACACAATTAGGTCATATTGAACTTGTGGAATTCAATTTCCTGACCATGCAAAATTTGAATTCTCTTCCAGGAGACTCCAAATATTTGACTAATTGATCTACGATTTGTAGTTATGCTTTTTGGATGTTTAAAGTTGTAGTTTAGAGATTAGTGAATTGTTGGGTATACCTCCTTATTGGAGTGTGGGACCCAATTGGTTTATTAAAAGAGTTTAATTTGGTTTGATATTAGTTATAATAGATTTTCATATATTATATCTAATTTGTGGAAACCCAATTCAATTTGGATACAACTAGGGTTTTGATAAAATAAGTCCTAGATTTAACAATAGATATATTGTTTTTGTTTTCCTTGAGAAAGTGTGAGAAGCAAAACTTTTCTCGGTGAAAGAGAGTGATAGATTACATACATCAATTCGGTGGGTGCAACATGGAGTGAAAGAAAACCTGGTGCACTATTTAGAAGGTTGATTGCCTAATTAATTTGCGAGGTGGTCTTTTGCGTAGGTGAGTATTTTTGTGTCACGTGATGTGTGTTTCAAAGTATTGTTCGGGTTGCAGATTTGATATAATTTGGTGGTCTGCTACGACTCTGGTTTGAAGATTTTTGTTCATCTATTTGGTGAGGTCTTTCCTCTTGTTTATTTGTGATTATTTGGAATTCACCTAAGGGTGGTTTTGTGAGACCATTCTTGTCTCATTTGTAACCGTTTGGAAACTCTTGGGTTGACAGTGGAATCGGATTTCGATCCCGTGGACGTACCTCACATTGAGGGAACCACGTAAAAATTCTTGTGTTGCTTTTGATTTAATTTTTCCACATTAGTTTTTATTCCCATTGATTGATTTACTTGTGGGGAATCACATATTTTCCCTAACAACTAGTATCAAAGCTTACGGGTTATTTGGGTTTATTTATTTGTGTAAATCAATGGAGGGGAATGTGGGTCGTATGTTTAGCTTCAATGGAAACAATTGGGTAACTTGGAAAACTAAAATGGAGGACCTATTATTTTGTAAAGATTTGTATAGACCTATTGAGGGTGATAGTGGCAAACCCGAATGTATGAAATATGATGAGTGGAAGAGGCTTAATTGAAAAGCCGTTGGTGTTATCCATCAATGGATTGATGACAATGTGTTTCATCATGTTGCTACTGAAACTTTAGTTCATGATCTATGGAAAAAATTAGAAGGCCTTTATGATAGAAAATCAACCACAAATAAAGCATTTCTGTTTCGTAAATTGGTTAATTTAAAATATAAAGATGGCAGCCCCATTCCAGAACATTTGAATGAAATAAAAAGTATTGTTAACCAACTTGCTTCTATGAAAATTGTTTTTGATGATGAGTTATAGGCTTTGATGCTACTTAGTTCTTTGTCCAAAAGTTAGGAGACTTTGGTTGTGACCGTAAGTAATTCGGCGCCCGATGGAGTTGTCACAATGGGCCAAGTCACTAGTAGCCTGTTGAATGAAGAAACTAGAAGAAAATCAGCAGGTTCATCTCATTCGGAAGCATTCGTTGTGAGAGGCCAGAGCAAAACAAGGGAGAGGAGTAAGACTCCTCATGGTTGTGATCAAAGCCGTGACAAATCAAAAGATGGCTCTTTTTCAAAGAAAGACATTGAGTGCTATTATTGCCATGAGAAAGGGCACGTGAAGCGGGAATGCCAAAAGCTCAAGAATAAGGAGAAAATGTGTGACAAAAGTGTGGATAAGAAGCAAGAAAACACAACGGCAGTTACTACTGATGATCTCATGGTTGTTTGTGAAGATGATTGTATCAATTTTGTGGGCCAAGAGAGTAATTGGTGATTGATTCCGGTGCTTCTTTTCATGTGACGTCTCAAGTTGATTTCTTCACTACCTACACCAAAGGAGATTATGGTTCCGTTCGAATGGGTAATGAAGGTTTGTCCAAGATTATTGGCATGGGTGATGTTTGCTTGGAAATAAATTTGGGCTGCAAGTTGTTGCTTAAAGATGTGAGGCATGTTCCCGACATTCGCCTCAATTTGATCTCTACTGGGAAGTTAGATGATGAAGGCTTCAACAACAAATTTGGTGATGGAATATGAAAGTTCACAAAGGGTTCTTTGGTGGTGGCTAAGTGCAAGAAGACTCATACACTTTATTCGATGCAAGGAAAAATTTGTAAAGGTGTTGTAATGCACTTGAAGATGATTCTACCGAATTGTGGCACAAACGGCTTGGCCACATGAGTGAAAAGGGGCTGCAAGTATTGTTTAAGAAAGAGCTTTTACCCGGTTTGAAAGGTACACATCTTAAAACTTGTGTTCATTGTTTGGCAGGTAAACAACATAGAGTTTCTTTTCTAAAAATGTTGTTTCTAGAAAAGAAAATGTGTTGGAGTTGATTCATTCGGATGTTTGTGGTCCTTTGAAAGTTAGAACACATAATGGTGCACTTTATTTTGTTACTTTTATTGATGATTATTCAAGAAAAGTTTGGACTTTTTTACTAAAAACTAAAGATCAAGTTCTAGAAGTATTTAAGCATTTTCAGGCCATGGTTGAAAGAGAAACATGGCAGAAATTGAAGTGCATCCGATCAGACAATGGTGGTGAATACATTGGGCCATTTGATGAGTATTGTCGCAGCCAAGGTATTCGGCACCAAAAGACAGTTAAGAAGACTCCTCAACAAAATGGCGTTGCCGAGAGGATGAACCGCACAATTGTGGAAAGAACAAGGTGTTTGCTTTCACAAGCTAAATTGCCAAGATCTTTTTGGGGTGAGGCAATTAATACAGCGGTTGATGTGATTAATTTGTCTCCTTCCTATCCTTTGAATGGTGATGTTCCTGAAAGAGTTTGGACTGGTAAAGATGTGTCTTATGAGCACTTGAGAGTGTTTGGTTGCCGAGCTTTTGTTCACATTCCAAAGGATGAGAGGTCCAAGCTTGATAGTAAGTCAAGACAGTGTATTTTTCTTAGCTATGGGCGTGATGAATTTGGATATAGATTGTGGGATCCGGTCAACAAAAAAGTCATTCGAAGTCGTGATGTTGTCTTTCTTGAAGACCAAACAATTGAAGACTTTGGCAAAGGTGATCAACCGGAGCCAAAAACTAGTGATCTCATTGACATGGATCTATCTCCTTCTTCTTCAGTTGATGATGAAAATGGAGGAGATGTGCAGCCACCTATTGAAGAAGTGGAGGATGATGCTAATCCTAATGAAGTTGAGCCAGAAATTGAGGAAGAGCATCCAACTCAAGAACCGCCACCACAACTTGAGTTGAGAAAATCTACAAGGGACCGACAACCTTCAAGAAAGTATCCTCCCAATGAGTTTGTGTTGATTTCCGATCAAGGGGAGCCTGAGAGCTACCAAGAAGCAATTAAGCATGCAAACAAAGGTGATTGGAAAAAGGCCATGGAAGAGGAGATGAACTCCTTACTTGAAAATCACACCTATGATTTAGTGAAGTTGCCTAAGAGGAGGAAAATTCTGAAAAATAAGTGGGTTTTCAAATTGAAGAATGATAGCAAGAATCTGAGGTACAAAGCACGTCTTGTTGTGAAAGGCTTTAGGCAAAAGAAAGGTATTGACTTTGACGAAATTTTCTCACCGGTTGTGAAGATGTCTTCTATTTGGATTGTACTTGGCATGGCTGCAAGAATGAACCTTGAAGTTGAGCAACTTGATGTGAAGACTGCATTTCTTCACGGTGATCTTGAAGAAGAAATTTACATGGAGCAACCAGTAGGTTTTGTGGAAAAAGAGAAAGAAAATTTTTTTTGCAAATTGAAGAAAAGTTTGTATGGCCTCAAGCAAGTCCCGCGGCAATGGTACAAAAAATTTGACTCTTTCATGATGAATAATGGTTTTTCTAAAACCACTTCGGACCATTGTGTGTTTGTGGAAAATTTTCCAGATGACAAATTTATTATTCTTTTGCTTTATGTGGATGACATGTTAATTGTGGGTCAAGATTCTACCATAATTAACAGGTTGAAATTGGAGTTGAGCAAGTCTTTTGCTATGAAAGATTTGGGACCGACAAAGCAAATACTTGGTATGAAAATTGCAAAGAGGGGCTGATTTGGTTGTCTCAAGAAAACTACATTGAGAAAGTTCTTGAGAGGTTCAATATGGATAAAGCGAAGCCGGTTGGTTGTCCACTTGCTGGTCACTTCAGGCTTAGTTCGAATCAATGTCCTACAAGTGAGAAAGACAAAGAAGAGATGTTGAAAATTCCTTATGCTTCAGCAGTTGGTTCTTTAATGTATGCCATGGTTTGTACAAGACCGGATATTGCTCACGCCGTTGGTGTGGTGAGTCATTTTCTCTCTAATCCGGGTAAAGAACATTGGGCAGCGGTAAAATGGATTCTAAGATATCTTTGAGGGACTTCGAAAGTGTCTTTGCGTTTTGGGGATGGTAAGCCGATGCTTGATGGGTTCACGAATTCTGACATGGTCGGTGATGTTGATTCTAGGAAATCTACTTCGGGGTATTTGATGACTTTTACAGGGGGAGCTGTGGCATGGCAATCTAAATTACGAAAATGTGTTGCTCTCTCAACTACCGAAGTTGAATTTATTGCCATTACAGAAGCTTGCAAAGAAGAGTTATGGTTGAAGAAATTTTTGCAAGAGTTGGGTTTAAAGCAAGAAAAGTATGTGCTTTATTGTGATAGTCAAAGTTCTATTCACTTGAGTAAAAATTCTACTTTTCATTCAAGATCGAAATGCATTGATGTGAGATACCATTGGATTCTTGATGTGTTGAATTCGAAATTGTTACAACTCGAAAAGGTTCACACAGATGATAATATTTCAGATATGTTGACAAAAACTTTGTCGAGGGACAAACATTTAAAGTGTTGAACTTTGGCGGGTATGGTTGATTTCTCCACCTAAGTCGGTAAGGGGAGAATTGTTGGGTATACCTCCTTATTGGAGTGTGGGACCCAATTGGTTTATTAAAAGAGTTTAATTTGGTTTGATATTAGTTATAATATATTTTTATATATTATATCTAATTTGTAGAAACCCAATTCAATTTGGATACAACTAGGGTTTTGATAAAATAAGTCCTAAATTTAAGAATATATATATTGTTTTTGTTTGCCTTGAGAAAATGTGAGCATCAAAACTTTTCTCGGTGAAAGAGAGTGATAGATTACATACATCAATTCGGTGGGTGCAACATGGAGTGAAAGAAAACCCGGTGCACTGTTTAGAAGGTTGATTGCTCAATTAATTTGTGAGGTGGTCTTTTGCGTGGGTGAGTATTTTTGTCTCACGTGGTGTGTGTTTCAAAGTATTGTTCGGGTTGCAGATTTGATACAATTTGGTGGTCTACTACGACTCTGGTTTGAAGATTTTTGTTCATCTATTTGGTGAGGTCTTTCCTCTTGTTTATTTGTGATTATTTGGAATTCACCTAAGGGTGGTTTTGTGAGATCATTCGTGTCTCGTTTGTAACCGTTTGGAAACTCTTTGGTTGATAGTGGAATCGGATTTCGATCTCGTGGACGTACCTCACATTGAGGGAACCACGTAAAAATTCTTGTGTTGCTTTTGATTTAATTTTTTCGCATTAGTTTTCCCATTGATTGATTTACTTGTGGGGAATCACATATTTTCCCTAACATGAATCTTGTGATTTAGATATTTTTCTTGGTTTGTATGTTTGAAGTTGTTATCAACTTGATATGATAGAAGTTGAGGATGGAAGTTAGTATGCAAGTTGTTTGGTGTATGGATATTAGATTTTTTTGCTTACTTCATAGTTGCTCCTTCTACTTGGTTTGTTCACAGGTTGCATTTTATAAGCTACTGTCTACATACTGTTAGACAATGTTATATTCTTGTATGTATAGTATATATTAAAAATAACTTTCTCGACATATAAAATTATGTCATGAAAAGTGTAATGATTTATGATATGCAAGAAAATGCCGTAAAAGATTATATACGACATACAAAGTATGTCATAAATATATTAAAAATGACCTTCTACGGCATACAAAATTATGTCGTGAAAAGTGATGATTTATGACATGCAAAAAAATGTCGTAAAATATTATATATGGCATTCAAAGTATGCCATAAATATATTAAAAATAACCTTCTACGACATGCAAAATTATGCCATGGAAAGTATGATGGTGGTGTTTGGGAATTTGGGATTGGGATTTTTTTTTTTTTTTTCCACTAAAAGACAAATTTTTTGCAAAACCAAAAAAAAAAAAACACATCCAAACAAAATATCACATCCAACTCCATTAACATTTCACTTTTTCTCTCACAAACATTACATACAACCACAAAAAAACCCAACTATCTTCCTAAACACCAAAAATTTTTTATCCAATAATATCCTACAACTAAAAAAACTTACATAAGAACCCACTTCCCAAACACCCACGATGATTTATGGCATGACAAAAATGTCGTCAAAAATTATATACGACATACAAAGTATGTCATTAATGTTCAATTTATTACTTTTTACAACTTTACCTGCATATCGTAAATGACGCTTAACTTTTCACGGCATGTCATATAACAACATTTGTGTGCATGTCGTGAAAGAGTTTTTACAGCATGCATTGCAAGCAGTAAAAATTCAATTTTGTTGTGATTTTTTCTATAAATCATGAACATCTTTGCCAAGAAACCCACAGCCAAAGGTTTGTGCCCTAGTTTCTTCTTCCTAATTTATAATTCATATCAATTACGCGAATGTATTGATTCAACAAGAATGGTTTAGATTCAATTACTCAAAATTCTTCCTACTTTGCTTGTATATTGACTTGGTTATCTTGAACCTTATGTAGAAAGATTTGTTCTGTTTCTGTGTTGTTTGATTGTCTTGGTGCACAATAGCGTGTTTGTTTCATGTAATATCTGTGCATAAAATTATATTACTCTATTAGTTTTATTTGTTCTATGAATACTCTCTTGCCTAGGGAAAAACAACATAAGTCTAAGATTTGAATAGTGAATAGTAATCAAGCATTCTTACTTGTTGATTCACATCTAGAAAGTAGCTATTTGGGCCATTTTGGGAAGTCGGCAATGCTTTGCTATCTTACAATCTTAGTACTGACCATCTTAATTCAATGGCAAGATCACAATTTTTTTCATGATTTTGCTTTTAGATGAAGTGGAAAGACCTAAAATGAAAATGCTGTCTAATTAGGTGAAGGATCATCTTTAGTTATAATGAACATTAAACATAAATTTGTTTCTAGATTAGGTCACCCTCAAATTAGCTGCATGATTTTTTAAATCTCAACCCCATGCCATTACTATTTCGATTCTTCCACCTCAATCTAGAAACAAAAGATGAGCCTCGAAGAAAATCTGTTTGTGATTTTTGGTCGTTTGCAACTCTCAGACACTTCCGATGGTTCTTCAAACATTTTAGTATTTCAAGTAGGCAGTCAGGGAGGTAACAGGTTACAGGTTTCCACGGACTATGATTGCCATAATTAGGTTCCCATTTCTCTTCTACCCCATATGCTTTTCTATTTTTTATGTAGATCTCGGGTAGGATTTCTTTCAAAATAGATGTAGCTTTTGTATCTGGAACTGGCTTAAAAGATTCAAGACTTAAAGAACGTCTCAGCAGCCTTACAGGTATCTTCTGTCAAGTTCTGTGCATGTTTCCTTTATCTTGATTGTGGACATTATGTTTATAAGCTTACAAGTGTCTCATTCTTTATGAAACTTCCTTATAAGTAATACTGGTATAACTTATTAGATGCACAAGAAAACAGGCTGCTTGTTGGTATTGCCAAACAAGAAAGACTGCAGAATTAGATTTGAGGTAAATAACCTCTTTTCAATATGAAGAGAGGTAACCAAAAAATTTTAGCAATATGCTAGGAAGTCGTGAAATCTAGAGGACAACATATAGGATTACATGAAAAACTTCACTTACATTTTTTAAATAACTTGGTGGACAAGTTCAGTGAGGTAGGAAAAAGATCAACTTAATAGACAAAGGAGAGTAAACGAGCATGCTGATAAAAATAAGAGGGGGGAGGGGAAGAGACAACTTTGGGAATGATTGTTGTTTAAAAAGACCTAGAATAAAAACTTCAAAGAATTGTTACAGAGATGGGATTCAAGTCAATTCATAACGTTCATTAATTTGATTTAGTATAGGAAATGGAAGAGTGAAGTTATTAACACTGTTAAAAGAAGTGAGTGGTGTAGTGCAGTCATTCTCACGGGAGGGTGTGGAGATAAGATAGGTGTGCTGTGATCAAGATTTTAAGTCAATAGGCAATGTGATGATGTCAATGTCATTGACAAGAACTCAGCATAATGGCACCATTTTCCTGACCACGTATCCCAGTCCTCCGACCAAATTTCCCTGTTTATTTTAAATTTAAATATATTTTGAACTTTTTGCTCTTTGGGGAATTGAAATATCTTCTGAATGTAGGATCATATTCCTTTTGCATAAACAAGTTGAACCCCCCCCCCCCCTCCCAAAGTTATATTTCTTTTTTTGGTACGCAATATTACAATCCTTTTTGTATGGACACATTGCTTGTACCCCAATTTCTTGTAACTTTTTTTTTTGTTTATTTTCAATAGTACAAGCTCTTTTTTTTAGCTTTGTAAGTTGTGATAATTTTGCTTCATACTTTTATGTACCTTACTGACTAGGCAACTAGATGAGAAGGAAAAATAATTTGATGACAAATTAAAAAAATGCTTTAATTTGGCTGATGAGGTATCCATTCATATGAAATCCTTATATTTTTTGTCATCGTTTTTTAAATCAAATAATTGTATGCATAATTTTTAGGATCATGGCATGTCTTTGATAGTTTTGTTGCAAGCAACATGTCACTTTAAGCCTAGTCACATTGGTGACTCCGGGAAAATTATACAATTCTTAAGATACAGTTTGTTATTATTATTATTGATCAGGTGCAAGCTTAGATTTGAGGAACATATATCTCCATGGTAACAAATCAATAGAAAAAATTTGAGATTAATTAGAGTACTTGTTTGTTGATAAGATTTATTGGTAAATATCCCCAAAAGAATAGCGTTAGATTTTTAAAGTGCAACCAATATTATAATATATCATTTTTACTTTGCTAGTAGGTTGAGTTCATTTATTTACTATCGTCAGTCCCATATTCTTCTAATCTTTGTTTTTAGTCACACGGGTAATATTTGATAGAGGTGAGACAGAGAGTGAAACAGATGATCGGTGGTCGTTTCTCGCTTACTCGTAAAGTGTAGGATTGGAAAGTCTTGGTGTTAGGATTGCCATGAGAGGCACTCTTTTCTTCAACACAATCCCAAACTTCTCTGAAAGGTTTAATTTCTCTCCCTTGGGCAATTTCCAATCAAATGAGTGCAAAATTGAAGCCAATGAGAAGAAGAGCATCCTCTCAGCCATGGCTATGCCTGCACGCATCCTTCTCCCAGACCCAAATGGAAAATAATTAAAATCAGCTCTTCTGTACCTCCATTTTCCATCCAAAAACCTCTCTGGACGAAACTCCAATGGGTTTTCCCAAATCGAAGGGTCCCTATGAATTGCCCATACATTGATGAAAACCCGAGCGCCTTTTGGAATTGTGTAGCCACCGATAATGCAAGTTTGGCTCGGGCAGTGAGGCACCATGAGAGGGAGGACAGGGTGCAATCGGAGGACCTCTTTTAATATGGCCTGTAAATAGGGGAGTTTGTTTATGTGAGACTCTTCTACTATGCTGTCTTTGCCTACTACTGTCTGCAACTCTTGTTGTGCTTTTTTCATGACCCCTGGCTTGTTCATCATCTCTGCCATGGCAAATTCTATAGCATTGGAGGTTGTTTCGGTTCCACCCAAGACCATATCCTATACTCACAGATTGACATTTCGTTATAATGCAAAAGAAATTAGCTATTATTTTGTATTACTGAATGAATTTCATGACTTGCCATAAAGAATTTAAATTGGAAGAGACTAAAACATACCATGAACAAGACCTTGAGATAGGTCATGGTGAGAGGTGTTTTGGCATCTCCTTCATTCTTCAGCTGCAACAAAACCTGTGAAAAATCCTTGTTCTGTCTACCACCCTCCAATCTTGGTCCTTTATCAGTTATTGCATCAAAAATCCTATTGAACCTCATAACTATCCCCAACAATTGCTTCTTCAGCCCTTGCAAATCAAACCGGGCCAAACCCGGGAAAAAATCAGACAAATTGGGCTTCGCCAAAAGCTCCATTGAATCTGCCACCACGACCAGGAAACTTGCCCCAATGCTAGCCCTTTCTTGCCCCTGAACCGTCACACCCCACAACATGCTTGTTATTGCATTTAGAGCAGTCAGAAACATTTGTTGACCCACGTGAACTGGAGACCCGATCCTACTGTAGAGATATTTAACCGTATTTCGAATCTCTCGTCGGCGGAGGTATAGACCGAGTCAAGGGTGGCCCTGCCGAGCACCTCCCGGACGCAGACCTTCCTCAGCATCTGCCACTCAGGCCCATGCGGGCTAAAAACTATATCTGAATCACCTTTCGCCACCGCAACACTGGCTAACCCCGGGACGTCACGGTTGGCGAAAGTGATGTCATGATCCCAGAGCATTTCCCGTGCTACAGATGGCGAACTAACCACGATTCCCACCTTCGTACCCATCGGGAGCCTCATGATCGGACCGTAAGTCCGACTGAGGCTCTCGAAACACGAGTGGAACTCGAGGTCAAGGAATGGAAGGATTCCAACCACGGGTAGGCCGCGTGGGCCTGGTGGCAGTGGTGGCTGATTCTTTTTACTATTGTTTGTAAAGATCCATACGTACCATGTGATTGCAAGAACGATGAGAGTGAATGGAAAAAGTATATTGTTGGTGTCCCACCACTATGACCAAGCACCATAGAAGAGGGTGCATAGTTTGTTGAAGAAATAGGTGGTGAGAAACATTGTACATGAGCATTCTTGAAGTTGCCATTGTTGGATTGTTTTGAACTTATAGTAGTGTGCACAAATCTATTTTACTAGACCACTGGTAACGACTCTCACAATTCTTCGTAATATCTTTATTAATGTGTTATTATAGCTTATTAAAAAAAGTTTGGCATTGAGTTACAATATGAATTCAATTGTGTTGGTTAGCAAGGGATCCTCTAATCTCCCTCTTCTTTGTATTAACACACTTTTCTATCATACGATTATATAATCAAGTCAAAGACATTCTTTGTGTGGTAAAAAATTAAAATAAATAAATAAATAAGAGATCACACAAGTAAAGGTCTGAGGTTATTAGGTTATCTTTAGATGAAGTGCTATTTATTTAAAAATAAAAAAAAAATTCTAAGATCACATAAATCAATCATAAAACTATAAATTTTTCACAAATTTTGTGGGTCCCACACCAAGGTACATGTTGTATTTAATTCTATAATTAATTTGTGTACAAATAGAAAAACTATTTATTAATGTGTTAACCAACACAATTGAATTCATATTAATATAGAATTAATACAACATGTTTATTAACACATGTTTATTAAATACAACATGTTTAATTGTGCTAACCAACACAATTGTGCATGTTGTAACTCAATACCAAACTTCTTTTGATAAACATGTTTTAATAAATATAATAAACATGTTATTATAATATGCTTCGATAAACATATTATAATAGCTTATTAAAACATATTAAGATAGCTTATTGAGTTAATAAATCACTGCAGGAATTTTCAGAATTAACAACGTTTAAAAAACGCCACTATAAGTCTTCAAAACGCCGTTAAAAGATAAATACGGCGTTTATAACTTTCGTCGCAGATACGGCCGCCGTCTTAGGTATACAACGTTTATAAAACGTCGCTAATGACTTTAACCGGCGTTTTTTAAAACGTCATAAATTCTCATACATTCCGTTAGTGAAACCGTCACAGATAAACGCTGACATCGTATGACGACATTTACTAACGTTTTTTAAAAAACGCCATCTTTTCTCTTTTTTAAAAAAAAAATATATAAAACACTGCAATTTATATAAAAAGAAAATGTATAATTTCAATTGCACTAAATCTGCAAAATAAAACTCCTCAAAAATAAAAAAAATACAATATACAAAATAATGATTCAATTTTCAAATTGCACTATTAGCACTTTACACAAGCACATAAACTAAAAATAAACCAAACAATTTTAATTCCTCTTCCATAAGGCTACAATTTCCATAAGGCTCATTCATGGGGAATAAAACTCCCCAAAAAAAAAAAATACAAAATACAAAATAATGATTCAATTTTCAAATTGCACTATTAGCACTTTACACAAGCACATAAACTAAAAATAAACCAAACAATTTTAATTCCTCTTCCATAAGGCTACAATTTCCATCAGGCTCATTCATGGGCCAATGCTTATTTCAAGGAACAAGTTGGCCAATGCTCCTACAAAAAAACACTTGAATCAATAATATTAAAAAAAATAAAGAAACTGCCCCCCCCCCCAAAAAAATAAATAAATAAAAAGTTTGCAAATTATAATCATAAATAATAAATGACTTGTGACCAAAATTCAAAAGTCAACATTAAAATTCGCTGTACATATAAAGTGATCCTAAAATCTTTTTCCTTTTCTTTTAATTTTCTAACATGTATGCATCTGCAACATGCCATATATGCAAATGTAAAAGATATACAATATTGCACCAACCTTAATACTATTGTTAATTGACGGAGGCAAGCCGTAATCACAAACCTGATGCATAAAATTTGAAGTAATAGATCAGAACAATTAAAATCCTAATTCACAATGTTCATGAACAAGCCATAAAACACAGATTGCAGAACAAAAATGATATCGCAATATACATGTACCAGTTTCTGCAATTAGAACCCGTGCCCCTCTTCTATAGGAAACCCACAAACTGCTGGAGTAGGATGAAAGGAAGACAATACCTCAAACTGGTAACAAAGTAACCCACTTAAGAGAAACTAAGCAACTAGACATTCATTATCAACATATGAAACATTCAAAATCTGAAGTCAAATAATTATATATATACATACCCACATATAAAACAACATGAATGTTCACAATATATTGGTTCAGAAAGACAATTTTAGATGGTTACGTAACAGGTTTCCGATACAGAAGAATGTAGAGAGTGAGAGAGGGACATCAATAACATAATTCCAAACAGGCACATCAATAACATAATTCCAAATATTCAATACCAAAAAAAACAAAAAGCAGCAACTCCAAATTCAATAGAAGGACAAGCAGTAATCTCTTAAGCAAAAAATAAGCAATAATCCCATGTAAAAGTATCTCTAACAGCAACAGTCACCAATTAAAATAGCAACATTAAATACACAACCTCTTTAGACAGAAACATAAGAATGAGGGGAGGTTTTTTTTTTTTTTTTTTGTGAATTGATTAAAACTAAGCATATTTGGAAAAACTGAAAACAAAAAATTGCTAGTACCTTTCCGCGATACCAAGGAAACTTTTGTTCTTAGCCATGGTGATGCAAGGAACGGTGTCCAACCACATAACAAAAATCTGTGAATAAATCTTTGTAGTTTGATTGTGTTAACCACTGCAAAAGGGGGCCAAAAAAGGTGAGAAAAGTTTATGTTAGTTAGAATTGAACAACTTTAATATGATTAAAAGAATTTTGTAGTCTATATTATCTTTGTAAACTCAAACAAACAATAAACAAGAAGTCATATGCCAAGCAACTAAGTAGGTTTCAAAGAAAGAAGTAGCATTATGAATAAATCCAAAGAGCTCTAAATATTCCTAGGGAAATAAAAGAAGAAGAATTGGGGGTGTTTTGTATTCTTTGCATCATCACATTGTATATGAAAATGTAAATCCCACAACAATTGCAGCTATCAAATAGTCCCTCACAATTTTCCAGCTCTTATCCAAAGGCATTGAATGTAGATAAGCATATCTGCCTGACAGTTTGTCTTCACCCAGATCTCTACATGCTATACAAGGCTGAGAAACAACATCATAATATGCATGAATTGCCCCTTCTATGTCAAAGATATCAAGCTTTTGAACTTCAAGAAGCCGATCTAGTAACCCTGATCGGGAAACAGCTTCAGTAACAAGTTGCAGGAAATTCGTTGTGCGTAAGCCATCATCTGCCTGAATAACACACTTGAGTACATCTTCGAATGCATTACCAATCATACAACTAGTAATATCTGCCCCACCACCCAAGCCCCCAAATATGAGGGAACCGTTCAAGAAAACACGAAAATTGTTCTGAGGAGTGCAAAAGAGAGCTGTGATCGCTTTATGTACTCTCTCCTTGGATCCAGAGAGCATATCCAAGGGATCATATTCACTTGTATCTGATATCTAAATAAAAAGCCGAACATATTGAGCCAATACTAAAGTGAAAAATAAATAGCTAATTGAACCAAAGCCAAATATAAATGCTGATTTGTAATGCACATGAACTGAGAGATCCCTCCCATTATAGCTTAGCCTCAAAGAGAATAGTAAGAAAAAAATTACCTCTCTTTGATGCAATTTCAATGACTGGTGCATTTTAAAACGAGTTATTCTCTTTTTAATGGCATTTTCTTCAGATATGAATCTTGAATCTGGAAGAAATCCACATTTGGGCTGTATTTTAGAAACAAGAAGAAAGTGAAGGCAAAAGAAAACAAGTAGCATATTAGATTGTTATGGCGAAACCAAAGAGCAGAAAACCCTAGTCTATCCCGATCCTTCTTCATTCAACTAGTCTATCTTCCTCTACAAAATTATCAAAATCAGAATCAAGAAAAACAAAAAACCGTCAAGAAATTTCAACCAAATCGATTCAAGAATCGATGGATCCGAATCGATGGATCTGAACAAGTAATCGGAATCGAACCTAGTGAATCTCTCAAGGAGAATGAGGAGAGACAGAAAACCCTAGATCTTGGACGGTGACAGAAAATGAGAAGAGAGAGAAATGAAGAGAGAAAGCAGAATGACAGAAAGAGAAATGGAGACGGAGGGAGACGGAGCACGTTATAAAGTGGAATGCGTGTCTTTTAATTTTATTTTATGTCTTCCACAGCGTTTTTCAATAAACGTTGTCTAACAAACGTGGTCATAGGCAACTATTCTTGTAGTGAATATGTGTTAATAAATATGTAATATTTATTAAAACATATTGTAATAGCTTATTGTAAAACATGTTTATTATAACATGTGTTAATAAAACATGTTAATAAGCTATTGTAACTCAATGTCAAATATATAGTAACTCAATGCCAAACAAGATAAAGATGTTACGAAGCTATTGTAACTCAATGCCAAACATATTGTTAGGTCCCTGTGTTGTCAAATCCGGAGACAAAATCTTATGTTGGTTCAAAACTGTGTTTTTCTGTTTTTGTACTGTCCGCTCGAGCGGAGACTCTTGAGCTCGAGCGTAGATTAGCAGGTCACAGTAGTTTGACAGGGCAAGCACAGATTCTGGAAGGTGTGATTTGACGCTCGAGCGAAAACTCCTACGCTCGAGCGCAGCTCTGTTTCTTCGTATGCAGTTTTTGTTCAGTACGCTCGAGCGGGCTATGTTGAGCTCGAGCGGAGATCGCGGTTTCAGATCCTTATTTAAAGCTGCTAACGTTGTTTTGTTGGAGATGTTTTCCTAGATCTGATAAAAACAAACTAGGGTTGAGTTTAAAGTCTTCTTGGGAGATTTTTGAGAGTATTTTCCTTGATGTCTTGAGAAGAGTTCTTCACTCAGGATCTAAAATACATACATCAAGGAGTTGGTTTCTTTATATTCAAGAGAGAGTTCGCTTCGGTGGATTCCGAAGATTCTAGCATATAGTTTCGAAAGGTGTTTGATTCTATATGTGGGTGAGGTTGTGGAATCAACTTCAAGATTGATCAGTTCCGAGATGAAGTCGTGAAAAAGAGTTACAGAAGATTCGGAGACAGATTGACTAAGTTGGGTAATTTGTAAAATATCTTTGTAATCTTTTTACTTCAGTAGTGGATTGATTTATGGCGTTTCGCCCGTGGTTTTTTAATCACAGTTGGAGGTGTCCAATTGTGGTTTTTTCCACGTAAAAATCTTTTGTGTCGATTTATTATTTAATCTGACAAAACAAACAATCTAACTCACTTTCGTAAGTGCTTGTTGATTTAGATTGTGTGTTTTGGATTTTTGGAATTTGGAATATTTTAATCTTGATCTAATCACGAATCACTTAGATTTTCAATTGGTATCAGAGCGGGTCACTCTTTGTTTTTTCAAAACTATAGGAGTGTGATTTTGTGTGATTAGTATCATGGATTCTATTCGTGAAGGTAACTCCACTCATAGACCCCCTTTACTAGACGGTACAAACTATTCTTATTGGAAAGCTCGTATGAGAGCATTTTTAAAATCCATCGATGAGAAAGTTTGGCACTCCGTAATCTTTGGGTGGAGTGAACCTACAATCACCGTTGATGGGATTGATATTCCTAAACCCCTAGATAAATGGGACACAATCGATTACCAGAATTCGAGTTGGAACAGCAAAGCTCTAAACTCCCTCTTCTGCTCTGTCACACCTGAAGAATTCCGTCGAATCTGCACGTGTGAAATAGCAAAAGAGGCGTGGGATATTCTTGAAACGATTCACGAAGGTACCACCTCTGTTAAAAGGGCAAAACTTCAACGTCTCACGTCCGCCTTTGAAACCCTTTTTATGCGCGACGATGAGACGTTCGATGAATTTTATGCAAAACTCAGTGATATCGTGAATTCCTGTTTCACTCTCGGTGAGAAAATCCCGGAAGCAAGAGTTGTTGGAAAAATTTTGAGGTCCCTTCCCGAGAGGTTCCAACCAAAGGTGACAGCCATTGAGGAGGCTCAGAATGTTGATACCCTCAAGCTCGATCAATTGGTTGGAAATTTGCAGACTTATGAAGCCCATCAAATTTCTAAGAAAAAGCAAAAAGAAAATATGGCTTTCACGAGTGCCCATGAGACTGCAAAACCTCCGGAGACTGAATTTGATTTAGAGTCTGAGATGACGGCTATGCTTACAAAACAGTTTAAAAAATTCTTGAAAAAGAAGCCGAATTTCAGAGCCCCTATTTCAAAAGATAAGAGCAATGACAAACCCAAAAATGTTCCACCAAAATTTGCTCAAACTACTGAAAAAAAGATTGTTAGGGGACCAGGGGTAAAGTGTTATGAGTGTCAAGGCTTTGGTCACATTGCCCTTGAATGCCCTTCGAAAAAGAATCGAAAGAAAGTCTACACTGTAACTTGGGATGATGAAAGCGGGTCGGAGCAAGAACCCGAAGAACCTGAATCTGGAGAAGACGGGGATAGTGCTTTCATGGCTTTTTGGTCTACTTTGACACCACCTCCTCCAGAGCCAGCAGAGTTAGCTCGTGGTCAGAATTTGCATCTTCCACCCACCTTTGACGGGAGTAACTACCTGTTTTGGAAAATCAGAATGAGAGCTTTTCTGAGAGCTTTTGATCCAGAAGGCTGGCAGGCCATTGAACAAGATACAGACAGGGCTGACAATCCGAGTAATCAGAGAGCCCTGATCACTATTCGTGGAGCAATCTCTACTGAAGAACAGCAACGGGTTGTTCGTTGCACAAAGGCTAAAGAGGCTTGGGAAATTTTGAGCCAATTCCATGAAAGAGGAAACTCACATTCACCACCATCCAGCGACTTTTCAGTCTTAGTTGCAAGATTGGAGGAGGCAAAGGAGAATGAAGAGCAAAAAGAGGATGATGAGACATCTGAGGATAATGAGGAGATCAATGGCGATGAACTACAACAAGCCTACGAAAAGCTGTACGAGGAATCTTTGAATTTGTCCAAACTCAACGACAGACTCTCTCTCAAGCTCAAGACATGTGAGAGTGAGAATGTCAGGCTGAAAGAAGAACTTGTAGCAGCAAAGCAGAATATTGTCAAGATCTCGAGTGACAGGCAAGACTTATGTGGAAAATTACTATCCTCTGAAACTGAAAGGAATGAACTTCTGAAGGTGTATTCCACATTTGAAGAAAAGCTTGAAAGTCTTGAGCTGTCACAAGCCAGATTGGAAGAGATAATCTGTCAAAAGGATGAAGAGCTTCGGGTTGCTAGAAACACTATTGCCATGTGGAACAAAGGCTCAAAATCCTTAGAAGACATCCTCGGGTCTCAACAAATGGGTTGCGATAAAAGCGGGTTAGGCTATGATGCAACAGCACACAAGGGACAGGCCTCTACTTCACATGACAAGAAGACTCAAGCAAAGGGAAAATTAAAGGTAGACCAGGCTGATCTCTCTATCCGTCTACCGAAAGCTAGTAAAATCAACAAAAATGAGGTAAAACCAGTTTTTATTTGTCATCACTGTGGTAGGTATGGCCACATTCGTCCTTACTGCTTTGAACTCTTTGGTAAGGTGTCTCAAAAGGGTAGAAATTCTAATACTTTTTGGGTTAGGAGACAACCTTACATGTCTAGGCTGAACACCAAGACTAAAAAGGTTTGGATTAGAAAAGAGGATTTGACTTGTTTTGTTGCTCACACTGCTCTAAAAGCACGTGATTCACACATGTGGTATCTTGATAGTGGGTGTTCTCGTCATATGTCCGGTAACAAATCCTACTTCACCTCCCTTGAAAAATATGAAGGAGGAATTGTTACCTTTGGAGACGGTGGCACTTCGAGAGTCATTGGTAAGGGCTCTATAAGTGTTGCAGGTCTTCCCAAGCTAGATAATGTTTTACTAGTTGATGGTCTTAAAGCAAATCTTTTAAGCATTAGTCAAATGTGTGATTCCCATCATGAAGTATTGTTTTCTAAAAATAAATGTGAAATTTTGGATAAAAAAGGAAATACTGTCTTACATGGGGTTCGCACATCTGATAACTGCTATGGGATTGTTACAACTAATGATCTCACTTGTCACTCTGCCATCATTAGTAACATTGATTTGTGGCATCAAAGATTAGGTCACATGAATTTCAATGACCTAACTAAGATTGCCAACAAAGAGCTTGTGAGGGGAATACCTAAACTAGGTAAGACTTTGAGCCAAGTGTGTGGACCATGTCAGCTTGGAAAGCAAACCCGTGCTCCTCATAAAAAAGTGAACAGCTTTACAACCAAACGTCCTCTTGAATTAGTTCACATGGATTTAATGGGTCCTACTCGCACTGAAAGCATCGGAGGTAAAAGATACATTTTTTTAACTGTTGATGATTTTACTCGATTTTCGTGGGTAAATTTTTTAAGAGAAAAATCTGATACGTTTGATGCTTTCCAGGCCTTAGTCCCTAAAATCCAAAATGAACAGGGTGTTTCCATTGGGCGTATCATAAGAATCCGAACTGATCATGGTCGTGAATTTGAAAATAGTTCGTTTTCGGATTTTTGTGATATGCATGGAATCAAGCATGAATTTTCTGCTCCTATTACTCCACAACAAAATGGAGTTGTTGAGAGGAAGAACAGGGTTGTTCAAGAAATGGCTAGGGTCATGCTCCTTAGTAAGAAACTTCCTCCTAAGTTTTGGGCTGAAGCCTTAAATACTGCTGTTTATGTCATAAATCGCGTGTACTTAAGGCCCGGCACTTTACAAACTCCATATGAATTGTGGAAGGGGTTGAAACCTAATGTAAAATACTTCAAAACTTTTGGGAGTAAGTGTTACATCTTCAAAGATAGAGAGCCTTTGGGCAAATTTGACTCCCGAAGTGATGAAGGTATTTTTCTAGGGTATTCAACCACTAGTAGGGCATTTAGAGTCTATAACCTGCGAACTTCATCTTTAATGGAATCTATAAATGTGGTTATAGATGACACAGGTGCACCTACTCCAGCAACAAATGAGGATGATAATGATGAGTCTCCAATCATGGACACAGAATCACAAAATCAAGGAGAAGGTGTGGACCCATCACAAGAAATGGTTACAGAACCATCTTCACAGGTAAGGTCAAGTCCAAAGAGTGCTCCAAGGGACATAACTCCTGTTGCCCCGGTCACTGCGAGTCCTGAGCTTAAACCATCAGCTAGGGTGAAACTAAATCATCCAGCTCAACAGGTGATTGGAAGTGTCTCGGATCGAATGAAAACCCGAAGACAGATTCGGGATGAGGTATCACATATGTGTTATGTTTCTTTAATTGAACCTAAAAATTTTAAAGAGGCCTTGCTAGATGATAGTTGGGTCAATGCTATGCATGAAGAATTAGGTCAATTTGAACGTAACAAAGTTTGGACTCTAGTTCCCAGACCTAGAGACATGAATGTGATAGGTACCAAGTGGATCTTTAAAAATAAATCTGATGAGAATGGTACAGTTGTTAGGAACAAAGCTAGGTTGGTTGCTCAAGGCTACACACAAGTAGAGGGTGTTGACTATGATGAGACGTTTGCCCCAGTTGCACGTCTCGAATCTATTCGTATTTTGCTTGGTGTTGCATGTTTTCTTGGCTTTAAATTGTTTCAAATGGATGTGAAAAGTGCCTTTTTGAATGGATACTTGAGAGAAGAGGCATATGTTGAGCAACCAAAAGGGTTTGAGGACCCTAAATGTCCCAATCATGTCTACAAGTTAGACAAGGCTTTGTATGGGTTGAAACAAGCCCCTCGAGCTTGGTATGATAGACTTACTACATTTCTTCTTGACAATGATTTTCAAAGGGGTAGTGTGGATAAGACCTTGTTTGTGAAACATACTAAGTCTCATATTCTTGTTGCTCAGATTTATGTTGATGATATTGTGTTTGGATCCACTGCTGAACATCTTGTGAAATATTTTTCTGATTGTATGACACATGAGTTTGAGATGAGCATGATGGGAGAGTTGTCTTATTTTTTGGGTCTTCAGATTAAACAGTCTTCTTCAGGTATATTTGTGTCTCAGTCTAAGTATGCGAGAAATCTTGTGTCTAAGTTTGGTCTTGAGTCTTCCAAGCATGCACGCACTCCCATGAGCACCAGTCTTCACCTCTCCAAAGATTCCTCTGGTATTGATGTTGATCCTACCCTTTATAGGAGTATGATAGGGAGTCTTTTGTATCTTACAGCCAGTCGTCCTGATATTTCTTTCAGTGTCGGTGTCTGTGCTCGTTACCAAGCCAGTCCTAAAGAGTCTCACCTTCTTGCGGTAAAACGCATCATCAAGTATGTTAATGGGACTTTGGGGTATGGGGTTTGGTTTTCCACTGACACTACAGCCGAAATTACTGGTTTTTCTGATGCCGACTGGGCAGGATGTGCTGATGATAGGAAAAGTACATCCGGGGGGTGTTTTTACCTTGGGAATAATCTGGTTTCTTGGCATAGTAAAAAGCAGAATGCCATCTCTCTTTCCACTGCTGAGGCTGAGTACATTGCTGCAGGGAGTTGTTGTGCTCAAATGTTGTGGATGAAGCAAATGCTTCATGATTATGGGATAGGACAGAACACTCTTACTCTTTTCTGTGATAACACAAGTGCTATAAACATTTCAAAAAATCCTGTCCAACACTCTCGCACCAAACACATTGACATTCGTCATCATTTTATTCGAGAGTTAGTGGAAGAGGGCCTTGTTGTTATTGAGCATATTCCCACTGAGCATCAAAAAGCTGATATTTTTACAAAACCCCTTGATCTTCTTCGGTTTGAGTTCCTTAGAAAGACCTTGGGTGTCATGCTCGATCACTAGAGTGTTACTTGGTTCTTGAGTAGGTGTAAATGTTTGTGCCTTATGAATGCTTGGATGTAATAATCTCATTATCATTGATATCTGTTTACTTGCATCAAATTTTTATACAATACTCATGCTTCTTACAAGATCTTATTGTTCATTGGTCATAGCTCTTTTTGAATGCCCATGCTCATTAACCTCATGATCTCATTCTGTACACATCCTTGAGATTAATTGTTGCAGGGGTTTCCGCACATGTGATCAAAGTTCTCTATGGACCACTAACAGTGTTTCTTGTACTTTTACTGTGGAATTGACCGATACTAGCATATCATGGGTGATGTTGAGTCTCTTAACCATCCACCATCTGTTTTCACTTCCACGGTTTCTCCCTCAGTTCCTTGTAGTCCGGGCATTAGGAAAAGGCTACCTCAGAGGCACCAACCAGGCCATCCTTTATGATTTCATTCTTCTCTGGTTTGGTTTCCATACTCTTGAGAGTGAAAGCCACCAATGAGTGCCCACAAGAAAGAAACAAAAAGGGACTCTTTGACTGAGGGGGAGCCTCCGCTTTTACTCAACAAATACCCCGTGATTCCTAGTGGTTTGACTTTTCACTGTATTGTTGAGTTACTCTTGATGGAGGTCCAGCCATCCGATCACTACTAGGATTAACTCTAGCTCAGTGACCTCTCTTGGATTGCACACACACACTTTTTTATGTGAGCTCTCATTTGGGATTTTGAGGTGTACATTCTCATGTAGCTTATGATCACTGATTATCTTGTTTTTGCTATGCTCATGATTTCAAGTGTTGTTTTCTTTTAAAATAAAAAAAAAAAAAAAAAAAAAGGTGCAAGTTCACACGATTCATGAATTGTGGATGATTTCATCGTGGTATTCATTTGGCTCTGTCTGATCATCTATTTTTGTTTCAGGTCTCACCCCGTGATTTTGCATATTGGTTTTTTTTTTAAAAAAAAAAAAAAAAAAAAAAAAAAAAAAAAAAAAAGGGGGGTTTGTTTTTGTTTTGTTACGCTCGAGCGGCTTGTTTTACGCTCGAGCGTGGTTTTCTCTCTTGCAGCAGTTTGTTCGCGTTTTAACAGTTCTGAGAGATGGTATTTTGAGCTCGAGCGGTCTTTTTCACGCTCGAGCGGGCGTCTGCTTGCCGTGTTGTACGCTCGAGCGGTACGCAGTACGCTCGAGCGGACCTGTTTCATACTTAACTCCCTCTCTTGACTCTTCGAGGTATTTTTTCTCTTCCTGTTTCCTTCTCTCGATCTAGGGTTGGTCGTGTGGCTGCATTGTGGTCGGTTCTCCTCCCATTCATCATCCTTCCCACTGCTTTGCTCTTTGGTAAGTTTTCTCCTCTCTTATTTTCCCATTTTCCTGTTTTATTTGGCTCGATTGGTTGTTGGGTTTATAGCTTTGTGGGGTGTTTTGTGTCGTGTCTGTGGTTCTCTCTCTCACACTCTTTTCCTTTGTCTGTTTGTCTGTTTTTTGTTGTGTGTTTTTTTTGTGTTGTGTCTGTGGTATTTTGCAGATATCTGTGTTCCTCCTTTAATGGGCTGTTGTGGTCTCTTTGTGTGGGTATCAATTTGGGCTTAGATACATTGCTGTGATTTCCTCATGATTCATACTTATTCTGTGCAATTTCTCTCACATTTTGTGTATTAATTATGAGTTCTTCAACACCATGCTTTCATGCCCTGTTTTTGTTATGCCCTGTTTTTGATTTGATTCTTGCACTAATGTTGTGTTTTGGTTTGTTTTGGTTTGGGTTGGGTTTTGGGTTTGCTGCTATGTTGGGTATCTTAGTGTCTTCTTTGCTATGTCTGCTCCTGCCCCAAAACGCCGAAAGGCCACCGTTTCTCGCCCTACCTTTAACCCTGAGCGGTTTAAGTCCGCCTCTCAATCCAAGTCATACCATAAATCTTTTGTGACTCGAACCGTTCATTTAGAACGTAATGTTCAACCCGATACTTTTGAGTCCATCAAAATTCGTCCTTTGTTCGACCCTCTAGGAGGTGACCGTGTTTTATTATTCTCGGGGCGTCAGAATCTCGATTGGGTTCGAGAATTCTACTGTAATATGGAGGGTATTAGGGATTATGAGCCTTCTTTCACCACTTGGGTTAGGTCCAAGTCCATTTCTGTCACCCCTGCTTTGATTCGCCAACTACTTCAGATTGAGCAGGGTTTTCCCCAATACTATCCATTTCCTGTACCTGATCGTCCGACTTGTGACTTTGATGAGGTGTCTTTGGAACTTTGTGGTGTTGCCCGTCATTGGCCTAAAGGCGGTTTGATTAAACAGTTTGAACTTCTTCCGGAGTTCAGACTGCTTAACTTGATTGTCTGCGCCAACATCCTTGTCACCACACATTCTTCCGAGGTCAAACAAGACCAAGGCTTCATTCTGTCCTGTATTGCCAATCATCGCTCTATTGATCTTGCCTCTCTTATTGTCACCAAAATGATCAGTGCTCATGGCCATTCCAAGCTTGGCCTTCCTTATGGTTGCTTGATCAACCGACTTTTGTCTGACCTTGGGGCTCCTACCCTCGATGATGATGAGTTTGCCTCTCCCTCTCGCCCTTTCACTAAGAAAACTGTCTCGCAGAGTCGGGCTCATGTTAAGGGGGAGTCCTCTAGGGCTGGTCCTTCTACAGGTACCGCTGCTGGTCTTGCTGAGGAGGATGAATATGATGCTGCTGCTGCCGGGGGTGAGGAGGATCCTACTCCACCTGTTCCATCTAGCTCGTTTCCTGATCAGCTTCGCCATTTTGAGGAGGCCATGACTCGGAGGTTAGACTTTCTTGATGCTCGTTTTGACGCCTTTGATGGTCGACTTGGTCAGCTGGAGCAGACTGCTGCTCACAATACTTCGCAGCTGGATCACATCATTTCCTTACTGACGCTTCAGCCGCCACCTCCTCCCTCTGGTGCTTGATTTGTTGCTTTCTTCATTCCCGGTCAAAAAGGGGGAGAGTTTGGATCCATATGCTATCTGCTGCTGCTGCTGGATATTTGCTGACCCATGGATACTGTTGATATATTGGTATATTGGTATATTTTGTTGATGGTTCTTGGATATTGTTGATATATTTTGTTTCGTTTTGTTTTTTGGTTATGATACATGGATATTTTTTGATATTTTGTTCCGTTGGTTCTATTGAATGGACATTTTGTTATATTCTTATATAGTTCCACAAGTTTTGGTTTTTCTGGTATGTTGTTCGTTTTTTCACAGGTGATTGGTGGATGATGAATTGACTTGATGGATCGATATATGGCAAGATTGGAAAGTTTGTTTGTTCATAGATTTGTTTTGAGTGTTTTAGTTTTAGTTTTTTGAATCTTGTCTAGTGCTTATGTTTCAGGATTCTTGTTTAGGAAAGTTTTGTCCGGGAATTGACAAAGGGGGAGATTGTTAGGTCCCTGTGTTGTCAAATCCGGAGACAAAATCTTATGTTGGTTCAAAACTGTGTTTTTCTGTTTTTGTACTGTCCGCTCGAGCGGAGACTCTTGAGCTCGAGCGTAGATTAGCAGGTCACAGTAGTTTGACAGGGCAAGCACAGATTCTGGAAGGTGTGATTTGACGCTCGAGCGAAAACTCCTACGCTCGAGCGCAGCTCTGTTTCTTCGTATGCAGTTTTTGTTCAGTCCGCTCGAGCGGGCTATGTTGAGCTCGAGCGGAGATCGCGGTTTCAGATCCTTATTTAAAGCTGCTAACGTTGTTTTGTTGGAGATGTTTTCCTAGATCTGATAAAAACAAACTAGGGTTGAGTTTAAAGTCTTCTTGGGAGATTTTTGAGAGTATTTTCCTTGATGTCTTGAGAAGAGTTCTTCACTCAGGATCTAAAATACATACATCAAGGAGTTGGTTTCTTTATATTCAAGAGAGAGTTCGCTTCGGTGGATTCCGAAGATTCTAGCATATAGTTTCGAAAGGTGTTTGATTCTATATGTGGGTGAGGTTGTGGAATCAACTTCAAGATTGATCAGTTCCGAGATGAAGTCGTGAAAAAGAGTTACAGAAGATTCGGAGACAGATTGACTAAGTTGGGTAATTTGTAAAATATCTTTGTAATCTTTTTACTTCAGTAGTGGATTGATTTATGGCGTTTCGCCCGTGGTTTTTTAATCACAGTTGGAGGTGTCCAATTGTGGTTTTTTCCACGTAAAAATCTTTTGTGTCGATTTATTATTTAATCTGACAAAACAAACAATCTAACTCACTTTCGTAAGTGCTTGTTGATTTAGATTGTGTGTTTTGGATTTTTGGAATTTGGAATATTTTAATCTTGATCTAATCACGAATCACTTAGATTTTCACATATGGTTGCAATATGTTTGGCATTTATTCACACATATTTATTATAATATGTTTATTGTTATTACAATAGCTTATTGTAATATTGAGTTAATAAAACATGTTAAGAAATAGCTTACTGTAATAACATATTGTAATATTGTTTTAATAAACATATTACAATAGCTTATTAAAACATATTGTAATATTTATTAACACATTTATTAAAACATATTACAATAGCTTATTGAGTTAATAAAACATGTTTATTAAAAGAAGTTTAATAAACATGTTATTATAGCTTCTCACATGTTTATTTATTAATTATTGAATTCATATTGTAACTCAATGCCAAACTTCTTTTAATAAGCTATAATAACACATTAATAAAGATGTTACGAAGAATTGTGAGAGTCGTTACCAGTGGTCTAGTAAAATAGGTTTGTGCACATTACTATAAGCTCAAACCACTTTGAGTACCTGTGAAGCATGGTTTGGTCATTTTTGGAGTCCTGTTGCTTGAGTGGCAGTCATTTCTTCTAGGCTAGCTAATGTCAAACTACTTAGCCTAGTTATTTGACAAAGTGTAGGCCTCTTCTTTGTATAAATGCCAATTTTCAAAATTTTGCAGAAATATTCTGATGTAGTGATCTTTAGGTTGCAATTGTGGATGACACTGCAGATCCCAATCTGAATTTGGACCATTTTTTGGGTAGGGAAGTGTAGGAAGGTTCAGTGGTCGGGGGGAGGTTATTGATTTTGAATATCAGGGAGATGTGTTCGCTGATTATGAGAATGGAATTGTGAGTGAGGCAGACTTCTTATGTAGTGGAAGGATTTGAGGCATTATATCCTTTCAATTGTACCCTGATAGCTAGGATTTTTTTCTTAGAATAAGGGACAGGGTGGAGCATTGGAAGGGCGCTGAAAATTGCGAACACCCAGACCACCTTATTAATCACTCGTATTAGCTTCTAATTGACTTAACTATAATCAAATTCTAGAGTTTGGAATTCTGTTTCTCTCATTGAATGGAATCTCAACCTCCATGCCCATCGTACCACGCTTATTATGCATTCTTGACCTTCTACAGCTTCTAGTTGGTATTCAATGGTCTGTAGTATCCCAAAACATAACCATCTTTAGGTTGTTCTCTCTCTTTGCAAGGAGTGGAATTATGTTAGGAACTGAGGCTAGCCACTAGCACATCCAAATTGTACAGAAGATTCTGCTCAGGTTGATTTGGTTGGCTATAGCATTCTGTTGTATCCTAAGGTTTTGGACTCTCTGACAGCCTCTTAATCTCATCAAAGATATTACTGTTATTCAAATCCATCTAATTTGATTAATTTTTTCCAACATTAGTATGCTATGTTCATCTCATCTCATCAAGAGCCCTCATATTTGCCCTTCGTTCTGTCTCATTCTTTGATGTTCAAAGTAGTAATAATGACTTAGCCTCGACTTTGTTGCTGATTTTGGTTATTTGATCACTTCAGTGAATATTTTTCAGGTAAGTTGTCTGGAACCTTATATATAATGGGTGAATCTTTTACGGTTCAGATTAGCAGCAACTTAGTCAAACAGCTTACAGATGACGGCGAGAAGTTGAAGAAAAAAACAAAAAGATCCAAACTAAGATACCACGGGAACCCCAACAATCCCAAACTAAGGCACATCAGAAGCAGATTTCTGGTGATTCTGAAATACCCAAACTTACTGCTCTGGTCGGTTGGCCCATTCAGCCACCAATATTCCTGCCCTTATCCCCGCCTCCACATTCTTCCAGTGCAGAGTTAGATGCCATCCGTTCTGCCATTCAAGAAAGCGAGAAAGTTTTGGAGAAGTTGCAGAAGCAGGAGGAGGTAATGGTGCAGGAAGTAACACAGAGAGCTAAGGATCTCCATGACAAGGAGTTCAAGCTTCCAACCCAGAAGAAACTGCCCTGTTGGATAGAGAAAAATGCTTGTTTTGAGTGCTACAAGGAAAACGACAAGAACCCCCTGAAATGTGCTGATGCGGTCAAAAACTAAAGATTGTATTCGCAGAGCAAGTTCAGCAGCTAAGTAAGCTACTTAAAATTTTGAATCTATATACCATGTACAAGCTAATTGCTAGTTTTGAGTAAAACTGGGATTTTTGCAGTGATAATAAACCAAAAACTGTCAGTTCCCATGCTTGGGGCTATTGTGAGCCACCAGTAGATTTTTTTTCTCTTGTTTTTTCATCTCGGAAATATGTTTGGTTGAGTGATTTTGGAGGAGGTTTAGAAAGAACAAAGAAAAAGAAAAAGAAAAAGAAAAAGAAAAAATATGTATAAATTTAAGTAAAATATAAATATATTTTATTTATTATTATTTTTTAAAATCTTTTAACTAAACCCAACGCAAAATAAAAGGGGAAACCAAAGCATTGTAACTCCCATCTCTCCACTACGAGCAAAACTGTGAGTGGAGCCAAAGCATTGTAGGTCCCATCTTTCCACTATGAACAAAACTTCTCACACCAACATCACATTTAAATCTAATCCCACTATTTGAAAGATTCACTTGTTAAATCAAACGTGCCCATAATCTGGAGAGCGAGACTATTCAAAAATAAATAAAAAAATAAAAAAATAAAAAAAAATCTGGAGAACGAGAAGCTATTTATTGTTCTGGGACACAATGACGTGGTGCCCAGGTAACTTCTGATTGGTAGAGGAGTAGGATTTATAATTTTATATTGAATGTCTGAGAAATATGAAGATATATAAAAATGTGTGATTGGCTTAGAATATAGTCACATGATTCCCCAGGGCCAATTAATAATTTTTTCATAATCTAATACTTTGGACTCATTCGAAAATTGATTATTTTAATTAATTTTTTGACTTTTTATAAAATGATTGATATACAAAATAATAAATAGAGTGATATGATAAATTATAATTATTTTTTAACTTTTGACCTATTTTATTCCCTTCTCAAATTTGGCTTTTCTTTTTTTTTTTTTTTTTTAAATTGAGAGAAGTGTCATGTTCTTCATGTAAAATATATATATCTTTATTATTTCAAACCAGCGTAATTCTCGATAAAAAAAAAAATCAGCATAATTACTCGTGCTATGTATGGATATAAATAAATACAGCAATGCTACAGACCCCCAGTGGGGGTGACCCCCAGTGACCCCCCCAGTGCCACGTGTCGGCCTGGGGTTGGCTGAAAACTCAAAAAAAAAAAAAAAAAACTGTTTTTTTTGGACCAATGGGAGGTGACCCCAGTACCCCCACTGGGGGTCCAAAGCTTTATTCAAATAAATAATCAAAAATTAATCCAAAAAAATTAACTACAATATTTAGCAAAAATGATTTAGAATTAATTAAATTTTATTTATTTTTATCACAGTTACATATAAGAGAATTTTTTTTATTCGTATGTTATTAATTGTGTGCTCTAAGTTCTTAATAACAAATATATGTCATAATTTAAGTGGTAAAAATCAAAAAATAAATCACAAAAATTATATTTATGATAAAATATAAATACATTTCGTCTTATGAGTTTTGTAAATTTGATTTATCATATGATAGTGGTAAATTACATTTATCAATTTAGTAATTTTTTCATGTTTTGTGAAGCCTAAAAATTATAATTTGTCTTATGTTATGAGATTTATGTAAAAATGAATTAAAGTTCACTTTGTGATATTAAATTTGGACTTAGCATTAGATTTATGTCAACTTATTTTTTACCTAATTATTAAAAATTGTCTTATTATGTTGTTAACTTATATGAATTATTTGACCTATCTATTTATTAAATTAGTAAATAAATATTGTAAATATTTTTTTATAATAAAAATAAGAAATATGAACTTATTTTATGCATACTTATTAAAAAGTTTGAACTATAGTTTTTTTTAAAAAAAAGAAGCTATATGTATTTATCTTTAAAACAATTAAATGAATGGTCACATATATTTATGTATCAAAAAAATATTTAAGATAAAGCCACCCTAAATTGTAGGTTATATTCTAGTTCTAATAAATTTAAATTTTATATTTAAATTATATCATAGTTATCAGTTTGTGACTGATATAAGCTAATTTTGGGGTTCTAATATTGGATTAAACACTAAAAAAATAGCCAAGAAAATTTAGTTCAAGACGATTTTTTCTCCCAATAATTCTTGATTTAAACCTAGTCCTTAGAGAATCGTCTAGTTCATGTCCAATTCATGAGTTAGTAAACCTACCTATTTATTTAATTTTTAATTAGTAAACATATATATATTTTTAAAATTTATAAAATAGGAAATATGTACATATTTGTTTGGTATATTTATTAACAATTTCAAAATTAATTAAGAAATTATGTACTTATTCTTAAAAGGATAAATTACATTGGTAATCCCTATATTTTAACTCTTGTGTTATTTTTGTCCTTGCAATTTTAATTTGCCTAATTTTGACCCTAAATTTATAATTTTGTCTCAATTTGATCCAATTGTTATAATTGTTAGTTTTTTTTTTTTTTTAAATACACACATGAGTAGCATTATTATATTTTTATAGACAAAATTATAAATTTGTTCAACTCAATAAGTTAATCTCAACTAACTCAATAACTATTTTCTTTCAAAAATCTTAACCAGCATTATCAATTTAACCAAATTAATACAAAATCTAAAATTAAGGGTAAAAATCAAACTAATTGAAATTACATAGACCAAACTGACACAAGAGACAAAATGTAGGGACTATCGATATAATTTACCCTTCTTAAAATATGTCTAATATTGTCCGTATCAATATTAAAATATATTTATATCTAAAAAACTATTTAAGACCAGATCAGACTAGGACCTGCATAAAAAATTAATGACTTATTAAAAATATTTAATAATTATAAATTAAAATTTGATCAATTTTTCATTTTAATTTTTTCATAGAATTTAGTCTGTTTGATCATTTTAATTTATAGTTCCAATTTTTTCTTGTATTTTTTTAAAAATTGTTTTAAAATTATCTATATTTATAATTTCTTTTGAAATTTCCTTTTCAATCTCAAATTAGTTATAACTTGAATTTGGTTCCAAAAAAAAAAATAAATTTTGGCTTCTCATCTACAAAAACTAACAATAAACATAAAATAATTTTTTGAACATTGTAAAAAGGTAAATAAAGAAATATATTATCAATAATAATAATACAAAATATATTTTTATTTATCATATGGCGTCTTACCACTGCATTGATAATAGACATTAATAATAAAATTCATTACGATAATACAACAATGATATATCAAATGATAAGTAACATGTGATCACAATAATTTTTAGTAGTTATACAAAATACCCAAAATTATATATAAAAAACAATATATGAGTCATATTCAATTTTTAATTATATGGTAAAATTCACACTTAATTTCAACCACACATTAGTTTTCTAAATCAATTCATCACCCAAACTATCTACCATGCTTTTAATATTCACCTTTTCAAAATTCACCCAAACAATGCTCTGGCCGAGCTCATCATCATAGTTGTTGTTGCCATGCTCACCACCTCCACTAACCATTATGTAACTCCGGCCTAGTTTTTTTTCTTTGTAAATATAAAAAGACAATGCTGTAAAAATAAAAAGGTACCGTTAGAGTTTTAAACAGTTAAAAATGAAAAATAAAAAAATGCGTGATTTTAGGTTTTCTTATTTCATGTATGGGTGTTAATTTTGTTTTTAAATCCATAAATTATGGAATAGTGTTCATTATTTAAAATTTTATTTATTTATGGATAAGTCAATTAAATGTTTTACTTTTTTACAAATAAAAAATTTGAAAATTTTGTTTAAGAAATTTAAAAAATGGCCAAATCATAAAGAACAATATAAGATGCCTTATTCTATATATATATATATATATATATAACTCATAACTATATTATCAATTCACATATATCAAAAGAAATAATAACAACAATATAAAAAATACACAAACATCCACCAAAAAAAAAAAAAATTCAAATCAACCCCCAAAACAAAGATAGTTAATCGATGTATATTTATTATCAATTTAGTTGGAAAAAAAAGTCATATAGGGAAAAAAAATACTCACACGAAAATATAAATTTACAAAAAAAAAAAAAAATACAAACAAACAAACAAATTTGAAATAAGTTTGGACTATTGTCAAAGAGAGAGAATAACCATTGCATAATTACATTTGGGGAGGAGTTGGTCGAGCTGGAAAAAAAGATCAAATATTGAGTATTTCAAAGAGAGAATTGTATTGAATTTTTAATTTGATTGGGTTTTTAAAATTTTGGATTTATATTATTTTCGAAAAATGTGAGAGTGGGATGAAAGTGGCTTACTATATTATTTTAGTGTCTTTATTTTTTTTTTATTTAAATTGTTTTGATCAACATTATTTTTGGAAAGAATGAGAGTGACTTATCATATTGTTTTCAATTTTAAAATTCAAAATTGTAGATAATTAGAACTTTTTTGTTTTTGGATTTTTTACTTAAGGAACTAACCAATAGATTTTTTATTTTTATTTTTATTTCTTTAAAAATTAACAAATTAACAAAATTAGTTTGAGAGTTTGAAACTTCCACAATCATTATTCTTAAAAAGACCATTTTCCTTATATATATAGATTTTTAAACAATCTTTCGAGTACCTTCAAATAATTAATAATAATTAATTAATTAAAATAAAATTTAACAGGAAGGGAATTAGATGATTAAAAATTTAAATGTTTAATATTTTTTACCGCTCACCTTTTCATAAAAATTATTAATCGGGTTCTCGTTAATAAGATTTCAATTATAAAGATGGATAAATTATATTAATCTCTTTTAAAGTTTGAAAAAAAATACAGCGAATTTTATAATTTTAACATAATTTTATTAATCTTTCTTTTAGTAAGATTGAATAGACTAAAATTAATGCAGATAATATGAAGACACAAGAATACACAAGGTAAAATATATATTTTAATAAAAAAGATGATAATATCATTTTTCATTTATACAACTATTGATACTGCATTTTGTTTGGCTTTCTAAGGCTACTAACAAATTTCAAATGAAAAGAAGATCAAATGTTATATGAATTAAAACCTTAGGAGAGCCCAATATAATTATGTCAAACTTGTAAGACTTAATGTATTTTTTCAAATTTTAATGGAGGTTAGTGTAATTACTCAAACAAAAATGATTTTCTCTCAGGGAAATGGGATATGCTGACAAAAATAGGAAAGTGTCGCGAAAGTGTCATGTAGTGTGCACGTGATAGCCAAGACAATTTCCGCGCACTCGCATCGCAGTCCTCGTCCTTGGCAATCGGCTTGGCGATGATGAGTTAACTGATTAAACAAGGGGAATTACAAGAATTTTTTTTTTTTTTTTTTTTTACACGACACGGAGAGGTGCAAATTACTTGAACTTGCACCCCATCACAAAATTATTTATCCCTTATTTATTTTTGTAATTTTTTTTTTCTGTCCTACTGTTCTGTAATTCCCCCATGAAACTAACGCAATATTTTTCATTTTCTCAATCCATAATTCCAGTTCTGACCGATCTGATTGTTAATATATGAATATAATATACAATTGTATATGAATATAATATAGCAAGACTATATCTGTTAATATAATATAGCCTAGACATCAATTATAGAATAGGATTCCTTTATCAATTACTTTCGGCGCGCGGCCATCTTTCGGCCCCTTTTACTTATTATATTCAGAGTGTATCATCATAATGTTCTTGTAACAAGCTCCTATATAATGGAGCCTTAATCTTGATTCTGAATACAGAGTTTACATTACAATTTTCTTTCAATATTACTCTCTCAATCTGTCTTTCATAATTTGTCTTTCACTGATCATCACAGAAACCTCCTCCTCCCTCTCTCTCTGTCTCATATAATGTACATGTACTACATGTGTGTATAATATTACTGTGTTCTCATCTCCATTTATAATCTCTATAATCATTCATTGCATTGATTTTATCTTTAATTTGTTTGCTCTTGATGAATGGTATTTGTTTGAATCTGTTCTGTTCACTCTAATCTTATTTAGGCCAGTGAAAATGTGGATTATTTAGAACATAGGTTGATTTTTTTAGACAATAGTAGTTATTAGTTGACCTATGATGAATCTCCTCCCAAATATAATCAAGATGTTGAGCTTGACACGCTGGTGAATTCATCAATACATAAACACTTGTACACTATAATTGTGTACCCAATAAAACATCTTCTAACTTCTCACACCTAAGACTCAATGACAATGATGTGACACTAGCTCACCACTTTGCTGAGCAAAATTATTGGTTAATTCAAGAGTAGGACACATCTCTTGCAATCCGAAGAGAAACACATGAGTGAATGGTCCCAACAATGGGTACCAGCATGAAGGAATGGAAAACAAAAAGGAGTATGACTTTAAAGCAAAATATCGGAAGTTCGTTGTTCTGTCGAGAAAACGGTGAGAGGACGCCTTTTATAGAGATTGGGAATGGGTGAGTATATGCCAGCTGTATCCCACTGCCTAACCGGCCGTGTGTATTCAGACCAGGCCGGATCTCAGTTCCTGTCAAACAGAGCAGCAAATACAAAGGCAGTGAATCTTAGCGCTGTGTCTCAAGGTCCTGTTTCAAATCTTGTCTTGGTTTCAACAAATGTAAATAGGTATGTTTAAGTTGTTTTTACTTTGTTTTTCTTTTGTTGAATTGTATTTTGCATTTTTGTCGGTTGTAGGCTCTTTATCCGGTTTAGAACACAATGCAATCATTATCAGTTTCAATTTCAAACAGAGGAAGCTAGTCATATTTGATAAAATGATAAATTAGAGTTTGTTTTTGCTTTTACACTGAATCTCTAAATTGAAAAATTACAATGCAGGTTTTTTATTGAGCTGTTATTTGGAAATGAAAAGCGAAATAATAACAATACATGCATGGTGATAATAATGGGAAAAAATAAAGACTAAAAAGGTACCAATGATAAATTCCCATTAAGAACTATACATGAAGCATTGAAGCTTACTGTTAAGTAGAAATAAATCTCATTTTTGTTTGAAAGCTGAACCCATTCACATCCTTTTGCATAATGTTTAAACCTTGTACAAGATTTGGTAGATTAATATGGGGACTGCCAAATGGAACGAGGGTTCTGTTAAAAAAAAAATTTTAAAAAAAAATGGAAGGAGGGTTGACTTGAACATTTGTTTGAAATGATATAAATAAGTATATTTTTTAATTTTTTATGAAAAGATGTGCAGAAAAATAGAGAGGTGGTGTGATCCAAAAAAGATAAAAAGTGTATTTATATAATGTACCCCAAATCAATTATTTATTTTGGCATTATTTTATATTTATAAGGTTTCAGTGTTTGATGTAAAATAATGAGAAATGCTCCAGTGTGTAATGCACACCTTATGTAACGTTACTACAAAATTACATTAATTTTCACAAATATGTATAATTGATTTCACAAAAATACGTAAATTGAATATAAATTTGCATAAATTCGTGAAAACTTAAGACTTACATAAATTCGTGTTCCAACTTACATATTTTTGTGAGATCACTTGTGTAAGTTCGTGAAAACGTACATAATTTTGTCATAGAATTGTATACGGCCGGTGTGTATTGTATATCGGAGAATTTTCCAATAAGGGAAATATATATAAACTAATGTAGATGACACAAGGAACTTGCATGACTCCAATAGGGCATTGTATGTCTGTTGCACTACGTTGAAGTTGTTTTCACAAAGTCAATCAAAACTTATAATATAGCTTAGGTAGTTGTGTTCTATGTATGATTAGATGAAAATTATAATAATTGAAAGGCATGTTTTATATACTACGTCCTAATGGAATTGAAAGCTAGCTGACACCTGAGGTCGGTTGAACAAAACACAACCCCCATCCTGAATTGGCATCTCAATTGAAAATATTCTTTCACTTGCATACAAAATCTTATTTTGTTTTTTGATTAGAAAACAAACCGGCGATAAATATCCACTTTGTTTTCAAAACTGTCATTTAATGTGCGTCACACACAGAGGTATATAGTTCTCAAGGGCCGGTTTTGTTGTTGTGCACAAGTGGAACAAGTTAAGATCGGTCTGGTTGATTGATGTATTTAGATATTTGATTTTTGAAGAAATTTATAGAGTGAATAGAATTTTGGAAATATGATTTGAGAATAGAGTTGTATTTTGAGTTTGTGTATTTTGAAATTATGATTTGAGTGTATAAAATTTGTTTGGTTATGAGTTTGAAAAGAGTTTTGAATTGAGTGAAAATTTTTTGATGTGACATGATATATGATACAAAAACTTACAACTCATAACCAAACATACAACTCAAAAATCTATTAAAAGCTCATAAAAAATTTTAAAAAATTCTAAAAATATTGTTTTATTAGAAATATATAAAATAACAAAAAAAAATTGAAAAAAAAAAAAAAAAAAAAACTTGCCCTATTCCAGTTGACCGGTCAGACAACCGGTTAAGCAAAATTTCAAAAAAAAAAAAAAATCCTACCTGACAGAATTTTTTGCAGAGTTTTCTTTTTGTTGTGGGAATAAAATTTGAAAGATGTATCCAAACTATTAGGAATTGACCCTTTCTAACCAAGATTGATAAGACACGAAATAATAAACAAGAAAAAAATTAATGAATCAAATGAATCAAACAAATCACACACACAAGAAACACAAGGATTTGTTGAAAAAAAAATATGGTTTATAGGCTTATTTTGGGCTAACTTTGAGCTTAAATTTGAGTGGGGTCCACACGTCTTTTGAGGCGGATCTAAAGAGGTGACGTGTTCCTTGTCGCATGACAAGTTACACAGTGAAAGACAGTTCGTCAAAACCATTTATGAGTGAATGAGAAGTTGACGTCGTTTTTGGATTCGTGGAATGGACAATTGAAGAAGTAAAATGTGGGTTTCCATGAAATAGTTATCCCACATTGGAAACTTAAGAGAACTTATGTGTGTATATAAGTTCTAGGTGGCAATACTTGGGTTGGGCCCCAAGGGGCACCTCAAGTTTGTAGAAGTGAGGAGTTATGGACAAAGTGAACCTTGGCTCAAACCCTCACACGCGCATGTGCTGCCGCCGTCCGTCCGACCAGCCGACCCGAGCCTTGCCGGGCGCGGATGTGAGTTGTGGGTCGGATCGATTATAATATTAATTTTTTGGACAAATTTATTTGAATTTTTTCAAAAAAAAAAAAAAAATTTTGCTGGAAATTAATTCCAAATTTGCACCAAATTCGAATTCAAATTCAAATTTTATGTCCATAATTATGCCTATTTCAGTCTGAAATTCCCAATAGATAAACTATCTTTTAACAGGTTTAAAACTGCCAACAGTTATACAGATTCAAACTGTTGCAGATCTGTTCAAATTTGAACTGTATCTATTCATTCAAATGTCATACCTGTTCGATTCAAAACTGCATATGTTCAGGCAGATCTGTTTGGTCACCAATCTACTATAAATACCAGGCCTTTCCAGCAGATTTTTACATCCTAAAAAAATCTGAAATTTTCTTGGTTCCCTCCCAGTATTACTCTTTTGCATAAATTCTCTTCATACTAGTTTTTAGGAAAAATTAAGAGACTACAGAACACAGGTTTTGTTCGCTGTACAAATTGTTTGGAGTGCTACTACAATTTGTGAAGATCATAAATCTTGGGATATAGATGCCATTTTTCTGTAAGTACCGTAGCGAGGTGAATCTGTCTTAATGATAGAGTGTTACACACTCGACTTGATCTTTTAAATATTTATTCAGTTCGGTAAATAAATTCTATAAGCAATTAATTTTATTTGTTTGATTTGGTTTCAAATTATTTATTTTACATAGAAGATTGTTCAAACAATTTTAAGACAGATTCGAATTATTCTGTTTATACATAATTTTTCGTTTATTTTCTTTTCTCTTTCTTCTTCTAACATAAATTATTTTCTGTGATTTTACAAAATAATATTCTGGTTGGAAAAACAAATAGTAGTAATATATTGTTTATTTTCTTTGACAACTAGTAGTAATTTACTGGTAGTCATTAACAATTCAGAATATTTATTTGTGAAGTTAGTCAGAAATTAATTTTGGTTTTAAAAATAATTTTTAAGTGTTCATTAATTAAAATTATGTTTTCAGTATTTTAATTTTTGAAGTGTTACAAAAATTTAATTTTCTGTGTGGAATTAATTTGTTTAAATAAAATTTTATTTTATTTTCAAATTAATTGGAAATAAAAGTTACAATTCTTGTTTCTTTTATTTTTACAGAATTTAATTATGTGGTTTTGGTTTAAATATTCTGTGTAGTATAAAATTCAAATTATAATTTTGTTTTATAATTTAGAATTCATAGCTACAGAAACTGGTCAAACTAATGTTCGAACCAGTACTGGTATGGTGGCTGCAATTACATGAACCCTTTCTCATGTTGTGACTATGCCAGTGAATCAGGGTGAAAAGTCAGAGAAGTTCTTAGAAATTGATTTACGCAAAGGCAAAGGAAAATCAAGCAAGAAGATTGCTCAAGCCAATATGACCGAAGTAGATAAAATTTCCAATGGTGTAGATGACATAAATCTTCTGCAGTTATTTTCGAGGTAAACCTTGTCGGAAATCCTAAAGAATGATGAGTGGACATTGGTGTTACTCGCCATATTTGTGCCGACAAAAAGATATTCACATCTTATTCTGTAGTAGACAACGGTGAACAACTTTTTATATGGGCAAGTCCTCGACTTCTAAAAGATTATTCTGAAGATGACATCAGGAAAGAAACTCACTCTCAACAATGTGCTGCATGTACCGAATATTCGCAAGAATTTAGCCTCCGGATCTCTGTTGAGTAAAAATAGATTTAGGCTAGTTTTTTAAAGTGACAAGTTCGTACTTACCAAAAACGGGATGTATGAAGGAAAATGTTACATGTCTGATGGCGTTTTCAAAATGAATGTAAAGACTGTTATACCCTCTGTTATTAATAAAAATACATCTTTTTCTTACCTGCTTGAGTCTTCAAATTTGTAGCATGGTAGACTAGGACATGTTAATTATGGATCTTTGTGTAGATTAATTAATATAGAATTTTGAAGCAAAATTATCCAAAACTCCTTTCCATACAATTGAAAGAAGTACGGAACCACTTGAATTAATTCATAGTGACATTTGTGATTTTAAATCAATTCAAACTAGCGGTGGGAAAAAATATTTTATCATTTTTATAGATGACTACATTAGATATAATTATATTGATTTAATTCGAACCAAGGATGAAGCTTTGGAAACTTTCATTCGATACAAGAATGAAGTTGAAAATCAACTTGGCAAGAAAATTAAAAAACCTAGAAATGATAAAGGTGGTGAATATGAACCACCTTTTGGTGAGTTTTGTAAAAAGCACGGAATAATTCATCAAACCATCGCTCCTTACTCATCTCAGCAAAGAGGAATTGCTGAAAGAAAAAATATGACTTTAAAAGAAATGATAAATGCCATGTTAATGAGTTCTGGATTACCTCAGAACTTATGGAGGGAAACAATACTTTCTGTTAATTATATTTTAAATAAAGTACCCCGAAAAAAAGTAAATCAAACACCTTATGAAATGTGGCATGAGAAAGTACCATCCTACAAATACTTAAAAGTGTTGAGGTATTTAGCTAAAGTGGCTATTCCTAGTCCCAAAAAAATTAAGACAGATCCTAAAACCGTTGATTGCATTTTCATTAGTTATACCAAAAATAGTAGTGCATATCTGTTTTTGATTCATAAGTCAGAACGTTCCGAAATGCATGTAAATACTATTATTGAATCTCGGAATACGTCTTTCTTTGAACATGTGTTTCCAAATAGAACTGGACAAAAGACTAGTACTAACAAAAGATCTCATGATGCTATTACTAGTTAGGATCAAGAACATGATCAAGAACAAGAGCAAGAGATAGATCAAAATGAGGAAGAGGAACCTAGGCGTAGTAAACGTGTTAGAACCTCAAAATTTTTTGGTCCAGATTTTTTAACTTTTTTGTTAGAAAATGAGCCTTTAACTTTCAAAGAAGTTATGTCCAGTCCTGAAGCTCCTTTATAAAAAGAAATTGTAAATAGCGAAGTTGAATCCATCTAGCAAAATCACACTTGGGAATTGGTGGATTTGCCACCAGGTTGTAAACCTCTTGGGTACAAGTGGATTTTCAAGAGAAAAATGAAAGCGGATGGATCAATTGGCAAATACAAGACAAGACTTGTGGTCAAAAGTTTTAGACAAAAAGAAGGTCTTGATTACTTTGACACATATTCACCGGTTACTAGAATAACATCCATTAGAATGCTCATTGCCATTGCATCGTTGTACAATCTAAAAATTCATCAAATGGATGTGAAAACCACTTTCTTAAATGGTGAGTTAGATGAAGAAATTTACATGGAACAACCAAAAGGATTTTCTGTCCAGGAAAAGAACGGAAAATGTGTAAATTGGTTAAATCATTATATGATTTAAAACAAGCGCCAAAGCAATGGCATGAGAAATTTGACAAAGCAATGATGTCAAATGAATTCAAAATTAATAAATGTGACAAATGTGTTTATATTAAAAACACAAACAAAAGCTATGTTATAATATGTTTTTATGTGGATGATATGCTCATTATAGGTAGTTATAATGACATGATTAAAACACTAAGAAAATGTTGAATAAACATTTTGGCATGAAAGACATGGGGATTGCTGATGTAATTTTTTGTATGAAAATTACCAAAATATCAGAAGGTTATGCTTTGTCACAATCACATTACATTAAGAAAATACTTGACAAATTTAGCAAAGATGATGATCATCTTGCTAGAATACCTGTGGATGTTAATTTGTTTCTTTCTAAGAATGTACAGGAAAGTATTTCTCAATTAGAGTATGCCCAAATTATTGGAAGCTTAATGTACTTGATGAACTGCACTCGCCTAGATATAGCTTATGAAGTAAGTAAATTAAGTAGATATACGAGTAATCCAGGAGTAGAATACTGGAAAGCTATTATAAGGATTCTAAGATATCTCCGATTTACTCATAACATTGGGTTAAATTATACTAAATATCCAGCAGTACTTGAAGGATACTGTGATGCAAACTGGATATCAGATACTAGAGACTCAAAATCCACCAGTGGGTATGTATTTTGTCTTGGTGGGGCAGTTGTATCTTGGAAATCTTTCAAACAGACTTACATTGCTGGGTCTACTATAGAATCATAATTAATAGTTTTAGATCAAGCTGGGGAAGAGACAGAATGGCTTCGCTACTTCCTTGGAGATATTTCAATATGGCCAAAATCAGTGCCTGCTATATGCATACATTGTGATAGTCAATCAGCAATTGGTAGAGCACAGAGTCATATGTATAACGGTAAGTTACGACACATTCGTTGTCGACATAACACCATGAGACAACTACTCTATAATGGAATTATTTTCATTGAATATGTGAAGTCTAAAGACAACATAGCGGATCCACTAACCAAAGGGTTAGCAAGAGAGTTAGTTGAGAATTCATCGAGGGGAATAGGACTTAAGCCTATTAAATAAGAGTTACCACAACGGCAACCAAACCTAGTTGACTAGAGATCCCAAGATCTAGGTTCAAAGGGATAACCGAGTTGTGTATAACTTAGAAGGATCACTAGGGAGTCAAACTCCTACCCATTTCTATTATGAACAAGTGATGTCTACAGTGTCTTAAGTTAAGTAATACTTTTAATGATTCTTATATCTAAATATACCTAGTGGAGAATGGTAGGACATTCTTCATAAGAATCACCTATATGAGTGTGAACTGGGCCGGTTCTATGAGATTTGTGAAGGGCTACAATTCTCTAGAGCATGCATGAAAGACCAGGTTATTCAGGGCCAAAATGAACACAATAGTGAGAACTAAACTGTGTCTGGTAATATACTGTATGAGTTCAATTGTCTTAGTTTACACAAATGGTTGAACAGTTCAAGGCATCATGTTCACTGGTTAGCTAGTAAATCCGATAGTGTCTCACAAGAGAAGGTTCAACGCCAAAAGCTCCCAATTTCTGTACTCTCTGTAATTAGATCATGTTGTTGCATTTTCTCTCTATCAAATTCCATTTATATGGGGGATTGTTGGAAAAAAATATGATTTTATAGGCTTATTCTGGGCTAACTTTGAGCCCAAATTTGAGTGGGGTCCACATGTCTTTTGAGGTGGGTCCAAAGAGGTGATGTGTTCCTTAGTGCATGGCAAGTCATACGGTGAAGACAATTCATTAAAACCATTTATGAGCGAATGGGAAGTTGACGTCGTTTTCGCGTTCGTGGAATAAACAATTGAAGAAGTAAAATGTGAGTTTTCTTGAAATGGTTATCCCACGTTGGAAACTTAAGAGAACTTATGTGTGTATATAAGTTCTAGGTGGCAACACTTGGGTTGGGCTCCAAGGGGCACCCTAAGTTTATAGAAGGGAGGAGTTGTGGACAAAATGAACCTTGGCTCAAAACACCACACACGTGCACTTATACCGTCGTTGTCTGTCCGTCAGACCAGCCACTCGAGCCGAGCCGTGCCGAGTGCAGATGTGGGTTGTGGTTCGAATCAGTTCTAATATTAATTTTTTGGACAAAAATTTATTTGAATTTTTTCAAAAAAAATTCTTGCGGGAAATTAATTCAAATTTTGCACCAAATTCAAATTCAAATTTTCTGTCCATAATTGTGCCTTTTCCAGTTCGAAATTCCCAACAGATAAACTGTCTTTTAACAAGTTTAAAAATGCCAGAAGTTATACAGATTCAAATTGCTGCAGATCTGCTCAAATTTGAACTGTATCTGTTCATTCAAATGTCATACCTGTTCGGTTCAAAACTGCATCTATTCGGGCAGATCTGTTTGGTCACCAATCTGCTATAAATACCAGTCCTTTCCAGCAGATTTCTACATCCTAAAAAAAATCTAAAATTCTCTTGGTTCCCTTTCGGTATTACTCCTTTGCATAAATTCTCTTTGTACTAGTTTTTAGGAAAAATTAAGAGAGTATACAACGTAGGTTTTGTTCGCCGTACAAATTATTTAGAGTACTACTACAATTTGTAAAGATCATTGTATCCTGGAAGATAGTCGCCATTTTTCCGTAGGCACCATAGCGGGGCAAATTTGTCTTAAGGACAACTCAACTTGATCTTTTAAATATTTATTCAATTCGGTAAATAAATTCTGTAAGTAATTTATTTTATTTGTTTGATTTGGTTTCAAATTATTTATTTTACATAGAAGATTGTTCTAACAGGATTTACATAGTTCATCCCAGAATAGGGTTACGTCTACGGTTGTTGCAGTTTTTACTATGATCAGAAAAATATAACTCTCTCTTAACCTAAAAGAGGCGCCCTCTCATCTAGTTATAATTATAGAATTAGGGTTGCATGGAAGCACATGAGAATTACAAAATTACCACCCCCCCAAACCCCCCATTGGACCTAGTGTTTGAGTAAATAGTACTTATTAAGGTCCATCGACCCAACAATCTCTCACTTGGAACCTAATAACACAAGCTCTCCATCATCTTCATCACATAAAGGAACGCCGCAACAACTCGATCTTCCTTCATCAATCTTGAAGGCCAGCTAAAGTTGCACACAACTTCAGTTTGTCAATGGTGACTGTCTTGGTTAACATATTTGCTGGATTCTTACTGCCTTGGATCTTCTCAAGAGGTAAGACTCTATCATCTACAAGTGAACGAATGAAATGGTATTGCAGCTGAATGTGTTTCGTCTTAGAATGAAAAGTCGGGTTCTTTGCAAGATGAATAGCACTTTGACTGTCACTATGCAAAATACTCATCTCTTGCATCTTACCCAACTTTGCTAGGAAATTCTGTAACCAAGTCATCTCCTTCCCAGCTTCAGTAATAGCAACATACTCAGCCTCTGTTGTAGAAAGGGCCACAATCTTCTGTAACTGTGAAATCCAACTCACTGCTGTACTACCCAATGTGTAAACATAACCAATAGCACTCTTTCTGTTATCCATATAACCAACCAAGTTTGCATCAACATAAGCATGTAACCGGATGCCGGTTTGTCTGAAATCAAGTGCCATGTGTGTAGTGCCACTCAAGTATCTAAGGATCCCCTTCATTGCCTTCCAATGCTGCTTGCCTGGATTACTCATGTACCTACTAACCACTCTCACAGCATGTGCAATGTCTGGTCTAGTACAAACCATAGCATACATTATGCTATCGATAGCTGAAGCATATGGAACACGTTCCATATAAGCCTGCTCTTCTTCGGTCTTTGGAGACTGCTCTTTGGTAAGTCTGAAGTGGCTAGCCAATGGAGTGCTTACTGGTTTTGCACCATCCATGCTAAACCTTTTGAGAATTTTCTTGACATACTCAACCTGTGACAACTTCGAAGTACCATTTGCCTTGTCCCTGTGAATCCTTATACCAAGGATTTTGTTTGCAACTCCAAGATCCTTCATCTCAAATTGGTTGGACAAAAGTTTCTTCAATCTTTTTATCTCTTTAATGATAGATCCTGCGATAAGCATATCATCAACATATAAGAACAAAATAATATAACTTTTGTCAAACCTCTTGAAATAACAGCAATAATCTGTTTGACATCTTGTAAAATCGTTGCTACACATAAACCCATCAAACTTCTTGTACCACTGCCTTAGGGCCTGTTTCAAACCATACAAGCTTTTTTGAAGTTTGCATACAAACTCCTCTTTGTCACATACCAAGAAACCTTGTGATTGCTTCATGTAAATTTCCTCCTCCAAATCACCGTAGAGAAAAGTCGTCTTCACATCCATCTGCTCAAGATACAAATCTTTAGCAGCTACAATTCCTAGCACCAATTTGATAGTAATCAACTTCACAATTGGAGAGAAAATTTCAGTGTAGTCAACCCCTTTCTTTTGTTGGAATCCCTTTGCAACCAATCTGGCCTTGTAGCTTTACATGTACCTGTTTAATCCTGTAAACCCACTTGTTGTGCAAAGCTTTCGTACCCACTGATAATTCAGTCAACTCCCATGTCTGGTTTGCCATGAGTGAATCCATTTCATCCTGCATAGCTGACTCCCAGTTGATTGAATCATCAACCTACAAAGCCTTATCATAACTTTCGAGTTCACCCCCATCAGACAACAACAAATAATATGAAGATGGAGACCAACGCTATGTAAGTTTAGACTCTCTTTCTGACTGTCTCAACTTAGGAGTAGGAGTATGTGGTTCAGTTTGTGGAATAAGATTTTCAAGATTATTTTGAATCCTACTATTCAAATCATTCTCACTAATCTCCTCTAACTCAACATGCTCATGACAAGTAACAGATTCAAATTCAGATGCAGACTTATCCCTATCCTTATACATTAGTTTCTCATTAAATATAACATCTCTACTTCTGATTATTTTTCGATTTTTATCATCCCAAAACTGATAACCAAATTGATCAATGCCATACCTAATAAAAGTACATTTAACAGATTTTGGATCAAGTTTACTTCTATCAGCAGAATTTATATGCATATATAAAACACAGCCAAATACCTTCGAAAAAGAAAAATTTACCTCTTTACCGCTCCAAGCTTCTTCTGGTAGCTCTTCATCTAATGGAACAGATGGACCACGGTTAATTAGATATACTACAGTGTTAACTGCATCTGCCCAAAATATCTTTGGTAATCCAGCATGTATCATCATACTTCTAGCACGCTCATTCAGAGTTTTATTCATGCGTTCTGCAATGCCATTTTGTTGAGGTGTCTTTCGAACAGTCTTCTCCATTCTAATTCCACTTTCTGCACAATATTTCTTGAACTCATTGTTCTCATATTCCCCTCTATTACCTAATCTCAAGCACTTAATTTTCAGACTTGTTTCAGTCTCCACCAAGGCTTTTCTAATTCTTAAAAGTAGTATAAACATCAGATTTATGTTTTAGAAAATAAATCCATACATTTCTCGTTGAGTCATCAATAAAGGTAACATAGTATGATGATCTTCCAAGAGATGAAACTGGTGCAGGTCCCCACACATCTGTATGAACTAACTCCAACTTTTCAGAACTCAGTTTCCTGCCATCCTTTGAAAAATTGACCCTCTTTTGTTTGTTGAAGATGCAATCCTCACAAAAGTCAATGTCCACCGATTTCAAATATGACAGTTTCCTCTTAGATGCAAGTACTTTCATCCCTTTTTGACTCATATGTCTAGGCCTTTGGTTCCACAGATTTGAGTTGTCCTTCTCACCAGCAACTGCTACTGCATCCCTATTGTTCGTAGTCATGTAAAGGGTGCCTTCTTTTTTACCACGAGCAACAACCATGGCTCATTTGGTGATTTTCCACAAACCACCCATGAAGGTTACAACATGATCTTCATCATCAAGTTGTCCAACAGAAATCAAGTTTCTTTTCAAACCAAGCACATGTCTGACATTCTGTATCTTCCAAACAAATTCGTTTGGCAACCTGATTGTTACATCCCCTTTATCCACAATCTTCAATGGTTCATCATAAGCCAGAAGAACCTTCCCGAAATCGCCACCAATGTAATTGTCCATGATTTCCCTCTGTGAAGTAGAATGGAATGATGCCCCAGAATCTAAAATCCAAGATTCAAGAGGGTTGTCAATGCTTAAGATCAAAACATCATAAATCTCCTCTGTTGCAGCATTAGCAGACTTCTGATTTTGATCACCATTGTTCTTATTCAATGTCGGGCAATCTCCCTTTAGATGTCCCTTCTTTCCATAGTTCCAAAAACTCTGTCCTTCTCTAGTTCTTGACTTGCTTCTGTATTTGGATTTTGATTTGTTGCGGTTCGGGTTTTTTCTTATTGATCTTCTTCTAGCTTCAGGGCTGAACCTGATGTTTCCCCTAATTCTCTCCTGCAAATTTCTTCACTCAAAATTAAATCTCGAATATCATTGTAATTCAACTTTTCTTTCCCTGAAGAATTACTCATTATCGTTACAGTACCATTCCAAATTTTTGGCAAACTAGATAGAAGAATCGAAGCCCTAATTTCATTATCAAATTCAATAGATATAGAACTCAATTGTGTTACCACAATATTGAATTCGTTCAGATGCTCAGCTACCGAAGCACCTTCTGTTATCCTCAGACTAAACAATCTACGCATCAAATAAACTTCATTTGAGGCAGAAGGTTTTTCGTACATGTTTGAGAGTGTCGCCATGAGACATGCTATAATCTTCTCCTTCGTTATGTTAAACGCAACGTTACGAGACAACGTTAGCCGAATAACACCTAGCGCTTGGCGATCAAGAAGAGTCCACTCATCATTCTTCATCTTTTCTGGTTTCAACCCTGAAAGGGGCTCATAATATTTTTTTTGATACAGTTAGTCTTCAATCTGCATCTTCTAAAATCTGAAATCTGTGCCATTGAATTTGTTGATTCTAACCTTTTCGTTTGTAGTCATCGCTCCCACTCGAACCAATGCTCTGATACCAGTTGTTAGGAATTGACCCTTTCTAACCAAGATCAGTGAGACACGAAATAAAAAACAAGAAAGAAATTAATGAATCAAACAAATCACACACACAAGAAACACAAGGATTTATGTGGTTCACCCCAGAATAGGGTTACGTCCACAGCTGCTGCAGTTTTTACTATGATCAGAAAAATACAACTCTCTCTTAACCTAGAAAAGGCGCCCTTTCATCTATTTATTAGTATAGAATTAGGGTTACACGGAAACACATGAGAATTATGAAAGTACCCCCCCCCCCCCAAACCCTCTATTGGACCCAATGTTTGAGTGAATAGTAGGGTTAAGTGAACAGTACTTATTAGGGTTCATCGACCCAACACAAACATGGTATTAGAATGTAAGGGTGGAATTATAGTTTGAAAATCTATCCAAACACAAAAGGTGTGTTTGGTAACGTTTACGTTATCAATTTATATTTGCAAAAATTTTATAAACTGATTTTTGTTTATTTTTTGTTTATTTTTAGAAAAACATAAACTACAAACGCGTTTGGTAATTGACAAAATGTTTTAAAAAATTTAAAAATATAAAAAAAAGTGAGAAATAGCAAGTGGCGGCAAGTGGCGGCGGAAGACGATGGTGGAAAGTGATGACGGTGGGTGGTGGTGGTGGTGGTGGTGGTGGGTGGGTGACGGTGGCGGGTGGTGGGTGGTAGCGAGTGGGTGGTGGTGGTAGCGATGGCGGGTGGTGGTGGTGGTGGCGGGTAGGTAGCGAATGGTGGTGGTGGGTGGGTGGGTGACGGTGGCGGGTGGTGGGTGACAACAAGTGGGTGGTGGTGGCAGGTGGGCGGCGGATGGTGGATGGTGGTGGCTGGTAGGTAGCGGGTGATGGTGGTGGGTGGGTGGGTGACGATGGCGGGTGGTGGGTGGTAACGAGTGGGTGGTGGTGGCGGGTGGTGGGTGGTGGTGGCAGGTGGGTGGCGGATGGGTGGTGGGTGGTGATGGTGGGTGGGTGACGGTGGCGAGTGATGGGTGGTAGCAAGTGGGGGGTAGTGGTGGTGGTGGCGGCGGGTGGTGGGTGGTGGGTGGTGGCGGCAGGTGGTGGCAAGTGGTGGTGGTGGTGGTGGTGGTGGTGATGGGTGGTGGCGGATGGTGGTGGTGGTGGTGGTGGTGGTGGGTGACGGTGGCGAGTGGTAGGTGGTAGCGAGTGGGTAGTGGTGGTAGTAGTGGTGGGTGGTAGCGAGTGGGTGGCAGGTGGCTGGTGAGTGGTGGTGGCAAGTAGGTGGCGGGTGGTGGTGGTGGCGGGCGGTGGATGGTAGTGGCGGGTGGTAGATGGTGGAGGGTAGATGGTAGGTGGGTGGTGGGTGGTGGTGGTGGTGGTGGTGGGTGGCTGGTGGGTGGTGGTGACGGGTGGTGGGTGGTGGTAGCAGGTGGCTGGTGAGTGGTGGTGGTGGCGAGGGGCGAATAGTGGTGGCGAGTGGGTGGCAGGTGGGTGGTGGGTGGCTGGTGGGTAGTGGTGGCGGGTGGTGGGTGGTGGTGGCAGGTGGCTGGTGAGTGGTGGTGGTGGGGGGTGGGTGTGGTGGCAGAAGACGGTGGTGGAAAATTGTGGTGGGTGGTGGCAAGTGTTAGGTGGTAAAAAAAAAACTAAAAACTCAAAATGGAAACACATTTTTTATGTTTTCATTTTTTGGCCAAATTTATAAACTGAGACCACTGATTTATAAATCAAAAATTTTACCAAACAAGTTTTTATTTGAGTTTTTAAAATTTTTGTAAATATAAACAGAAAACAGAAAACGTAAGTGTTACCAAACGGCACCAAAACTTTTCTCTGTTTTTTTTTTCTTTGTAAATTCAGAATTCAAACAGATCGATAAGTAAATTAATGATAAATAAGTAAATTCATAATTCAATCCTCCTGTTCCAAGAAATAACTCACACATTCATTACTGTGAATGTGTTTTAAATATGTTATATATATACGAAAAAATTGTGAAGAGGCAAAAGATCCCTTTCCAATTCTGCATTTCCAAGGAATCCATAAAAATTACTTAGAAATATATTTTCAAAAAGATGTGATTATGCTTCAGCTAATTTTTATATAATAAACTCACACTTGAAATAAATTTTCATTAGGCATTAATTTCTTTGCTACTTGACATTGTTGTTTGAATCATCGTGTTCATTTCGACTGTGTTCGACTGGTCTCTAGCACCCTCATCTTCCCTTGGATTTAAATAAACTAGATGGATTTGTTTTTTTTCATATGAATAAGTCATAAATTAAAAACAAGAGGATCCACTAATACAAGGGGCATACCCCAGGCCCTAACAGAAGCTATACATAACCTGTCAATATAGTAATGAAGCAAAACTGGAACCACCTGACAAGACTAACACAACCACTAAAAGATTAGACTATGAATAAAAATGACGTAGAATAAACTACTCGATGGAGGTGGAGTTGATCTTTCAACCTGCTACATCTTACAAACTACCTTGGCAATCAACACAAAATATCCATCTATTCAGATTTAAGGATTTTCATATCTTCAGGAACCACATATAGATTGTATGTTGAACATGAACACATTTAACGTTCTCAACCACCCAAATCAACAACAACAAAAAAAAGAAAAAGAAAAGAAAAAAGACACATCAAAATAGCAGACCCTAGCACAGCCTGCACGAGTAGGCCAAAGGAGGTCCTATCTAGACAGAAATAAGCACTAGACAAATATATACAATTTAAAGTAAAACTTTCTTCACACTTTAGGCGCTCCCAGTAGCCATCTATACTTTCAGCTTCTTTCCAGCAGAGTATACCCAGCTGCCTTAGATTCCAGCAGCCCCAATGCCCAGCTTTCTTCCACTTTATGTTAATAAAACCTGTCCAATATAGGATATTACAAAAGAACACCCTAAGTAGACAAGGTTGTATTAGCATATGTAGTGTTCCCACATTATAATCACCAGCACAGATAACAAAAATGCTCACATCGCTCAACCCTCTATTTAGAAACTCACAGCACTTGGCAAGAAAAACACAAGCACACAATATATATGCTCACATCACTCAATGCACGTAGCATGGTTACAACATAAACCTTCGTAGCCTCCTACACCTGCAAAAAAGATAAAGTATGGCTATATATGTAGTATGTTAGAATTAAACTGTATAGGCAGTGGCAGGTTTGTATTATATATGTGCTCACATCCCTCAACCCATATTGGTAATAATTTATCTTTATTCCAACAAACATAGAGCTACACAAGAAACAAATCATTAGAAAAACTCACACTTTTGCTCACTTTCACTCAACTCACATTTTCTGAACTCCCATTTTCACTCATTCTACTTATGTCTCCTTCCATGCATGAATAGTCTTTTAAGATAGACTGCGGAAGTCTCCAGGTGTTCAATAACCATCTGTCACCAGGGCAGTTTTTCATGTTAGTAAAAGACAATATAGGAAATCAAATCATGTCCACAATCAATTTAATAACCACCTTTTCTGGAATTAAGGCTTGGTTAAAAATTTTCTTATTCCTAGCTAACCACAAGTGATAGATAGTACAAGTAAACACAAGTCTAGAGATAGTGGCCTTCAAAGACTTACCCTTGATCTAGTGAGTCAAGAAAGTTACTAGACCAAGCCAAGGCAAATTGGGCCAAGAAACAGCAATCTTAGACTGCAGACCAGTCCACACTTTTTCAGAGGATGGGCATTGGAAGAACAAGTGACAATGATCCTTATAAACACAATTACAAAAAACACAAACAGATGATTGATCAATGCCAAACATCACAATCCTGTCACCAGTGATACATTTACCCTGGATAGCCATCCAAGTCACAAAGCTTGTCTTAGGGATATTACAAGGACCCCAGATCAAAGCAGCCGAAGGAACAATGTTAAAAGCATTCCTCCAAATATTCCAAGTGGAATTAATAGAGAAAGTACCATGCTTATTAGGGGTCTAAACAACCCTATCAGGTCTAGGGCCAGGTTGTAAGGTACCAGGGGTATTATCAATAAGATCTCTAACCTCCTAAGTGTTGGCCCTGGGCCACTTCCAAGTCTAGTTATAGACAATTTCCTTGAATTTGGACTCACTATTAAGATTAGTGTTATACATAATTCTCTCCCCAAATTTATCCTTCAAAGAGCCAAACGGGTGCCAATTATCATACCACAAGAAAGTGTTCAGACCATCTCCAATAACATGCTTGATCAAGGGATAAATAATGGGTCGAAGTGCCAAAATCCTCCTCCAAACCCAGGAGCGGTCACATGGAACCTTTATTTTCCAAAAACTTTTACCCTTGATAGGATTTAACCCATTAACACCACATCGATTGCTCATCCCCCGAAAATAAGAACCAAATGTGTTTGGCCACAACTGCGTTGTTCCACACTTCCACAAATTTAAAACCCAAACCACCTTCATTCTTAGGAGCATAAATTCTATCCCAAGCAATTTTAGCCCCATGCTTCCTGAGGTCACTACCAATCCAAAAAAAGAAATGAAATAAACTCTCAATATCCTTAACAATCTTTTTGGGAAGGATAAAGAGAGAGGTCTAATACACTTGCATGGAAAAAAAGGATGAATTGGATTAACTAGGCTCTACTAGCATAAGATAAACATTTGTTTGTCCAACTCTTGATTCTCTTTGTGATTTTCTCCACAACCTGTTGGCAATCAGCTGTTTTGACTTTAGAAGAGATGAGGAGAACCCCCAAATATCTAATAGGAAGCTGGCCTTCAGCAAACCTAGTCACATCAAGAATCTTATCTCTCAGTTCTCATAGCCAGAGAAAAAGACATGGCTCTTGTTAGGGCTAGGAGAGAGTCCAAACAAAGACTGAAATTCTTGTAAACCCTCTCTAATAGCCACAACCGTAGGAACATCACCTTTACAAAAGATCATCAAGTCGTCAACAAAACAAAGATTAATAATCTTGTTTTTCTTACATCTCCAATGATACTTAAACTTGGGGAGGGAAGCCTTTTCAACAAGAATCCTAACACCTCTATAACCAACACAAAAAGGTAAGGAGACATAGGGTCCCCTTGTCTAAGCCCCCTACCTCCTTTGGAATACCCATACAGACCACCATTAATACAAATGGAGAAAGAGGGGCTAGTCATACAAGCAACAATCCAATTAATAAAGATGAGAGGAAAATTTATAGCCTTTGACACATCAACCACAAACTCCCACCTAACATTATCATAAGCTTTCATGATATCGACTTTCATGGTGCACTTAGGAGAGGGGGATTTTCTATGGTAACCTTTCATTAATTCCTAAGAGAGAAAGATATTATCAGAAATTCTTCTCCCTTGCACAAATGCAGATTGAACAGGGTTAACAAGGGCCGAAAGAACCACCTTAAGTCTATTTGCAATAATTTTGGATATACACTTATACACAGTATTGCAGTAAGAAATAGGTCTATACTCCCCCACTTTCTCCGCATCAAGGATTTTAGGTATGAGAGCAATGGTGGTGCTGTTAATTTGTTGAAGAAGTTCACCAGATTTGAAAATGGATTAAATAGCTTCGGTTACCTCTCTACCCACCATCCCCTGAGAATGTTTGAAGAAGCCAACAGAATACCCATTAGGTCCAAGAGCTTTGTTAGCTTTCATGGATCAGAAAACATTATGAGTCTCTTTATCAGTCATATCCCCAGCAAGAGACTCAACTTGGGAAAGAGTAATTTTATTCTTCACTAGAGAACTAATTCTACCATAACCATTGTAATTGTCCTCAAAGGGTTTTCCAAACTGATCTGAGAATGTGTTAACAAAGGCTGAAATCACATTCTCAGATTTGGTGATATTCTCCCCATAGTTCAAAATAACCTGATTAATCCTCCCCCTATCAACATTTCCTTGATGGTGCGAAAGAAAAATCTAGAGTTTCTATCACCCAACCCTAACCACTGAACTCCCGACTTTTGGTAAGCCAAGCTCTCATCGACCTTACAAAGGTCCACAAACTTAGAGTACAGAGTCCTCTCCTTCTCTTGAAGGTTAGAATCCAGGGGATTTTTATCGAGTTTAATCTGAATACTATCCAGCCTAGACTTGGTTTCAATCACTCTGGTAGAGATCTTACTAAACTCTTTCTTGTTTAAGTTTTTCAAAATAGGCTTGAGAGTTTTCACCCCTTAACATACTTGTTTCACACCTCATACACTTTGGGAATAAAATCCAGATGAGTAGCCTAGAAATCAAAGTATTTAAAAGGTTTCTTGAAATTTCCAAAGTTGGGATCAATAGTGATGACAGCCAGAGAGTGGTCAAAAATACCAGAGGGCAGGAAATTAGCAGATGATTTAGGATTAATGGTTAACTAGTTATCATTCACTAACACCCTATCAATTTTCGAGACAATAAAATCCCCCTCTACACTTTTATTGGCCAGGTAAATTGGCACCCACAATAAGAAAGATTAGACAAATCATAGTCAAGAATATAATTGTTAAAACACTCTTTTGCATTGTTCCAGTTGGCCCTTCCCCCAACTTTTTCATGATCGTACCTAATCGCATTGAAATCCCCTAAACAGATCAAAGGGGTACCAGAATGACACTTAGAGATATTCAACAAATCAGAGAACAAAGGAAGCCTCAAAATATGTTTATTTTCAGCATAAACAAAAACAACAAAAAAACTGATATCCCCCTCAAAAACAGTAACTTTGCAAAATATGAACTGATTAGTCATTTTAATGCTAAGAATATCAAAAAAAATTGGATCCCAACACACCTATATCCTAGCACTACTATCTGATCGTGAATTTGACAAAAATTTCCAAGTCTTGAACCTTAGATCAAAAATTTTATTCTCATTTTCAGCTTTTATTTTTGTTCCCAAGATACCCATGATTTTAATATCCTCTTTATTCACCAAATCAAAAACCGCTTTGTGTTTAGAAGGGTCATTAAACCCTCTAATATTTCAAGAAGAAAATTTAATAGTCATGGGAAACAACACAAAAAAATTCACAATTAGATAACAAAATTACTTCTTTTTCTTCCTCTAGCTGCTGGAACTTTTGCCAGAGTTATGTTTTTTTGCTATCTCCTCCTCTTCTTTTGCAGGTGATTTATTTTTTTGTTGCTACAACAAGTGTTTCCTGCCAAGACTGTCCAATCTCTTCCTCCACCTCCTTGATTATAACTATAGCCACTAGATTCGCTTGTTGTGCTAAATGATGAACATCTGAATGGGATGTGGCTATGTTTGTTTCAGGAATCTTGATAGCTACCTCCGCTACCCCGTCCTCCCTTGATAAAGCAAGAAGAACAGCAACAGGGATCTGCTCTTGGTAACCTACCTTTTTTTTCCCCTTATCTTTGACTTTAGTCCAGCCTTCTTCATTAATTGGATTATTCTTAGAAGATTCTTGCAGAGCTATCAATTGTGTAACTTAGGCAGACACACAGGTTTTAGTCTCATGACCAAATACCCCATACTAAGTGCATCTTACAGGTACACCCTAGTACTTCACTTTAATTCTCACAATGTCTTCCTCACATTTTATAAAGAATTCCTCAGACAGGATTGAATTTTTCTTAATTTCAACACACACTCTTACAAAACAAATCTGGTTCTTGAAAGTTGTGAGGTGATCCATGAACAGAGGTACTCCAATAGTACTTGCAATAAGACTAAGCCCCTCACTATCCCAAAATTCCATGGGAACATTGTGAAATTTTACCCAAACAGGACTAGTGCCCTGGTCTTCCTTAGTTAGCTTTATCATTCTGTGCCATTTTTTCAAAATCGAAAGAATGCCGCCAATATACCAAGGACCTCCACCAATAACCTGTTCACAACTATCTTGATTTTCAAAAATATTGACCCATACCTCCAAAAGCCCCAAATTCTTCCACATATTGAAAGCACTATTCTTGATATAGTTAAAGGGAAGTGTAGGATCAATGAAATATCCAATCAAGCATGATTCCCATTTCGCTAATGGGGATGGTACAGACATATCAATCACAGTAGTATTGTTTTGAAAACTTGGATCTTGATGAACAACTGGAACAATGAATTTTAATTTTACCTCATTTTTGGATAGCTCTGAAGCAACCTTAGCCTAATTTCTCTGCTCTTGAGAGTGCTGACCGCGGTTTGCTCCAAAGTGCCCCATTCCACCAAGACCCCCACGATATACCCCACATCTTCTATGATTTCCTCTAATCGGGTCACGGTTTAAGGCCATACCTTGTAGACGGTGTTTAGGGTTAATTTCTTTTCCAAAAGTAGCAACATTACTGCTCTTCTCAGAGGCTTTTCCAGCCAAATCCGACAGGCCTAATCCACCGACATTCGATGTAGTAACCCGGGCTTGCAACCGCTGCTCTATCATTGTATCAGATCTACTAGCACCACTCGATTCTGTAATAGGAAGGTTCAAAAACCTAGAGCTCTCTTCTCCATCCACTAGATCGAACCATGTAATGACTAGAAATGGAAGAAGAAGAAATATAGAAGGAAAAGAGTTATTTGGTGCTCTTATTCCAACCCAACAAACAGGTTATAAAACAATACAATGAATGAAATGGGCAGTGTATTCCCTCCTATATTTATACACATAACCAACCCCTAACTGCCCTAACAAATTCAGTAATTGGAATTACAATAATCAACCCCTAATTGCCCTAACAGATTTAGTGATTGGAATTACAAGAGTAACCTTCCTAACCGACTCCTAACTATTCATAACATTTTCTCCTCCTTCAAAAAAGCCTTGTCTCAAGGTTGGAAATCTGGAAATTGTGAGTGGAACTCTTCATAGTCCATCCAAGTAGCATCTTCAGGAAATGTTCTTGACCACTGAACCGACCATTGCACTACTGCCTTGTTGTTTCGTTTGACCATCCGCCTTTCTAACACAGCCACAAGTTCCATTTGCAACATTTTTGCATCACTGACTGAAGGAAGAGTTGGAATAGGAATGACTTGCTGTCCCAATTTTTTTTTTAACAATGAAACATGGAAAATAGGATGTAATTTGGCAGAGCTAGGCAAATCCAGCATATAGGCTACCGTGCCCACCTATGCAATGACTTGGAAAGGTCCATAGAAACATGGAGATAGCCTCATATTTCTCTGCAAAGCCAAGGAAGATTGTTTGTAGGGCTGTAATCTCAAATACACCTAATCACCAACTGTAAATTCTCTTTCACTCCTTAATTTGTCTGCATGATGTTTTATCTTGTTTTGTGCTTGCTGCAAGTTCTCTTTAATCATTCTCAGAATGGAAGTCCTTTCACTTGCCCAATTTTCCACTGTTGCTACTGGTGACCCTCAAATGTTCATGAAATTGTGATCTGGTGGTGGCTGTCCATAAACTGCATAAAAAGGAGTTATTTTGATTGAGGAATGATAAGAAGAGTTATACCACCATTCTACCAAGGACAGCCAAGTTGACCACTGTCTAGGGCAATCACCACACATGCACCTCAAATAATTTTCCAAACACTTGTTCACTATTTTAGTTTGTCCATCTGATTGTGAATGGTAAGTTGTACTAAGGGATTGCTCAATTGCCAAAACTCTAAGCAATTGTTGACAAAACAGACTTGTGAACACAACATCTCTATCAGAAACTATGGTGCTTGGAAGGCCATGAAGTTTGTAAACATTGTCTAGGAATAATTGTGCCACATCCTTAGCAGTATAAGGGTGAGATAATGACATAAAATGGGCATATTTGGTTAACCTATCTACCACCACAAAGATAGTTGTCTGTCCATGTGATTTAGGAAGACCCTCAATGAAATCCATAGAGATATCACTCCATACCTTTTCAAGAACTGGTAAAGGTTGGAGTAACCCAGGTGGGTGAACATTTTCCCCTTTGAACCTCTGGCAAACTGAGCATTCAGATATGAAAAGTTGAACATCCTTCTTTAATCCCTTCCAATAAAAGGTCCTTTTGATCTGTCTAGTGGTTTTGTCTATACCTGAGTGGCCCCCCATAGATGAGCTATGATAAGCAGCCATAAGTTGCTTCTTGAGATCCGGTGAATTCCCCACTACTAGACTTCCTTTGTAAGTTAGTGTAGCATTTGCCCAAGAGAAACCGTGATGAGAGTTGGGGTCCTGCACTAACTCTGTTATAAGCTGTTGTAATGCCAAGTCAGTTTGCCAACTGAGTTTGATTTTGGAAAGCCAAGTAGAATCTACCGCCAGTAAGGCATTTACAGTGGCAGGAAACAAATCTTCACTCCTTGATAACGCATTAGCCACTTTGTTTTCTATTCCATGCTTGTAGGTGATCTTATAATCATAGCCAAGCAGTTTGGCAATCCATTTTTGCTGGAAGGGGGTTGCAACTCTTTGCTCCAGTAGGTATTTCAAGCTTTGGTGGTCAGTCTTGATAATGAAATGTCGCCCAAGCATGCAATGCCTCCATTTGAGGACTGCTAAGACTACAACCATTAACTCTTTTTCATAGGTGGAGAAAGTCAAATATTTCCCTGACAATCCTTTATTTCAAAAGGCAATTAGATGCCCCTCCTACATTAGTATTGCTCCTAACCCTCTATCTGAAGCATCTGTTTCAATAATGAATTCTTTGGTGTAATTAGGGAGAGCCAGGACTGGTAAAGTCATCATAGCGGACCTGAGAGCATGAAAAACTGATGTTGATTCATCAGTCCAATTAAAAGACCCATTTTTCAACAAATTGTTTAATGAAGCTGAAATCTGCCCATAATTCTTCACAAATCGTCTGTAATATCCAGTTAAACCAAGGAATCCTCATAACTGTTTGAGGGTGTTAGGAATTGGCCAGTTAGCCATGGCCTCAAGTTTGCTAGCATCTGCAGAAACACCCTTGTCGGAGACCAAGTGGCCAAGGTACTCAACTTCTTGTTTGGCAAAGACACACTTAGACCTTTTAGCAAACAAGCTGTGCTTTTGTAAGAGTTGCAAGGTCAACTTTAAATGGGATAAGTGCTCAGTCAAGATTTTGTTAAAAATCAATATATCATCAAAGAAAACTAAGATAAACTTCCTCAAATATTCCTTAAAGACCTCATTTATGAGACTTTGAAAAGTTGAGGGTGCATTTGTCAGCCCAAAAGGCATGACTAAGAACTCATAGTCTCCGTCATGAGTCCTAAGCTGTTTTTGGTATGCTAGAGGCATGCACTCTAACTTGGTGATATCCAGCCCTCAAATCAAGCTTAGAAAAGAAAGAAGCACCACAGAGCTCATCTAATAACTCATCAATTGCTGGTATTGGAAACTTATCCTTCACAATAATGGTATTTAAAGCCCTGTCGTCAACACACATACGCCAAGTTCCTTCTTTCTTTTTAACTAACAAAACAGGTGCTGAGTAAGGACTGACACTTGGTTGAATGACCCCCTGAATGAAGCATCTCTTTAACCTGTTTTTCTATCTTAGTTTTTTGGAAATAAGGGTACCTATAAGGTCGTATGTTTGGTGGTTCTGCACCTAGATTTAGGGAAATGTGGTGGTCTTGGCTTCTTGCTGGAGGCAAGCTTTTGGGTTCTTGGAATACTATTATAAATTGGGCAACAACTGCTCCACTGCAGGTACATTAGCTACTGCTGGAGAAACAACTTGTATAGCATAAATGTAAGCCACAAACCCGTGAGGTTTTTTCTGTAGTAATTTCTACATGTGTGCAACATCCACCAACTTGGATTCCCCTTGCTTTTCATCCCTTAAAACATGCCTCCTATTGTTGAGGATGAAATCCATACTGAGATTTTTGAAATCCCATTGCCCAGGACCCAGTGTAGCCAACCATTGAATCCCAAGCACCATATCACACCCTTTGAGTTCCAAAACCCTCATGTCTGTTTGGAAGACCACCCCTTGCATCTCTCATTTGAACCTTTTACAAGCTGCACTGTTGGTCATCTGCGTTCCATCAGCAACAAACACTGTCAAAGGATCAGTGTCAACAGTCTCTACACCTGCTTTCTTAACCACTTCTTGGTTCAAAAAGTTATGGGTGCTACCAGTATCAATCAAAATGACCACTTTTTGTTTCTTGACCAACCCATGTACCCTCATGGTTCTGTAAGAGACTGAACCAGTTATTGCGTTAATAGAAATCTGCAACTCACCTTCTTGTTCCAGGACTTCCTCACTGTCCTCCTCCTGTGTAGGTTCTTGATCGGAGTCCTCTTGGTCCCAATCCAAAACATACAACTGCTTTTGCTTGCATTAATGTCCCCGTGTGAACTTTTCGTTACACTTGAAACACAACCCTTTTGCCCTCTTTTCCTCCAACTCTTTTGGTAACTCTCTTCGAATGGAAGGAAAAGAATTAGGTCTGGATTTCCCATACGAAATTTTTTCTCAAGTTCTTAGTGGTAGCCTGGTTTTCTAGGCAACTGCCTCAATACTGAGTTCCTGTAACTTGGCTAAACCGATGGCTTGCATGGTAGTTATAGGTTTAAACATCAAGACATTGACTCGTATCTCCTTCTTTAATCCACTAATGAAGCAACTAGTAAAGAAATGTTCAGGTAAGCCTTGGGTTTTGTTAGCAAGAATCTCGAATTGTTCCTGATAATCCCTGACAGATGATGTTTGCTTCAATTTGGTTAATTACCAACAACATCCTTATATACATCAGAACCAAAACGAGAAATCAACCCATTTTTAAATAGATCCCAATTAACCAAAACGTGTGTTTTCTTAAACCATTGATACCATTGCAGAGCCCTATCTTCCAAATGCAAGATTGCCATTTTCACCTTATTGTCTTCAACACATTTATACTCAAAAAATCTTTCGCATTTGTAAACCCAACCTGACGGATTATCGCCAAAGAATTTAGGGAAGTCAATCTTGGCATACCTAGTTCCAAACCCAGGGAAAGGTTGAGATTGGGAAGACTTTGCTCTGAATTGATTGGAACTCAACCCTAGATTTTCGGGTACCCTAGGTACAGATTCGCGTTGCTTCCCACACACATGAGCCGCCACCTGATCATACTTGCAAGTCACTGCTGCCATGAACTCCTTGATTTCTACTAGAGTGTTCTTGATTTCCTCCATTTCTTTTGCAGAATTGACTTATTGTTCCTTCAAAATTCGAAAAGAATCTTCGAGTCTCTTGAGATCTTGACTCCTAGTCCCATTTGCCATTGAAAATTGATCGCTTCACAGGCCGAGAAATGCCTGCTCTGATGCCAATGTAATGACTAGAAATGGAAGAAGAAGAAATATAGAAGGAAAAGAGTTATTTGGTGCTCTTATTCCAACCCAACAAACATGTTATGAAACAATACAATGAATGAAATGGGCAGTGTATTCCCTCCTATATTTATACACATAACCAACCCCTAACTGCCCTAACAGATTTAGTGATTGGAATTACAAGAGTAACCTTTCTAACCAACTCCTAACTGTTCATAACAGACCACTTTGGGTTTGGAACCACCAGAGTCGATTGAGAATCTTGACGAAGTTATGCAATGAGGTCACTAAATCGATTTGAAATATTTTGAATTGAACCCGTCATACCACTTGTCCCTACACTAACACCCTTCTCAGAATCTACTGTCGAAAGACTTGCTTGTTTCTCACACTTAGATTCTAACACAATAGGTCCACCGATATCCTTAATCTCAACATCAGTAAGTGCAAGTGACCTAATGGTCACAGAGGAATCCTCAGCTCTCGAAGGTTCAGACACATTAAGAGAGATATCTATCGTTAAAGTGAGGTCACAACCGTTCAATGAAGTATTGAAAGTAGAAGCCCTAGAGGAGGAGCTTCTCATTCTAACCCATTAGATCATAATTTTCATTCAGTCCTAGATGAATTTGTTAAATGTATCAATTTTATTTATTTTATTATCCCAAACACAACATAAAAGTGATAATATATTAAGGGTTGGTTTGGGAAGTGGGTTAACTTTTTGGCTTTTTAACTATTTTAGCTGGGTGTTTTTTGACTTTTTTGGCTTTTTGTAAGAGAAAGGGTATAATAATTATGTGTTGAATGTGATATTTTATTTTATTGGTTTAAAAAGCTTATTTTGTCTTTTTGTGACTAAAATAGCCCCAAACCCAATCCAATCCATCTTCCCAAACGAAGCCTAAGTAATAATAGGCAAATAAATAAATAAATTATACAAAGTAAAATTTTTTACAAAAGTCTTTCTAGAATTGGTATCAAAACATCCATTAAAATAATTTATTATTATTTACTAAAAAAATGTTACTCTTCCAAATTGTTTTGGATTAGGATTCTCATAAATAATTATATCATATTTATTTTTTATTTTTTTTAAATTAGACAGTTTATCTTAAAATTTTATCATGAAAAATCTGATAAAATTATATGATTATATTTATCAAATTTTATTATTTTCTTGATATATATTAGGGAGATTGAGCAATAAGTCCTCTATTTTGGATTTGTAATCCATATAGTCCTATATTTTTTCTTATGATCCATTTAGTCCTTTTGGATGTCTAATGACTCATTTGTCTACCACATTAGAGTGTCACATTTGACAAAAGTACACTAAATAGTTTTTTAGTGTTACATTATACCCACCACATTAGAGTGTTACATTTGTAAAAAATACATTAAAGAGTTTTTAATTTTTTTAAAGTGTCAGATTATACCCGCTACATTAGAGTGTCACTTGTCATGTTTGGAAAAAGTATACTAAGGAGTTTTTAATTTTTTGTAAAGTGTCACATCATACTCGCCACGTTATTACGTTTGAGAAAAGTACACTAAGGAGTTTTTAAATTTTTTTAGAGTGTTACATCATATACGCCATGTTGTCACGTTTGAGAAAAGTATATTAAGGAGTTTTTATTTTTTTTTAAAGTGTTACATCATACTCGCCACGTTGTCACATTTAGGAAAAATACACTAAAGAGTTTTTTATTTTTTTTAGAGTGTCACATCATATCCGCCACATTGTCATATTTGGGAAAAGTACACTAAGAATTTTTTTTTTTTTTTTTTTTTTGGAGTAAAAGTTGTGGAGTGTTACATTATACTTGTCACGTTGTCACATTTAGGAAAAATACACTAAGGGATTTTTTTTTTTTTTTGAGTGTCACATTAATACTTGTCATATTGGAGTATCACATAATACATGTCACATTAATAAAAGAGTATAGTTGTCAACCAAAACATTACCAAAATAAAAAATAAGACCACACGGAAAGAAACTATTCACTAATAGAACTTAACAGATTAATAGAAAAAAACTTAGGACTAACGTGTTTGATTCACCGGATTAGGGGGGGACTATCCACTATTTGGATTGTAATCCAAATAGTACTCTTTATCCGCCGTTTGATTTTTTTTTAGTCCGTTGGATTCCATGTCCGGTCGGACTCCTTATTCCCCATATGGGGGACTATTGTGTCCTAGGGGTATGAGATAGTTTTTGGGGGACTATCCACTGTTGAGATTAGGTAGTCAAAATGACTATTTTGATCCTCAACTATTTAATTATGTATTATATTTAATAAAATTCAATAAAATTTAAATGTCTCAATTTAAAAATAAAATAATTTTATTTAACTTTTTATTGATGTTTTATTTATTTAATTTTTTAGAATAATTTTTTAAAGATATTTTATTGATGTTTTTATTTTAAAATTTTGTTTATATTTTATTTAATTTCATTATTTAAATTTAATAGATGTTTTATTTAATTTCATTGTTTGATTATTATTATTTTTAAAGACAAATTTATTTAAAATTTTAATTAAAAATAATAATATATATTTTTATTGAAATATTAAAGATATGTTTAATGTTGCTATTACTTTGTACACAATTGAAAAATGACAAAATAGTCTTTTGTTCATTTATTATATCCAATCCGTCCAACCAAACGTTGGATTCACTAAAAATAGTTCTTTCCCGACATCTAATCTCATGAAAAAACAAACACAGGATACATATCCAATCTAACCAAATAGTCCGGGGGATTCACAGTCCCAAGACTCAAGTCTGATGGATTCTAATCCCCCCTTATCCCGTCCGTCCAATCAAACACACCCTAATTGGAATACTTGTTTGTGAGATGAGATTTATTGATAAATATCCCTATATATTATAAGTAAAAATATAAAAAATAAATAATTCAAATCAAGTCATTAAAATAGGATAGGTGATGGAGCTCACAAACCCAATAACTAAGGGTTAGAATCGAAAAAGTGAAATGTTAGACGTTTCAAAATTTCTGTCAAATATTTTATCAAATGTTTTACACGGATGTGGATTGTACCACAAAAGTGTGGGATCCACCCCGTGTAAGACATTTGGTAAAAAATTTGCTAAAAATTTTGGTATTCCTAATATTACTCATCGAAAAATTATTGGTTGATTTTGAGGCGCTATGCAGCAATGATCCTTATCAATCACAAATTATTATACCTTCTCATATTCCCTAATCACCTAACACAAAATCATATCAATCATAATGCATATAGAGTGTCACATGGCGTTGTCTTTGGACCAATCAATAACTTCTCGTTAAAATCCCGTTGTTGTTTTTTTTCCTTTTTTTTTTTTTTTAAACAAGTTATAATTATGATTAGTATATACACTATAGAGGAGGATTTCTATTTAGAATCGTTTAATTAATTTAGAGTTTTGTTTTTAATAATTTGAATTGTTTATTTAGTTGGACAATTTTTATATTTTATTCATATATAAAATTAAATGAATTTGGCAATCGTAATCTATTCATTTATGAAAAATGCTTCGGACCCCCACTGGGGGTCGACCCCCAGTGAGGTGGCGCGCCGTGATTGGACAAAAAAAAACTGTTTTATTTACTTATTTTTTTTTTTTGAATTTCAGTCAGTGAGAACTCGCCATCTCATTGGGGTGCGACCCCCACTGGGGTCTGCAGCATGGTTGATTCATTTATTACTTTTGCGGTGAAATAAATAAATGATAATTTTATTTTTAATACTAAATCACCTATTTTTTTGTAATAAGGGCAATAAATATACAAAATATTTAATAAAATAATCTATCCGAATAAGACCCATAAACTCTACGAACATAAACACCGGCGGGAGGGAATCTGTCTCCGTCTATTATCTGGCGGGAGGGAATCTGTCTCCATCTATTATCAATTTTCTTTAATATATTTTTTTTAATTTTATGAGTGAAAAAATAAAATAACTATACTTTAGATATAATATTTTATTTTATTTTATCTTTTTATGTCTATTTTAATTTTAAATCATTATTGAGGTATTTGACAAGTTGAATTTTAGTATTTTTTAGGTTAAAATTTATAAAAAGATAAACTAAGCTAAAATAATTAATAAAATAAAATATTACATTAAATCTATAATCATTTTATTTTTCTTTCATAAACATTACATCCAATTACAAAAAAAAAAAAAAAAATCTAACTATTTTCTAAATATAAAAATTTTAACTTATTAAAATAGTCAAAAATTAAAATAACCTACTAAAATAACAATCTCTCAAACACCCACTATGCCAAACTAGTGCTTTAAAATTATAACTTTTCTTTTGGATAAGATTTTCAAAACAAAATTTCTAGTTCTAAATTATTCTTTTCCCCATGAAATATATTATGTTAATGTTGTGTTTGGTTGAAAGATTTAATGAAAGAAATGGAAAGGGAACATGAAATAGAAAGAAAAGTGGAAAGAGTTAATCAGTGTATTTAGTTTCAGTTTTTTGAATTCAGTTTTCTGAAAATCAAGATTTTTATTTTTCTTGTTTTTTTATTTTTAGTGAATATTTTTTAGATTTTAATTAATTTTTTTACTTTTTTAGATGCATCTTCCTTAGATGTATCTAAATAGTAAAATATTTATGAAAAAATATTTTAAAAAATTAATAAATACACAAAAATACAAAAAATGTACTGAATTTTTATTTTTTTATATATATAATTTTTTGGTATTTAGTGTATTTTGTAAAAAAAAATTCACAAATATTATGCTTTTTAAGTGTATTTATGTTCAGTGTGTCTAAAAATTAAAAAAATTGGTTAAAATATTAAAAAAATTCATTAAAACATTAAAGTACAGAAAATAAAAAATAAAATTTTCTGAAAACTGTTTTCTGAAAACTATAACAAAACAAGTTGATAGGATTTCAATTACAAAACTATGTTTGGTTATATTGAGAAATGAAAAAAGAGAAGAGCCTAACACTGTATTTGGCTGGGAAATTTCAAAAAAAAAAAAAAAAAAAAAAAGAGAAAAAGAAAAAGAAAAAAAAGGTGTGTGAATTCAAATCCCTACTTTTTTTTCCTTTTCATTTTAAAATTCCTTTTTAAGGTCTCATTTGACGGCCATCACTTTTAGCTAAAATATCATAAAGTCACTATAAATTACGACAGAGTAATGTTAGAGAACCAAAAATTATACAAAAAGTTAGAATGTTAGAGAACCAAAAATTTTATCAAAAATTTTACCAAATGTCTCATGTGGTGTGACACCCACGTGGGACCCACATCATATGAGATATTTAATAAAAAATTTGATAAATTTTTTAAAATTTGATAAATTTTTTAAAATTTTTAACATTTTTTACTATCACATTGCTCTCTCTATTTATTCATTATCATTTTATTAAAAACAAAACCAAAAAAAATTACTAAAGTAAACTATTTTCAAACGAAATCTAAATCGCTCGACTGACTACAGCGTAACCAATCAATCAAATTTCCCAATAGTATATTATAGTCTGATGATGTTCATTCAAGTACAAGCCACCACAAACACAACCAACCATTCCTATCATCCCACACCATGCTTCAAAAGCTAACCACCCTCTTCTCTGAACCCTATTCATGGTGGTTTCAAACCACCACCACCACCACCACCTCCTCCCTCCCCTTCCTCCTCCTCACCACCACCTTCCTCCTCCTCCTCTCCCTCTCCTGGTTCTTATACCTCAAACCCACAACCCCTGACCCCCCACTCCCACCAGGCCCTCTCGGCCTCCCAATCCTCGGCAGCCTCCCATTCCTCGACCCAGAACTCCACACCCACTTCTCCACCCTCTCTCAAACCCACGGCCCCATCCTCACTCTCCGCCTCGGCACCAAAATCGGCATCGTAATCTCCTCCCCTTCCATCTCCCGCCAAATCCTCAAAGACCATGACGTTACCTTTGCCAACCGTGACGTCCCCGTCGCCGGCCGTGAGGCGGCGTACGGCGGTTCCGACATCGTCTGGACTCCGTACGGACCCGAGTGGCGGATGCTGAGAAAAGTCTGCGTCCGCGAAATGCTCAGCAACGCCACCTTAGACTCCGTCTACGGCCTCCGCCGCCGCGAGCTCCGGCGGACTATCCAGTACTTTTATAGTCGGGTCGGATCGCGGGTCAACGTTGGGGAGCAGATGTTTTTGACGGTGATGAATGTGATAACGAATATGTTGTGGGGAGGGACGGTGAAGGGGGAGGAGAGGGGGAAGATGGGGGCGGAGTTCCGGCAGGTGGTGGCTGAGATGACGGAGCTGTTGGGGAAGCCCAATTTGTCAGACTTTTTTCCGGGTTTGGCCCGGTTTGATTTGCAGGGGGTACAGAAGCAGATGAAGGGGTTGGCGAAGAAGTTTGATCGGATTTTCGAGAATATAATTGATCAAAGGCTGAAAATGGACGGTCATGGAAGTGGAACCGCCGAGGAGAGTGCCGATTTTTTGCAGTTTTTGTTGAAGCTGAAAGACGACGGAGACGCCAAAACGCCTCTCACCATCACCCACCTCAAAGCCTTGCTAATGGTATGTTAGTTTTCGGTTTCAATTAACTCAATTTTAATTATTAATTTTAAATTTTATGTTAGTTTGATTCATCTGATAATGTATTATTGTTTATTTTTATTTTTTTATAATTTTTTTTTGCTGAATTAGTTATGTTAAACTCACGGAATTGAATAAACTTATAATATTATTTCTAAAAATCATAATATATATAGTGTTCGTTTAGAATGGGAGTTGATTTTTTGATTTTTTAATTATTTTAATTTAGAGTTAAAAAGTCTTGTTTAGGATAAATTTTTTATTTTTTTTTTAATTTTTATGAGAAAAAAAATAAAATGATTATATATTAAATGTGATATTTTGTCATATTTGACTAAAATAACTTATTTTGTCTTATATAACTATTTTAGTCCCAATGGAACATCCCAAACGATCACATAATTTATGTACGTATTTTTTATTAAAAAATATTACTCATTTCATCCCAAAATAATAATTCATTTTGAAGAATTTAATTTTTTTAATAGTATAATTATTACATTTTAAAAATATTAATTTTTCAAAATTAAATTTTGATAGTATTTTTTTTTGAGAATATCAATGGTCATAATGGTACTTTTTGTGTTATTAATAAATTTTAAAAAATGACAACATATAAATTTATATTATTTTATTCTTTAATTTTTGAAAATAAATTAATATTTTAAAATAATAAAAAATAAAATAAAAAATTAATATTTTAAGACGAAAAAAATAACAATTATAATTAATTAAACAAAATTAAGACACATTATAAATCTAAAATCAAAATCAACTTAATTAAAATTATAAAACTGAAATGAAACAATAATAAAAAATACAGAACTATGGACAAATTTCGTTGATTCTTTCTTCAAAGCCCGTGGGTGGGTCCACTATGGCCCTATTTTGATGGTTTAATCAATTTATTTTTTAGTTTGTCGTATTTAGATCACTTCACTTAATTAGCTAATTTTATTAATAATTAAAAAAAAAACTAAAACTATCTATTTTTATTTATTTTATTTTTTGACGGTTTAGATACATATCATCTCTTGACATTTGAAAAATTACATTAATTTCTTGTCATTATAATATTTTAGATAGAATGAAAATATTGAACTCATCTATTCTCTTTTTTCTTACTTTGTTTTATCTTTGTTTTTTTTTTCTTTTCCTTTGCTTTATTTTTTTTTTTAATGTAATTTTTTCTATTTTTCTATTAAGAGTTATATTGTCTTTTATATAAACAGAATTGTGAAATGAGATTATTAAACACAAAGGATGGAATTATAATTTCTAAAATATCAAGTAGTAAAATATAATTATAATTTACTGAATTTTTTTTGTGGATAAGCTTGAGATACAGTAAGTGTAGAACCTATAGTGAGATGGCGAGCCCCCAACAAGATCAGTCTCCAGTCCGCAAGCCAACCTTTTCCTTTACTCTAGCTTCAATTATTTTGACATGTCTATTCACCATTATTATTGATTGCATATGGGCAACTCATCGAAGAAAATTGTTGTTATCTTACTATCTTTTTGAAAATTACTTTTTAATCACTATCTATGTAAATATTTATGATTGTCATATTTGAAAACAAATAATTTAAAATATAATGTTTACAAAATAAATTGAATATATATAGGATTAATTACATTTTAACCCTTATAATTTAATTTTAAAACACATTACTCTTTTCAAGTTTAAAAATATATACATAACCTCCTTGTATTTTGAGGTAAGGTGCACAATTTAACTCTGTTAATAATTTTTGCACCAAGTCAATATTACCGTCGTTTTTATTTTCAATTTTCTTACCATGCCACTACTATCATAACTTTCTCTCTCTCAAATTGGACTTACCTACCCACCCCTCCCAACAACACTACATCATCTTCTCGGTCATTACAAGGCACCAATTACTTCTCACAACAATCCATTCCCTTTAACAATGTTTCTCTTCTCACGCAAGACATTCACTCCAAAGTAGCTGTAAGATAAGTTGATGTATATTATTGATTGATATATTACAAGATTGTTGTGTTTCTGTATTGTATGTGATAATTACAAAGAGAAGGAACTCTCTCTTTATAGAGAGAAGAATGAAACATTGGATACCAACAAGACCCACTATCACCGAAAGCAACAAAAGGAATAAAGCTAAAGCTATACAATTTATATACTAAAGCTAAAGCTAATTAACAATTATAAATTAACAATTATATATTAACAGCCCCCCTCAAACTCAAGGAGGATAGGTACTAGCCAACTTGAGTTTGAAGAGAGTAACAAAACAGGAAAGTAAACTGATAAATAAAACAGGATAGGAGACACGGTATGGTCGTGTCAGACCGTTGTAGCAGACATTTTACGGGGTCATGTCGGACCGTTGTAGCAGAACAGTTTACGGGGTCATGTCGGACCGTTGTAGAAGACAGTTTATGGGGTCATGTCGGACCGTTGTAGCAGGACAGTTTACGGGGTCATGTCGGACCGTTGTAGAAGACAGTTTACGGGGTCATGTCGGACCGTTGTAGAAGACAGTTTACGGGGTCATGTCGGACCGATGTAGCAGGACAGTTTACGGGGTCATGTCGGACCGTTGTAGAAGACAGTTTACGGGGTCATGTCGGACCGATGTAGCAGGACAGTTTACGGGGTCATGTCGGACCGTTGTAGCAGACAGTTTACGGGGTCATGTCGGACCGTTGTAGAAGACAGTTTACGGGGTCATGTCGGACCGATGTAGCAGGACAGTTTACGGGGTCATGTCGGACCGTTGTAGAAGACAGTTTACGGGGTCATGTCGGACCGATGTAGCAGGACAGTTTACGGGGTCATGTCGGACCGTTGTAGAAGACAGTTTACGGGGTCATGTCGGACCGTTGTAGCAGACAGTTTACGGGGTCATGTCGGACCGTTGTAGAAGAGGTTGTGGTGGTGCACCAAGGGGGCGACTTAGGGAGTGCGCCATGAGCGACTTATACATGATACTGTGTATAACCCCCCCTCAAACTCAAATAGGTGTAAAGATAGAAACCTATTTGAGGTTGAAACAAAGGGATTGATAAAGCTGACCGGTGTAGAAGACACTGTATGAGTGTGTAGATAGGCTGCCCAAAAAAAAATATACATGGATGTAGATATCGAGCCCTCAAAAGTCGTGCCCTCAAAAGGTGTGCCCGGACCCTCAAAAGGCGTGTCATCAAAAGGCGTGTCCGAGGCATCAAAAGGCGTGCCATGAAAAGGCGTGCCAGTTTGTCGGCGAGAAGAGGCGCGCGATGCGCGTGGCTGCCTCGGCTATTTAACCAAGACAGAGCTGAGGCAGAGGCGAAGACAAACAATTGGCGAAAATCCTCTGAAAAACTCTTCGTTTTGCTGAGAAGGTTTTGCTGAGAAGATACTCTGTAACACTCTCTATAACACTCTGTTGCCCAGAAAAAATGGCTTCGTCTTCCCGCGGGCTGCTTACCCTCTTTCCCGACCTCAACGAGTCCACAGGAGAGAGAACTGGTGCGGTGGCCAGTGAACCTCAACCAAACACTGCTGGGTTTGCTCCGCTGAACTTTCCGATGCGGTCTGTGGAGCAAAAAATGGCGGTGCAGTCGGATGTGGAAGCCAATCAGTATACGTTGAAGGCATGTGTGGAGTCCATGACGGCGGTCACAAATCTGTCGCACCGGCTACAGAGTAGGACAAATGAGGTGCAGCAGTTAAACTCCCAGCTGGCTCTGCTCCAACGCATGTATAAGGATGCGCGAGCAGAGATGAGCTTGCTAAGGGCAGAAAACAAGGAGCTGAAGCGGAAGGCCACCGTGATGTTCCGATTTGGAGGGCCGCCATATGCTGCAGTGGAGGAGCAAGGAAAAGTGGTCATGCCCAGTGGAGTGGGAAACACGGAGGCAACACCGGCAAGGGCCGCCCATGATGGAGGCAAGAAGAAAAGACCTGCGGCAGAGTAGAGAAGAAAAAATCCCGCTGTGGGTGTGGTTGTGTTGTAAATTTTTTTTTTTTTTTTTTTTTTTTTTTTTTTTTTTTTTGGTGTTGTTGTTGTTGTTGTTTTTTTTTGTGGTGTAGAATGGTGAGCGGGGTGAATCCCGGAGATGAATAAAATAAGGGAAGGTTTGGTGTGCAAATCGTTATCACACGGATATGGGAAAAACAACAATGGTGTTTGGAGATGTTTTTTTTTTTTTTTTTTTTTTTTTTTTTTTTAATAATAATAATAATAATAATAATAATAATAATATATTAAGGTAGAAACCATATGTGCTAGTGAGAGTTGCATATAAAAGATATAAAGAGAGGTGTGATAAAGAAAAGAATGGTGGTGGAGAGAAAAGGATACGAGAAGTGGAAACATAATGATGATGATGGAATTAAAAATAAAATAAAAGGAAATGATGATAGAGTTAAAAAAAAAAAAGAGTGCAGGTTAGGGTAGTGCCCTGCAAAAGAGATACTTTTGTGGAGTGGGTCACATGGGTGAGGAGAGAAGAGCCCAGGTCTCTACCATCTACCAGAGAAAGAGAGAGACCGTAGCAGCTTTGAACATTTTTTTTTTTTTGTTTTTTTTTTTTTTTTTTTTTTTGTTTTTGTTTTTTTTTTTTTTTTTTGGGTGTGTATATGAGGTGCATGAAGTGACTGTGTGCTAGAGATAGATAACCAGAGAGAGGGAGAGGGCCTCGTGTGGCTGCTGGATGTGATCGGAGACCGAGAGAGGAGAGGGGCCAAAATCAGAGAGATAAAGAGAGATATAGAAAGGAGTTGCTCTCTTTCTCTCTCTTCCCGATGAACAATTTGTAGGGTTTGAAGAAACAAGTGATTGTTGCTTTACGGAAAATTTAGGAGATTCAGTATGGCGGGACTGCAATCAGATGAGGAAACAGAAGCACGTGAACGATCTCATGGCTGAACTGGGTCGACTCAGGGAAGAGAATAGTTGTGTTTTTACGAGGGTGACTGGGATGACTCAGCTGTGCATGAATTTTGAAGCTGAGAACTCGGTTCTAAGAGCTCAGGTGGCTGAGTTGACTCACAGGTTGGACTCTCTCAATGAGATCATGGAATGCTTGAGCTCCAACAACAACAATGGAGTGTTTGAAGGGTCTTATGATCGGATGATCAACGATGGTGATGATTTCTTGAACCCGTGGAATTTGCTTTACGTGAATCAACCCATCATGGCTTCTGCAGATAACATGCTCATGTACTCATTCTGATTCTGATTCTGATTATGATTCATAATCTGGATATGTTATCTTGTCTTAGTTTTTGGAGGCTTTCCAGTGCCTCGTCTCATCTCTCCAACGGCCGAGATCCTTGAGCAGAGAGAGTTGCCGAGAGATGATGAAGGAAGCCAAGTCCCTCCTCCAACGCTGCAGAGACAACGACGTCAATTTCTTCGACAACGCCGAGGTCGACGCCAACGGCCGAGCCGAGGAGATCATGGGTCAGGCGATCCGCGAACTGGGTTGGAAGCGATCCGACATCGTCGTGTCCACCAAGATCTGCTGGGGCGGGTCTGGACCCAACGACAAAGGCTTGTACAGAGAACACATCATCGAAGGCACCAAAGCCTCGCTCAAGAGGCTTGAGATGAGATGGACTATGTGGATGTGATCTATTGTCATCGTCCTGATTTGTCGACGCCGATCGAAGAGACAGTGAGGGCAATGAACTATGTGATCGGATCTGGTGCTGCGGTGGTGAAGTGTTGTTGAAGAATCTGCCATTGAAGAAGAAATTAGGAAAATTTGGGTTTGTCCGGCGGGCGGCCAGGGGCGAGATTGCCGCCCGCCGGTGGAACGAAATTACTAGGTTCTTAACCTAGCTCTGATACCATGTAAGATAAGTTGATGTATATTATTGATTGATATATTACAAGATTGTTGTGTTTCTGTATTGTATGTGATAATTACAAAGAGAAGGAACTCTCTCTTTATAGAGAGAAGAATGAAACATTGGATACCAACAAGACCCACTATCACCGAAAGCAACAAAAGGAATAAAGCTAAAGCTATACAATTTATATACTAAAGCTAAAGCTAATTAACAATTATAAATTAACAATTATATATTAACAGTAGCCATCACCACCAACTTGTGATATATATATATATATATATATATACTAGCGTATGTTCGTGTCTGAAAACACAATAAATAATATTAAGATTATAATATAATTGTAATTCAAATACTATTTAAATTTATTTTTTAATTTGATAAAATCTCAAATTTATTATAAAATTTTGAAATTCTCACAAAACTCCTCACAAAACGCGTTTTTGCTTATATAATATATAGCTAAATAGATAAATGTGCCTAGTATATATATAATTTTCACGAACATACATACAATACTGCTTTTACTTATATAATCATATGTAAATTGTATGTATGTCCGTAATGCCCTAGTGTATTACGGGCATACATACATTATATAAAAATATGTGTAAAATATATTGAACAAAAAGGAGAAAATAAAAAAAAAATAGAGAGAAAAAAAAAAACGGGAGAAAATAAAATAAAAAAAGAGAGAGAGAAAGGCGGAATCATGAGATTATGGAAGGAGGGGTGTGAGAAAAGGAAAAAATAAGAGCGAAAAGCAAGAAAGTAGAAAATGTATATTTAGAACATTTTTTGGAAAATATATCTCAGCTATCGTTTTATAATTTGAACAGATCTGAGCCTTCCATATTTCTTAATAGGACAAAAATATTTTGAAGATTCAAAAACCGTCTTGCTTTATTAAAATATGTTGAAGATTCATATGAGGTCTAAATTTACGAAGTATATCATGTATTCAATATATTTAAAATTAATAATTAATTGTTCAAATTCATTTAATTTGTGCACTAAAAAATTAATTAATATAATCGCTACTACCCACAGTAAAATTTAGCTCCTAATTCTAGGATCGCAGACTTTTTTATATAATATAAATAAAAATAAGTGATCAAAAATGAGAAAAAAAAATAGAGAGAAAAATAAAAATGATAGAAAATAAAAAAAAATAAAAAGAAAAGAGAGAGGAATGTAGGATCATGGGATCATAGAAGGATAGATGAGAAAAGGAAAAAGTAAGAGAGAAGTACGAAAATAGAAAAATATACATGTAGGATATTTTTTGAAAAATATATCTCAGCCGTTGTTTTATAATTTGAATAGATCTGAGTCGTCCAAATGTCCTAGTAGGACAAATTCAAAAATTATCTTGCTTTATTATATACATGTTGAAAATTTATATGAGATCTAAATTTACGAAGTATATCAAGTATTCAATATATTTAAAAATAATAATTAATTGTTCAAATTTATTTAATTTGTGCACTAAAAATAATCTCCACTACACAGCAAAATTTGGATCCTAATTCTGAGATTGCAGACTTTTTCATATAATAAAAATAAAAATAAGTGATCAAAAAGGAGAAAAAAACAAATAGAGAGAAAAATAAAAATGATAGAAAATAAAAAAAAAATAAAGAGAAAAGAGAAAGGAAGGTGGGATCATGGGATTATATAAGGGAATCAGGATCCCCTCCTTGCATTTCCTACTTGCAAGCCCATTGGGCCCACTTTTAGGCCCAATTTTGATAATTCGAACCGTACATATTTTAAGATTTGTTCAGTATATCTTACCTGTAAAAAATCAAGTTGATCGGATATCAGAAAGCATGTGTTCGGAAAACTTGAACTAAAAACTATTTTTTTAAAGAATTTAATAAACAATTTTTCGAACACATGTTTTCTGATATCCGATTAACTTGATTTTTTACAGGTATGATATACTGAACAAGTCTTAAACTATGACCGGTTCGGATTATCAAAATTGAGCCTAAAAGTGGGCCCAATAGGCTTGCTAGTAGAAAATGTAAGGAGGGGATCTTGATTCCATATAAAGATATGTGAGAAAAGGAAAAAGTAAGAGAGAGAAGCGAGAAAATAGAAAATGTACATGTAGGATATTTTTTGAAAAATATATCTCAGCCGTTGTTTTATAATTTGAATAGATCTGAACAGTTCAATATCCTAGTAGGACAAATGCGTGTAAGACAAATTCAAAAACCATCATGCTTTATTATATAGATATTGAAGATTTATATAAGTTCTAAATTTATGAAATTTATCAGGTATTCAATATATTTAAAAATAATAATTAATTATTCAAATTCGTTAAATTTGTGGATTATAAAATTCATTAATTTAATCTCCACTATACACAATAAAATCTGGCTCCTAATTCAGGGATCGTAGACTTTAACATATAATACGAATAAAAATAAGTGAACAAAAAAGAGAAAAAAAAAACGAATAGAGAAAAAAATAAAAATGGGAGAAAATAAAAAAAATAAATAAAAAGAAAAGAGAGAGAGATCATGAGATCATGGAAGGATGTGTGAGAAAAGGAAAAAGTAAGAGAGAGAAGCGGAAAAATAGAAAATGTATATGTAGGATATTTTTTGAAAAATATATCTTAGCCATTGTTTTATGATTTGAATAGATCTAAGCCGTCCATATGTCCTAGTAGGACAAATGTGTGTAGGACAAATTCAAAAATCATCTTGTTTTATTATATAGATATTTATATACAAATTTGTGTGTGTGTATATAATTTTTTTTCCTTCCGGTAAACCTATTGATGCTATTAATTTTGTCAAATTATTTTGCTATTTGCATTATGAAGCCTTGACTAAAATACTGTTAGAAATATATGATGATGCGGAGGTATTCTGTTTGGTCTGAAAATTTGAATGATTCAAAAATAATTTAACAAATTATAATTTGTACACAACAAAAATTAAGAACTTACAGACAATATATGCAATACTAAGAACAATGAAGAAGTGGGAACCTGAAAACAGAGCAAAATTCCGAAGAATTTGACTCTAAATCGATTCTAATTTCAAAATTAATTTTTTTGATAATTCAAATTCAATTCAACTCCTGGATGAGTGAGGTATTTAGAGGCTTCAAGATGGAAGTTCGAACAGACACAAACTTGTTCGAATTTCGGCAATTCAACTTTGAGAATCTGCCTGAAATACATTAAACTCATTGTCCTAATTTCGGCAATTGTAGTGACCTTTACCAAATCAAAAGGAAATCATGAGAAGTGATGACAGTAGTGCTTCGATGAGAGGGGATGTGGCCAACGGTTGTGTGGCGGTGGTGTTAAGAGCAATGGTGGTTCTGGGTTGGGTTCTTCATGATGATGGGTAATAAATAATAAGTTGTTGGTGAGATAACAAGGAGATGAGGGCATTACAATAATGTTGATTGCAAATTATATCCTAAACATTGTTACCACGCATCTTAATCAATGGTGCTGTTTGGTATAGCTGTTAAAACAGATTATAGATTATAGCTTAACAGATTATAGATTATGACTTTAATCAGAAGCTGTTAATCTGTTTGGTATAACTGTTGGATTATAGATTTAAGTTGCTGAGTAATGTTTGTTAAATAAGCTGTGAAGTAACTTTTTCAATTAATTTTTATTTTTTATTATTCACTATTTGTCTACATTTCTCATAAAAAATAATAATAATATTTTATAATCCATTTGGGTTTTTTTCTATTTTTAAAAAAATAAAAAATAAAAAATAAAAAAATTTAAGAGTATAACCGTAAATTAACATGTTCACAGCAGAAACTGATAATCAGAAGTAAGGGGTGAGCAGTTTCTCAGAATCAGCTTTTTTGACTAAAAATAAGTTGTTAGAATCAGAAGCTGTTTGAAATAAGTTTAAGCAAACAGTCCGAAATAACTTTTTTAAAAGCTAGAAGGCATAAGTTGGCTCAAAAAAGCTCCACCAAACACCTCCAATGTTGAGTTACACACATTGTTATTTGTAACAATTTCTGTTAGTTTTACATTTTACTCCAAATCATGAGGAGTTTGTGTATATTTTTAAACTTGAAGGGGGTAATGTGTTTTTGAGTTAAATCACAAGGGATAAAATGTAATTAACCCATATATATAGTGAATGATTATGTGCAATTCAGTTTAATTTCATTTATTTAACTACAATGACGTGTCATTATTCTATTATTGTCAAAAGAAATATAGAGAATAAAATTTAGGGGGATGCACCAATAAATCCCAAATTAATAACTTATGCACTGTTTAGTCCTAAAAGTTTTCTTATAGACTGAAAGGTCCCATTACAATGTTAATAACATCAGATACAATGTTAATAACATCAGAGTCATGTTACAAACATTGGATTTCAAACATCTAATGTTAATCAAATTTCAATAATGTTTGAAAATATAGGATGAAAAACATCTAATGTTCATCAGATTTCAATAAATTTTGAAATTATAGAATGAAACATCAGATCATTTACATCATTCACATCATGTTGATGTAAAAATGGGACTAAATGGAGCATAAGAAAACTTTTAGGACTAAATGGTTCAACGTTTCAAAAACTAGGACTTATGGATAAATTTTCCTAAAATTTAGACCCTTTATTTTTTATGATTTTTTTTTACTATCTACTCAGAATTATGATATACGTCTCGATGTCATTGTGGGTAGCCGATAGAAAATGAATAGAAAATAGTGTAGGCATAGAAAAATTCAAACATAAGTTTTAAGCAAAGATTAGTTTAGATACACCAATCCCATAACATGTGATGATGGAATGGAGTCCATCATCAGTGTGAGAAACTATAGTTTATTGGTATGTTGTTGAAATTTTAAATTAATTGTGAGCAGAAAAGTAGTTGTAAATGTTTCTGCCTAAGTTCACATGTTTATCATTGAAACACAAATGCAAAATCTTTTAAAACAATATAATAAAGTGTTGTTAGCATTGTATTCATCTTGGCAGACTATGAACCCCATCCAAAATGAATGCACATTATGTGCGTCTTTTTTTCTTTTTCATTTTTTTAAAAAAAAAAAAAAATTGTATTGTTATTATATTGAAAGTAATCATCAATTCAGTTCAGACATGAACGACATGATTGTCACAATTGTTCTAAATTTAGTATATTTTTGAAATGTGGTATGTTTTTTTTGGACAGGACATGGTTGTCGGAGGAACAGACACAACCTCAAACACAGTTGAGTTTGCCTTGGCCGAGATGATGAACAAGTCACAAGTTCTGAGAAAAGCCCAACAAGAAGTTGAGACAGTAGTTGGCAAAGACAACATAGTGGAAGAATCGCACATTCATAAATTACCCTACTTATACGCGGTGATGAAAGAGACTCTGCGCCTCCACCCCGCCCTGCCGCTCTTGGTGCCTCACTGCCCCACTGAGTCCTGCATTGTCGGAGGCTACACTGTTCCCAAAGGTGCTCGTGTTTTTGTTAATGTGTGGGCTGTGCATAGAGACCCTTCGGTTTGGACAAACCCATTGGAGTTTGATCCAGAGCGGTTTTTGGGGGATTCTAAGTGGGATTATAGTGGGAATGACTTCAATTATTTCCCATTTGGGTCCGGTAGAAGAATTTGTGCAGGGACTGCAATGGCAGAGAGGATGTTCATGTTTTCGCTTGCTTCGCTTGTGCACTCTTTTGATTGGAAATTGCCTGAAGGAGAGAAATTGGATTTGGAAGAGAAGTTTGGTATTGTGCTGAAGAAGAAGGTACCTCTTGTTGCAATCCCAACGCCGAGGTTATCTGACCCAGCGCTATATGAGTGAAATCCAGAGAAGATTGTTACTAAAAATAAGAAAAATGAAAGAAAATAAGAGCGAAGGGTTCTGGTGCTTGATGTAGGTTCCATGTTTGGAATGAAGGTCCCAGGACGATGCAATTGCATGTTGTGCTAATTACCCAAAAGTTGAGAACTTCATGTTCATTTTTACACTTGAATTTTCATTTTTCTAAATGAATTGCTGATTGTCCAATGCCTATGTAATGTAAACAGACTTTTCTTTCAAATTAATGTGCATTTCAAATACAAAAGTGTTGTTATTTTGTTAGACCATGTCACATTAGTTTGTTCAAAAAATAATAATAAAACTTGAAATTTGTGTAAAGTCAATCTAATCAGTTTCAGGACAAGCTTGTTGCACATTGTTTTCTTGAAACCATCTAAACTTGGTTCAGAGGTCTTTCCATCTATTATTACCGATTGGTTTTGGGATTGAACATCTCCAAATATTTTGTATCAAAATTAGATCTAGGGTGCTCTTAAGATAATTCTCAATTTGAGTCTATTTTTCTCATCTCATATAATATATTTTTTTGATAGAATATGTATTCAAACTTGTCTTGACATGGGAAGTTTTAAAAATTACAAAAGGAAAAAATGAGAAGCAATTGATTCATTATAAAGATTCCATCTAGAAAATTATTACGGAATGCCAATGCAATTTATGATGATTTTGATGTTGACAAATACATTACTAGCTCAAATGCAAACTACGCTAGTAGATGATCGCAATCAACACAGGTATTTTATTTTATTTATTTTTTTTTGTGTCATATGTGCTTGGCATATACATCATGGGTTATTATCTTTTTGGACACATTAATGTTCTTAATCAACATGGCCTGTTATTATCCATTTTAAAACATGGAACCAATTATAGGGCCAAGATGTAATGTTAGTGAGTATTATCATATGTTGAACAATTTGGAACTGGTAAGCCAAGGAGGGAAATAAATCATACCTGAACATACCTTTCGCATGGTCTGTTCCATTTATTTTGTTCACTCATTATCATTTGGTTTTGAATTTTATGTTTTTAAATTTTTTTACAAGATATCAGAATTCATTCTTTGGTGATTTAATTTAATCGGCCACAACACCTACACCGTAATAATAAGATGAAAATTGTTAAGGATCTCAAAAAATTTATTACTAACATTTCTTTGTCTTATAATGGTGGAGGGTTCACACCTATGTGGGACCCACATACATATAACACATTTAATAGAAATACTGATAAATCTCTTAGTGTCTCTAGCCTTACTCATAAATAGTTTTTCTATTTGTACATAAATTAATTACAGAATTAAATACAACCTATTGTACCTAGGTGTGAGATCCACAAAATATGTGAAAAAATTATAGTTTTATGATTGATTTATGGGATCTTAGAATCTTTTTATTTTTAAATAAATAGCACTTCATCTGAAGATAACCTAATAACCTCATACCTTTGTTTGTGTGATCTTTTTATTTTTATTTTTTACCACACGGAGAATGTCTTTGACTCGATTATATAATCGTATAATAGAAAAGTGCGTTAGTACAAAGAAGAGGGGAGATCAGAGGATCCCTTGCTAACCAATACAATTGAATTCATATTGTAACTCAATGCCAAACTTGATTTAATAAGCTATAATCACACATTAATAAAAATGTTACGAAAAATTGTGAGAGTCGTTACCAGTGGTCTAGTAAACACTGCAGGAAATTCAACTTTTAGTGGCGTTTAAAAAACGCCGCTAAAAGTGTCAAAACACCGCCAATTCTTTTTGTGATGCTTAGCACCAAACGCCGAGGACGCGGCCGTCGCTTTAGCTTTATGACGTTTTAAAAACGTCGTGATATTAGTATAAAAACGCCGCCAAATGTCCTCCTAAACACACGCTGACGTCACTGACAATATTTAGCAACGTTTTGGAAAAACGCCGTCATATCTTTTTTTAAAAATATGACCGTTAGTATGTAGGGTTTAAGAGGCGTTTGTAGAAACGCCGTCATATCCTTTTTTTTTTTTGAAATTGTGCTAATTTTATTTGATTGAACTAAAAAAATTATCTATAATAGCACTAATATAAAATAATAACTTCCATTCAAATAGCTGTAATGAAGCATTAATTCACTTTCTCATTCAATTAATATCCAATCACCATTACCCACAAAATTAACATATCCAAAATCCAAAAATCATGTTTTAACATTAACCACAAACTAACATATATCAAAAAATCATGTCTTAACATTAACCACAAACTAACATATATTCAAAAATCATGTCTTAGCATTAAAGTTGTAGTCTTCACTGGTCTACATGCCTGCATCAGAACATAAACTGCAATCAGATTCACCAAAATAAACACAAATTGAAGAATTTGTACCCAATACTTATAAACAGTACTTAAAACTTGAAGAAGCACTAACAAGAATATACCATCCGACATGACCCCATAAACTGTCTTCTACATCGGTCTGACACCGCCATCCAGTGTCCTCTACACCGTTATGACACCACCATACAGTGTCCTCTACATGGTTATGACACCCCCATACAGTGTCCTCTACAACGTTGTGACACCACCATCCAGTGTCTTCACCAATGGTCTGACACGACCATACAATGTCTCTTATCCTCTTTTATTTTTATGTATTTTCTTGTTTTGTTACTCTCTTCAAACTCAAGTTGGTTAGTTTCTATCCTCCTTGAGTTTGCGAGGGGCTGTTAGAATTTACCATAAACCTACCACCACTACCACCTCACCTACTCCACTAAACCTACCACCACTACCACCTCACCTACTCCACTACACCACTACCACCTCCACTTCACCTACTCTCCACCTACTCCCAAACACACTCCTATATAATAGGAATCCTTGTAATTGTAATATATACAACAACATATATCAATCAATAATACATCAATTGTAACATGGTATCAGAGCAAGGTTAAGAACCTGGTCATTCTGCTTCACCGGCGGGTGGCAGCCTCGCCTTGGCCGCCCGCCGGTCCTCTACACATACCCTAGCTTCCTCTATCTCAGTCACTGTCCTAGCCCCTCCCTCGGGCATGGTCTCTCACTCTCATCATTTTGGAGATTCGTCTTGCTGTGGCTGCTAACATGCGCCATCCCGGCGGCGACCTCACTGTTCTCCGCTACGGTCAGACCGACCACGTCTTCTCTCCTTGAGCTTTCGGTTCCTATTCATGGTCGGTGGATCGGCGGCAAGTCCCTGGAAGGACTTCCAATCCCATCGGAAGCTCTTCGCTGTTCTCGGTATTTGTCTTTGTCCTTCATCTCCCGATCTCGCATCTGTCATCGAACAGTTCTCTAATGCGTGTCAGAGCTACTCTTCTTCGCTCGTCCAGCGCTGTTTCGCTTTCTGTCCCGGTGATTCTCCGCTAGAGGATCCTAGCAGACAAGGGGGTACTTTCGTTCTGTTTCCTCCTGCTGATCGGCAACCCCAGGACTTTCACTTGCACACAATGATGCAAGATGTTGCTGCCTCATTGCTGATGGAATTTGCAAAGTGGGTTCTTCGACCAGATTGAGTGTTTACTATTGGAGTACAAAAATAAATAACATAAAAAAAAAAAAAAACAAAACAAAAAAAGACGAAGCCTGCCACACACCCACGCCATTGACAGACACACATGCACTTTCTGATGCAAAATTTTTTTTTTTATTTTTTTAATCACCCCACTCCCTCTCTCTCTGGTTCCTTTTTCTCTCCCCCAGAACCACTTTAATCATCTCCCTCATTTGCCTTACTTTATTCCCCCATTCATACATTTTTTTATTATTCTTATTTTTATTCTTCTTATTATTCTTTGCACCCAAAAAAAAAAAAACAAAAAAAAAAAAACAAAACAAACACAAACACAAACAAAACAAACCAACTCGTTTTATTCCTTCCACGGGCTTCCTACACTTCATTTTCTTTATTTTTATTATTATTATTTTCCAAACACACACAAAAAAAAAAAAAAAAAAAAAAATACAGATTTGCACAACAACTTTGTTTTATTTATATTAAGGATCCACCCTGATCACAGTTCTCCACACAAAACAAAAAAAACAAACAAAAACAAAAACAAAAAAAAAAACAAAAAAAACCGCAAATCCAACCCCACAACCACAACAGTTTTGTTTTCTTTTCTGCAGACGGCCACCCACCGACCTCACTTCCACTACTCTGCCGCCGGTCTCTTCTTTTTGCCTCCGTCCTGGGCGGCCCTTGCCGGTGTTGCCTCCGTGTTTCCCACTCCACTGGGCATGATCACTACTCCCTGCTCCTCCACTGCAGCATATGGCGGCCCTCCAAATCGGAACATCACGGTGTCCTTCCGCTTCAGCTCCTTATTTTCCGCCTTTAGCACACTTATCTCTGCTCGCGCATCCTTATACATGCGCTGGAGCAGAGCCAGTTGGGCGTTTAACTGCTGCACCTCATTTGTCCTACTCTGCAGCCGGTGCGACAAGTTTGTGACCGCAGTCATGGTTTCCACGCATGACTTCAAAGTATACTGATTGGCCTCAATATCAGTTTGCACCGCCATTTTTTGCTCCACAGACCGCATCGGAAAGTTCAACGGAGCAAAACCAGAGGTGTTTGGTTGAGGTTCACTGGCCACCGCACTGGTTATCTCTCTTGTTGACTCGTTGAGGTCGGGAAAGAGAGTGAGCATACCACGGGACGAAGAGGCCATATTCTGGGTAGCTGAACGGGAAGACGAGGCCATGTTATGGGTTGCTGAGTGTTTCAGAGAAGGGTTGGTTAAGTGTTTACAGAGTGTTTCAAGATTTGCAGCTCTTAGCGACAAGCTCTCAGAGAACGAAGAGGTTTCAACTGGTTTGTTATGCTTCCAAGCCTCAGCCTCCGCTTCGGTTTATAAAGACCATGATGAAGAGGCAGACACGCGCATCATGCGCCTCTCGGTGCTCGCCGACAACTTGGGCGCGCCTTTTGATGGCACGTCTTTTGATGGCACGCCTTTTGATGGATTGGGCACGCCTTTTGATGGCACGCCTTTTGATAGATTGGGCACACCTTTTGAGGGTGAGACTTTTTAAGGGTCCGACAAGACTCTGTAAACTGTCCCGACATTGATTCCGGTTAGCTCCTTCATGGGTCCGACAAGACTCTGTAAACTGTCCCGACATTGATTCCGGTTAGCTCCTTCAGGGGTCCGACAAGACTCTGTAAACTGTCCCGACATTGATTCCGGTTAGCTCCTTCAAGGGTCCGACAAGACTCAGTAAACTGTCCCGACATTGATTCCGATTAGTTTCTACAAGGGTCCAGCAAGACTCCGTAAACTGTCACAACAGTGTCTGTTACAACGGTCCGACATGACCCCGTAAACTGTCTTCTACATCGGTCCGACATGACCCCATAAACTGTCTTCTACATCGGTCTGACACGACCACACAGTGTCTGCTACAACGGTCCGACATGACCCCATAAACTGTCTTCTACATCGGTCTGACACCGCCATCCAGTGTCCTCTACACCGTTATGACACCACCATACAGTGTCCTCTACATGGTTATGACACCCCCATACAGTGTCCTCTACAACGTTGTGACACCACCATCCAGTGTCTTCACCAATGGTCTGACACGACCATACAATGTCTCTTATCCTCTTTTATTTTTATGTATTTTCTTGTTTTGTTACTCTCTTCAAACTCAAGTTGGTTAGTTTCTATCCTCCTTGAGTTTGCGAGGGGCTGTTAGAATTTACCATAAACCTACCACCACTACCACCTCACCTACTCCACTAAAACTACCACCACTACCACCTCACCTACTCCACTACACCACTACCACCTCCACTTCACCTACTCTCCACCTACTCCCAAACACACTCCTATATAATAGGAATCCTTGTAATTGTAATATATACAACAACATATATCAATCAATAATACATCAATTGTAACAATTTTATCACATACCAAGAAGCACTAAATACATATAAAGAAAAAATAAAAATAAAAAAGCTATTGATTTGTATCTCTCCCAAATAAATAAATAAATTGATTTGTAGCATGTTGTACCAATGTATGTCAAATTAGGCAAGACTTCTGAAGGGTCTTTAACATATTTTTTCTTTTAGAATGTGTGTAACCTTATCAAATTGAGATTTGCCATCACATACAAATTCAAATTTGAATCCAACCAAAAATCAGGGCCAATGTTAAACAGGTCTATGATGAACAAATCTAGACCTTTAATTGACAACAAACCAAGCTCAATTTATGGAGAAGCCTCTCATAGATAATAGAAGATACGATCAATTTGTTCCTGCAACATGTTAAATGATCAGACTATTATTGAACTGGCCCAAGGTATTGATTTGATAGGTTAGGCCGGTGCTAATTCCATTGCTTGAAAATAAAGCAGATTCACATACATGGATAACATTCAGTTCAAGAATGTTCAAGTTTTATATGCCTTTGTTTCTTCTAATCAAATGACAAAAGCTTCAGTGTTGCCACAACAATATTCAAATAAAAATCATCATCAAGTTACAACATTTTGTGGTCCCACAAATTGGGCATCAAATGAATACTGATGCAACATGTCTATGGCATATATAATCCTCACCTAAGTCAAGAAATTACAATAATTTTAATAGAAAATTAAAATTACCATTGAAATCTTACCTTCTCTGTATTCTTCTTATTATTGCTAACCACAAGCTATACATATATATACATATGAAATTAATAAATGCATACCCTTACATAACCCACCAAAAAATATAATGTCCTTTTAAGGTTCTATCTTGAGTTTGTTTGAACGATAAACATGAAGTTCAAATAGAAGCGAATGCAATTTGGTTCCATCCAGTTTCATCAATGTCAACAAGTGCAAAACCATTTATAACAAGAGATTATTATTCATAAAACACCACTTTCTAAAAACAAATGGCAACACAAATAGTATGACCAACGACCATAAACATTCTTCAATATGAATTGAACAACTCAGAGAAATAAACAAAATGGGAAAGACTTTTGGTAATTAATTAGTACCTTCACAGAGACAACCCCATTGGCCAACCTTTGAAGACAACACATAATTGAGCAAGGAAGAAGCAATAGCAGAGTGAAGCGGCATCAATGACTCTCCACAACCCAACTCCACTGGCAACCTACTACATTGACCATTGACAGCCCCAAATCTATGATCAGTTACATAATTACCAAAAACCCTCTTCAAAAAACAACCACCCCCCCATTCACATATACAAATGTGTACCTGGTGGAGAAGAAGGAACGGTGGCGGCGAGAGACGCGTGAGGGAGGAGCAGAATTTGAGAAGGGTGCGAGTCCACCGAGGTTAGATGGCGATTGGGTTTGACTTTTGCGACACAAGAAGGCTTTAGCGGACGATGTTGACCTCTGAAATAGCCTTCTTGTAGAGTCGGTCGCCATTTTTGTCCCTTGCTCAACTCTCCTCCCCTCTGATGTTAGTACTCTATCCCCAACATAAAGAATTATTCTAGTTTTTCTAGTGTCACTACAACAAAATAACCTATGGTGACAAAAACTAATGAAGAAAATAAAATTCGTCACTAAATAAAAATAATTCGTGAGGAATTGATAAATTTTGTCACATATAATAAAAAAATAAAAATGATAGGTGACAAAAAAAAATTTCGTCAATAAATACTTCATTTTAAGTGAGAAAAAATTAAATTTTGTCACAAAAAAATTTCCCGCTATTTTTTTTGGGTGGCGCCAAAAGTTTGGGACTTTTGGTGAGAAAAAAAATTTATCACTGATTATAAAATTATTTGTGAGGAATATATTTTTGTCACCAAAACATTTTAATATTTTTGATATCTTTTGGTGAGGAAATAATATTGTCACCAATTTTGGTGGAAAATTTTTGATATATTGAGCGGCAATAAGAAAAAAAGGGTTATTAATTTTTTTAACCCTTTTTCTGTTTATCCTCTCTCTCTCTCTCTCTCTCAAAATAGGGTATTAATTTGTCTTAGCTCTTGCTCCTCCACCACGCCGATCGCCATCGTCGCCTCTATTAGCTTTGCCGATCGTCGCTGCCACTAGTAGCCTTGTCGGTAATCGCCATATCTTCTTTGCTTGGTGATTTGGTACGTGATTTCTCTTTGCTCTTTTTCTGGTGTCTCTTTCTTTTATTCTCTGTTTTGGTATGGTGACGAAAATTAGTGAAGAAAACAAATTTCGTCACTAAATAAGAATAATCCGTGAGGAATTATAAATTTTGTCATGTATAATAAAAAAATAAAAATAATAGGTGACGAAATTTATTTCCATCAATAAATACTTATTTTTAGGTGAGAAAAAAAATAAGTTTCGTCACCTAAATTTTTCCCACTATTTTTTTTTGATGGTGCCAAAATTTCGAAACTTTTGGTGAGAAATTTTTTTTTCAACAATTAAAAAATTATTAACGAGAAATATATTTGCGTCACCAATAATCTATTTTTTTTTTTTTTTTTTGAAAAACTTGATTTTAAATATTTTAAGACCATTTGGTGAGAAATATATTTTCGTCACTAATAATTTTTAATATTTGTAGGGTTTTTAATGAGAAAATTATTTTGTCACTAATTTTGAAAGAAAAATTTTGACATATTAAGCGGTAATAAAAAAATAGTACATTATTTTTTCCTTCCTCCTTTTTTTTTTTGGATCAGTTTTCCTAGATTATTTTTCCCTCCCTTTTTTTTGTTGTTGTTGTTGTTGTTGTTGTTGTTGTTGTTTTTTTTTTTTTTTTTTTTTTTGATTAATCTTGGTATCAGTCTCTATCCCTATCCGTCTCTCCCTCTCAAAACAAAACACAATTGCTGGGTGTTTTGTTTATTGACGAATCAGTTTTCCTATCAATCTCTATCTCTCCCCCTCTCACTCTCCCTCTCAAAACACGAGTGTTGTGTGTTCTTCTCCAGCGCCGTCCCTGTTCTCCTCCTTCAGTGTCGCCACAGACGTCGTATCTCCTTTACTGCTGTGTGTTCTCTTCCATCAGGTATGGGTCCTCTTCTCTCTCTCCCTCTCTCTCTCTCACGCAATTTCTCTATTTTTCTATCTCTGTTTTTCCTAATTTTCAAAACTAATGTTTTCCCTAATTTTCGAAATTAATTTTCAGAATTAATGCTGTATTTTATTCTTTCCAGCAAGGTTTCTCTTCAATAAATTGTGAATGTGTAAATTGTAAACTTGGCCATCCTCAATGTCTTTTGCTTGTTTATGTTATAAACTTGAGGATGAATGTCATATTGATTATAATTAACAGTTTAAATTTAGTAAAAGCCCTTGACTAAATGTGAATATTTTATATGATTTAGATTGTTTGTCTGCATTTTTAATAAAATTAGGGTTCAACTCCTCTCTATATTTGAATGTTTGTTTAATATCTGTTTATTTTATAGGTTTTTCTACTTAGGTTATTAAAAAAAAAAAAATTTGATTACTTACATTATGATATTGATCAATTCCTTTGCTTCTGTGATCATCCTCCTGATTTTTCTTGGATACCATGCCTGGCAATTTAAGGATCCTTTTACATGCCTGATGCTCTGCTACTACCATTATTTCTTACTTTTATTTTAGATGGCTGCGGGCATCTTATCTTTATTTTTTTATTTTTTTTCAGATTGTGTAATTTTTTTTTTTTTTCAAATTGTTGATATAGTTTTGTACCCATTACATATTACGTTTTCTGGAATGGAGCTTAATTGGAAAGCTGTATGTGAAGATGAACAGAGAAAAGATTAAAAGAGATCCATTTTCTAGAATAAGAAGATGGAATGATTGAATAATTTAAAAATAAAAATAAATAACTGAATAATGTGTTGTTCTGTACCCATTCCATGATTTATATGTTTCTTTAGGATAAGTTTGAGAGATTCATTTCAGTTTGAATGCAGAGCTTTCTCCAGTCTTTATCTCTGCTCATTTTCTTCTTGGTCTTCCTCTGTCTCCTCTTTTTTCTTTTTTCTTTTTTGCCGTTCAAGTGAAATGATGTTGTTTTGAACTATTCCACGGAAATTGCAGAGTGTGGACTCTAGAGGATCCGAACATGTTCTACACAACTGATAAGAACTGAATTCTACAACCACAATGTGATTAGCTCAAGTTAGGTACTTCTCATGATATTATTTGAGGTGCGTGTCCGGACATTGGTCATAAAAATATATATACATAATGGCTTTATTAGGTGATAATGCTAGGCTAGCACTCTAAATGATGTACTGTTTATTTGTCAATACTTTGGATTGTGTTAGAACATTTTCACAGGAAAATAAAGAAGAAAGAAAGAAAAAAAAAGGAGGGGGGGGGGGGTGGAACATTTTCTCAGGAAAATAAAGAAGAAAGAAAAAGGGGGGGGGAGGGGAGTATATCAACTACAATATATCAGTGATAATTGAACCTTTATTGCTGTGTGTTTCAAGTTCCAACCATATAAGAACCCATGAATGCATGTGAGCTGCACGTGGAATTAGTTTGTTAATTTCTGCTTCTGTTAGGCATGTTCATAGCCCATCTTCCATTAGGTAATCCATGTCCATGGCATTGCTAGTTCAAGCTGCTTATTTGCTGCTACCCATTTGCCTTGATTTCCTGGATGTGCTAACTGTTGGATGTAGGAAAATAGGTCTTTAGTTGGTCCTTCTACTTATTTTTAGATGTCCTGTCTTTGGTGGGGTTGCTTGGCTGCTGCTATGGTTGGTTTGGCCTGCTGTTTGGCTGCCGTGGTGTTGTTTTTGGTTGCTGCTTTGGCATCCCTGAAGAGGTACCAGCAAGACCTGCAAAGAAGCTCATTACAGGAAATAAGTAGCAGCTCCAACCAACAAGCACCCACAGCCTAAGGAGACCTGCAAGAGTCGTAAGTCCAAGCATACAAGATTCAAACAGCATTGCCTTCGTATATAGTGGAGTAAAGAGAAAATCAGAGTACTAACTGCAATAACAAGCCATAAGTACAGGGTTTGAAGTAGTTGCGCTTCATTGATTTATTGGCCAGTATTATCTGATATTGGCTAATATATGATTGTATATCTGATATCAATACGTACCCCATTGCTGTTATTTAAAACCACAGTCTTTCCCTTGTTCTTGTTGAGTTTTCTATATGCTTGTCACATAAATCTTTATTGGTGTTTGTAGACCAGAAGAACTTCGAGTTCCATTTGAAAGATTTGGAGTAGTTAGGGATGTTTATATTCCAAAGAACTATTACACAGGGTGAGTTGTTCCTACCAATAATTGAGAAAACCATGTATGTTTCCATTGTTGCTTTAGCTAAATTCAATTTTTCATATCATTACATCTTTGTTGATTCATTTATGGACAAACTGTACTAGGCTAAGAAGCATGGACATGGTACACGCCAAGTTTCAAAGTTCTAATCTTGTAGACCTCTTCTTTTTTTTTTGGTGTCTACTTCAGTTTCTTATTAGTATCCTCCTTGTAGTAAGTAGGATATTAAAACATTAGGTATTGAACAGTTTGTTGATTTTTGTTTTGTTTTTGTTGAACTATTTATAAAGGTTTTTATCCTTCTCTTTTCATGGTTAGTTATGTTTTGAACTGGTTTGTCAGGGGGTCTGTTGGTTTGAAGTTAAAACAAGCCCAGGCCCCATATTTGATGAAGCCCTACTGTTTAACATTCCTGAACATTATTGGTCCCCCAAGGGTGTTAGAGTAATGTTCCAATTGAAGAATGTTCCTTTATGAAGGGAAATTATATAACTACACAATCAATAGAAGTTTGATGAGGAAGAAGGTTGGTTGTTGAACAATTGAAGACTACATAAGAAGATTTTAACTTTGCGACACGGTTGATTTCAAATGCCTCATATATTTACAAGCAATGTGAAGATTTTTCACGTCAATTGCATCTTTAGAAGTTGCCTGTCATTCTTGAATTTAGAGGAAAAGGTCAGCCACTAAGCTTGGATTCTAGCTACTTTTATGTATATTTTGTTTCCACTTCAGTGTATAAGTGCGCTGAAGCTGATACTTGTATATATCAGGAGACAGGTAAAATGAGTAATGGCGTTGTTGTATTGCTATATGTTATTTTTGGTTGGTGATCTTTTGCTATATGTGATTGCGCTCATATGCAAACTTAAAACACTTTCGATAAATCTTTTGTTTTTCTCCCATGCAGGGAACCTCTCGACTTTGCATTTGTGCAATTTGTGGACGCTTATGATGCGGCAGAGGCTCGGTGTCACATGAATAGGCAGATATTTTCTGGGAGGGAGATATCTGTGGTTGTTGCTGCAGAGACCAAGAAAAGACTTGAAGATATGCGTCGTAGAACTAGAGTCAGGTAATATCTTTATTTATTTTGTTATTTTTAAATTTTAAATGACTACAATTCATCATTTCTGACTTTCCTATGATCTATTGTAATACAAAGAACCATCAGGATATGGAGGTCGGCGATCCCATTACAGTATGCTGTATTGGACATTTCAATTGCTAACTAACAATACATTTTCGATGACGGGAACTTTCTGATTTTCCTTGCAAGAATCCATCAGCTTCCCTTCCAATAAATAAATAAAACTCACTAAAAGAAGATTAAAAGAGCTTGGTTTATATGCTAATGAGAATCTTCTTTCTATGTTGTATTGCACCCTTATTCTAGGATGGCTCGCTGTTTGGAGGGCCCAGTTGACCTTTTCATTTGTTGCCATTCCAAACTAGTTCTGCCCTTCCGTCGAATTGTAGTTTTTTTTAGTGATAGTCTTTTCCCTGGAGTATCATTTTTCTGAAGATGTCTAGTAATTCAGCTGGTGAGTTTGCAGTACACTAACAGTTTTAAGTTTGGAGTTTCCTGTCACCTTCTGGCCTGTTGATGTGGGTGAGTCAGAAAATTAGATTGGTTAGACTTCTGTTGTTGTATGAGTAAGCTTTGAAGTTGAGACTTAGGATATGAAGGTAAAATATTGTAGTGTAACTTTGATGAGTCCCAGCCTCTCAATTGAAGTAATTTGGATTAAAGTAATAGTTTCTGTCATCAAATAATTAGGAAATGTAAAGTTTATGTTCTTGATAAATTTGAACTTTAATGTTTAGTGACATTATTTTTGGGGAGTTTGTTTTAATTTATCTTGGGTGTGATAAGCAATACCTATTTTCTTTTCTTTTCTTATTTTTCCTTTTTTTTTTTAAATTTTTTTTTTTTGTTCTGTATCTGATATGCTTTAGGACGATCTCGGTCTCATTCAGTATCACGTTCTCCTTCTCCTCGTTACCATTCTGGTTCTCGAAGTCGTCATCGTTCAAGGTAAGTTCCTATGGTTACAAGCTACTGATATCTCATTTGAATGCTATTAAATTAGGTGAACAAGCTTGCATTTTATTGATGTAGGGTCTTATTCTCCTGCGCCAAAACGTCGAGTTGACTACTCTATCTCCCCAAGTGCAAGGCATGCAGAACACCCATGATCAGCAAGAGAACCCCCAAAAGAGCGATATAGTGACCGCAGTCGCAGGCCATATTCTCCAGGTTATGAGAATGATGCTGACCAAAATCCAAATGGCAATGGGTATAAGGAGTAAGTGAAAGTACAACTATACCATATAGTTCTATCAATGGTACAATTTTACTAATTGAAGGATTGGATTTTTTTAAAATTTTATAGAGACATGTTTGAAAATCCTCAAGTTATATGGGATTCCTGATAGAAATCATGATTTCTATAATGGATTGTGACATCATTGTAAATAGTGAAATCCACAGTTTTCTTCTATAGGGCACCTTGGTTCTCCTTCCTAGTTCTATGATGTGCATCAACCACCCAGCCTGGCCGCAAGCCTAGTCCTGTCCTCTATCTTCCTTCCCGCAAAGAAAAAAAGAAAAAAAAATCTTTTTTCTCTGAAGGGCAGTGTTTTTGTCTATTATCTGGTAGTGATAATGAGTGCTGGTCAAATTAAGCATTTATGATGTATGTGAGGTTCTATTAGGGTTGACTTCAATTCAAGTATGCTCTCTTGTTTGGACCTACTATTTTGAGGCAGGGTGATGAAGTATATTACCTGTGTCTGGGGACTCTTGGTCCAGCAATCATTTGATCCAAAAGCCACAAAATATGATAATGACTATCTCTTGAATTGTAGCCTTTGGATCAAGTGTTTGATGATGGCTGGACAAAATAAGTGCTGGAGAGGATCCAGATTTTGGGGCAGGGTGATCCTTGGACTCTTGGTGGACGTTTGGTTTGGATTTTTTTTTGTTTTTTTTACCTCTTTTCATTTTGGGGATTTGAAACTGTCTGGAATTGATGTTCATGTGCATTTCTTTTTATAGCTTTTCCTTTTAGGTTTGTTGCATGTGAATTTATTAGATACAACTTTGTAGGAAAGCTTTCTACGAGTTTGATGAAGCATGAGCTCACTGGAGGACTTCTTCACCTGGACAAGCTTTAAGATCACCTTCTGGATCTAGATCTAGGTCTGCTGATTTGTCACCCAGGCGCAGCAGATAAATGAAAGTCAAGGTAAATTTGTTTTGGATTTGCTTCTGAAACCTCTTGAGTGCAGGGTTTGAAGTAGTTGCTAGAAAGCAATTGATGTTGATATAACAGAGACTTTGATATGACAGAGAACACACTCTTAGCTTATTAGAGTGGTTTGTGACTGCATACGCCCCAGGAAAAAGTTTTCTTTGGGCCTCATAGATGTGCTCTTAAAGCTGTCATGGCTTCTGCTGCTTCCACTCAAAACTTAATGTATACTGCTTATGAGTTGTCTCTTGCTGACAAAAAGAAAATATTTGTGCAAATCTGTAAGCCATTTTACTTGTTCTTGCAGATTGGATTACTCTGTGCATACGTTATCAAAAAGTTGTACTTTGGCAAGTATGTAAATGCTGGTCTTTTGATTTGCCTCATTTTGTTCCACTGGAAAATTATGTTTTCATTTTCGCTTTATTTATTAATTTAATTGAGCCTCCAGAGGCAAGTGCTTCTGCATTATTATTATGCGAGTGACCAAATGAATGAATATAGCCCATTGTCGTGAATCAAATGTACCTCAATGCTACGTTATAGTTTGGAGCTATTATATATATATATATATATTCTACCATTAGTGATAGTGATATATGGTATTCTTGCAATCTTTGGCATCTTATGTTATCCGTGTTGCTTTATCATCAAGGATCACCTTAACTCTTTGAAGTTTTGATTTGTTAGATGCATTTCTACTAAATTGGTTTATAAAATAAAATTATTTATATGAGTTTAGATGTAATTGATAATATATTAATGTTTTCTTTGTTTGTTTTCTTTGCAGATTGGTTTTTGATAACGTTAGGAAGTATACTTGCAAATGAAGATCAACTATTGAATTTTGTTTCTTGAACTAATACTTAGTTGTAGTTGCAAATCAAGATTGTCACACCCCAAATCTGGGCATGACCGGTCGTGGCCCACAGGGACTTAGCCCAAGGCATACGTAAGCCTAAACATGAACCCAAAACCACAAAGAATAAATGTGATGATAGCCCAGAAATAAATAAATCAAAACTCAATCCAGTGACATGCCACAATTGAAAAACAAGTCATAACCAACTTCCTAAAAATATATATATACTAAATGGGACACAAACCGCCCACAACATAAAATAATTCTAAATAAAACTCAACCACAATGTATGCACAAAACTCGACAAGCAACCTAAAACAAATTAAATAAATGCCCTAGAGGTCCATGCAATTGAGTCTCCGCTACGCCATGAGTCGACTCTAAGTCCTTCTAACACCTGGAAATGGTAAACAACTAAGTCAGCTGATAGCTCAGTGAGTAGCAACATGGATAGTAAATACAGTTTTGAAAACAGGATTCAATTCCAAAATAAGATATATATCACAGAAACTAGATTGGCATACAGTTTGGTAAATACAATCTGTTTCAAAAAGAAGGTTCCACAGTTCAACACTTAAAATACTCATGTCTCGCGAGAACATGATAAACGACATTTTTCACTTAAAACAGATTATAACACGAACACCAATATTTTTTTGGGTACCAATAAAAACAAATAATCTGCCACACATTTCTCAGGCTATAAGCCCCGTTGGATCCAATACCGAACTAAGAGTCATCCTCAGGGTGGCACCTGGGCCTTTTCTCAAAGACGATCCGATTGAAGGTCACCTAGTTGTTTTTAAAGGTCTTTTCCTTACAATCGTTGAGCACTAGAGTCATCACGGCCCAACCCGGATCTGTTCCCTAGTGGCCAGAGTCACCACACACAGTGGAATAATTTCCCTGGACTAAATACACACATGGTCCCAATAATCAATACACATCAGTTTCGCAAAACATGGTAGTTCATCATTATAAACATGAGACCAAAACAAATAGTTTACAGTATGCCAAGTTCACACATGTTTCAGAAATAATTTGATTCAATTGATAATATAATAATTTATCAAAACAGTTTACTCATGAAACAACAATTTAATTTTCCAACAGTTCAGGGTAAGGGAACATTTATAAAAATATGTAGCATGAAACTACTCACCTGAAAACGAAATAATATATTCCTTGAATCGAATAGAGTGTAAAAGTTCAACTAGTGCCTTGAACCAAGTATAAAAACTACGCGTCACAACTAATTTAAAAATACTAAAAAATAAGAACTAAGTAACCTCAACTAAAGCGCACTAACACGGCTCAACCCAACTCACCGTTACTCTTAAATATTACCTAAGTTCATGTTCTTCAAGGTTTAAAATCACCCAAGACATGGGTTCCGGTCATAACTTAATTAATTGTGACTTTAGGATAAAACAGAATTTCAAACAAGCCTTCCCAACCTATTCGCTAACTTTGAAAATTACAAAACCCACTCCACACTATTCAAAAAATTCCAAAACCTCCAGATATCAACTAATATATCGTAAGTTTAAAACCCAATTGGTTTCACTTGATTTTCTTATCAAAATAATTATCTACAATTTATTATATCCAAACAGGTTGTTTTCTGCAGCACTTTAAAGAAATTGACGGTTCTCTTAATATACAAGAGCAATCAATGCAAGGCCAAAAACGTACGAAACTAGACTCGTAACCGGTTCTAATGATACCAATTTGATAATTTTTGGATTTATACCCAAAGAGAACAACACTCCCGAATTTACTGTTTCGGACTGGTTTCCTGGACAGATTTGAATACCTCAATTTAAATGGATTTTGATTCCCAAAAATTATGAAAAAATTCAGATATGTAATTCAATATGTAATTGATTCATTGTAAAAATTTCAGATTAAAATTCATCCATTAGATATGGTTTCTTGATTTTTAAAGTTCGTGATTATGCGCAGAATTTTTTAACTAAGAATAATACCCAATCTTTATACATGAATTTAACTCCCCAAATTTCTTAACAATATATATATATACAAAATATATAAACCTACAACCTCCATGAATGAATAAAATAATAATAGAATAAGGATGAAGAACAAAGAAAGAAGAGAAGAAAACCTAGGAGGCCACACAGCACAACACACCCAAAGCTCTCCTTCTTGGCTACAACAATAATCTTGATGATTGAAAAACCCCTCTCTTTCCTTCATAAACCCACGGCTGCTAGGGCTGCTAGTGTTGTGGAAAACAATTATAACAAGAGTTAGGGTTTGTGTTTATTTTATTTTATACTAGTGGTGGGCACACTTAGGTCAAATAGATAGATAAATATACAAAATACATATATAAGTTACATGCAACTCAAATGGTAAGAGCCTAACTTATTAATTTTATGGTCTAGAGTTCAAGTCACACCCTCTTCTCTAATTTTTTTTTTTTTTTAATAATAAATCTTGCTTCTAAATCAATGACTTTCACCATAAATTTATTTTAGGTTTAAAAATTAATTAAAGGATCCTCCAATAATATTTAATTTACACCTTAGAATTTACCACCAAAACATTTGAGATTGTAATATTATTATTTAATTATTTACTTAATTTTTATATTCGGGTTCTCACAAAGATTGAGTGTTGATTTTTTGTGTGGATTCCACGTTAGTTTATTTTGAGATTTGCTTTGATGGTTTTTTTGTTATACTTAATGGTTTATATTATTAAAGTTGTTGGATGGATATATTTTGATTTATAATATAACTTGTTTACTGAATTTTTTTGTGGAGTGATGTATAATAGCTAGTAGATTTCTTAGTACAATTAAAAGGCTATTGAGATATGAGCAGGAATATTTGTGAAATAATAATTGAAATTGAAATATAAAATATGGAACAGGTTTAGTGACGAATTTATTTTGTCATTTGTATTTGTTATTATGACAAAGTGATTATTCATCGTTAATAAACATTTTTTGTGACAAAATTTATTGCAGTGCATATATAAAAGTTTTCATTGATTTTGTTGTTTGGTGACGAAATATATATATTTGCGACCAAATATATTTCATTACGTATATAAATATATTTGTGACAAAATAAATTTCGTCACATATATAAATATATTTGCGACGAAATATATTTCGTCACCCATGTATGACTTTTGGAGACGAAAAATTTCGTCACCTTTACATCTTACTGTGACGAAATTATTTCCTCATCAATGATCAACATTTGTGACAAATTTATTCGTTAACAAAAATTATAAATATGGTACTGAATAATTATTTGGTGACGAAAATGAGAATTTTTTGCGACAAAATCCTGTTTTATTGGTGACAAAATTTCGTCACTGAACTAATTTCATTGGTGACGAAATTATTTTTCATCACGGTGGTTTTTAATGACAAACATTCAATGACGAAACTGGTAACGAAAATATTTCGTCACAAATATCTATAGTGACGAAATTAGGTCTTTCGAGACAAAAAAATTCCGTCATTCAATACCTAACTTGTTAACATCATGTACTGGTATTATTGGTTATTGAGTTACTTAACCTTCTACCTGCACCAGAGACAGCCTACCAAGAATGCTACAGCACTTCTCAATATACATGCAGAATTGATTTGTAAAAGATATTACAAACTAAGAATGCTACAGAGTCTAATCATATTTTCTGAAACTGAAGATATTGTATACTTATAGTTTTATATGTTAATGTAGTGAACCAGTAATTAACAATATATAGCACATTTTTCTTGTAGTTTCTCTTGGAGTTGATAATTTGAACTGCACGAAAATCATAGACTGGATACAAATTGTTTAATGCCAAACCACCAACGCCACTCACAAAGGCATCTTCCTCCAGCACATCTTGGCCAACCAGTTGCGTGTCAGAAAATTTTTGTTCACTAAAAACATTTTCTCCAACGTTGGAGCCATCTGTAGCGTCAATTGAAAGATTATCCATCATGCCACCTACAACCTTCTCCTTTGCTACATATTTATCCTCCCCGAAAGACTTGTCCAAAGAAGCAGGACCATTGCCTATAAAACAGTGAAGTAAACACAATGTAAAACATGAAACAATGTGAAAAGCTGACTTTCTCATTTGGGGTGTATAAAGTTAACAAGCTCAGGAAATGGAATAACAACTCCAAAACCAGAAGTTTATACCTCTGTCTTCATTGCAGTCAATAGGAACAAGAGAGGAAACTGTCAAACCATGATCATCAAACAGGTCGACTTGATCAACTTCAGTTGCCTCCCTTCCTTCTGCACCAGAGCTGAGGCCACCTTGGTGTACATGAGATTCACTATTTTGTTCTGCATTGTATATTCATAAAGTGAATTTTGTTTGCTGTTGCAGTCAATAGAAACGAGATAGGAAACTTTCAAACCATGATCATCAAACAGGTTGACTTGATCAACTTCAGTTGCCTCTCTTCCTTCTGGCACCAGAGCTGAGGCCACCTTGGTGTACATGAGATTCACCATTTAGTTCTGCATTGTATATTCATAAAGTGAATTTTGTTTGTTGAAAATGCTAAACTCATACCAAAAAAAAAAAAAGAATACAAGTCAATATCATTTTCCAATAAATATCATAAAATTAATATTGGGTATGTAGAAGATTGAAGAGACAATCATGTGAATTGCTGCTATCATACAAGTCAATATCTTCTTATGTAAGTATCTTCAGAACAGGAATTGCTGCTAGATTCCTGTCTTCTTATGTAAGTATCTTCAGAAACTTTCTAACTGCTGCTCAAAGCTGGATTGCCGGCACTGTCTGCAACTTCTCTCTCAGACAATCCAGAATCTGTAGTGGGCCTGATTCTTTCCATCTCAGAGAGATCAACAATGCTAATTTTCCCAGCTTCCACATATACATTTTCAGAGGTTTTCATTGAACTACTGCATTCATTAGATTCAGCTAAATAGTCCTCAACAACCAACACCAGGTTCTTTAATTCACCAGGGCTGTCACCATCTTCAAACTCTAGTAAGTTCTGCCTTGCAAAAACAGAAGCTTTGTCATCATCAACTCCATTATGGGCCACAACACAACTTGAGTCTATGTATTTGCCTGTTGTGGTGGGGTCTTCATCTCTTTCCCTTTCCTTCACTAGATCTAAGTCCTCAGAATGTTTAGCTGCAAAGTGTGAAATACACTGTTAGAAACTGCATAAATAGAGAACAAAACAACTCAGTGAAAGGCAAATAATTCGCTCAACCAGTGAGTAGCAATCATCTCCTGATGTGGCTTGAGGGACGCCTGCATCCATAGACACTTTCAAGTCTTCCTCAGGTTCAAAACAAATTATTGGACTCAAATTCTGTACTTCTTTTGCTGGAGTGTAGTGCTAAATCATCCTCATTGACCCTACTAATATCATCTTGAAGGGGATTCTCTTAGTCAACCTCAGATTAACAGAAAACAAAGTTTCTTTCTCTATGGGATCATTCTGCAACTTCACAGACTTGGTAGCTAGAATCTCCACTGAATTCGCCATTTTGAGAGCCCTGGCTTCTTCAAAATCTGTAGTTTCAACATTATGTTTAGACCATGTGGGAGGTTCTTCAAAAAAGGAAGCACCCTCAGTCACCGCAGTCTCTTCAAGAATCGGGTTTTTTCTCCTCTTCCATGCCATATTCTTTCTAGTGTTATTAGCAGTTCTATCTATTCTATCAGAAATTAGAGTGCCAAGTACCTCTTGATTCCTCAAAGATCTCCTTGTTGGCACTCTAATTTCTTCCACAGCAGCACAGTCAGAGGCTGAATTATCAGACAAGTCCACAACTAGAGGTGGGTAATCACCTCTACTACAATCATTCACTTCCACACTATCAGAACCTCTGGAATTTACCTCATCTCCCATTTCTCATAGATATCTAATAAAATTCTGGAATCGAGTTTTATACTCGGACACGTAACTGCAAATTCAACAGAAAGCAGGAGAGAGGTTAATGAAACCAAGTCAGGCTACAAAAGACCTATCAGAGTTATAGTTGATGTTATAACTCCACACATCAAACAACAACTAAGTTAGAAAGCTGACCAAGTCACGTACACGACTACAATTTACTGTTAAATGACCTTAAGCTACCAATGTAATTGGAGAAACAAACAAATTATAACTAAACCCCATACTAGAGCACATTGCCAGACTTTCATTATAAGAAACAAATCCAATTTAAGCAATCCTAATCTATAGATCCCACCAAGATTTTTGCACAAAATGTTACAAACTTTACAGCTTTATTCCAAATCTAATCCATACCATAGATTCAACTTTGGATTAAAATACACACACAAAGATTCTTGTGTAAACTAATCTAGAAGTAGAATTAGATACTCACGCAAAGGGAGAGGGCTCAACAAAGAGAGCAATTCAGCGATGCCTGGAAATAATTTCTGAGCAAATATTATCAACTTCTTTCTGGAATACTGAACATCTATACTGTTAAGAATAATATTGTAACACTGAACATCTATACTGTTAGATTTCCAATCAATCATATCTTCATGGGAAAAAAAAATGCTAAGCACGTAGAGGTGATAAATAAGGAGTTTGAGGAAATAAAAACTTTACATATCAAAAGGTTAGAAAAAATGTAACTAAGATTTCAGGTAAGCTAAACAATGACATAGTGGGGGGAAAAAAATGAAGAAACCAAACATTTATATATATGTATACACACACGCACACACACACACACACAAACAACACAAATAAGCAATAGATCTCAAAAACCAAGTCGAAAGAGACGGGAAGGAAGAGCTTGAGAGAGAGAGAGAGAGAGAGAGAGAGAGAAATCAATACCTCACGGTGAAGCTTCAAAATCGAGAGAGAGTACTTCCAAATCGAAATCGCTCTGGGATGAATCTCAAAATTGAAATCGCTCTGAGACCAATTTGAGAAATCAAGCACAGCCTCTCCTGAGATCACTTCCTCTGCGATCGAAACCAACCCCTCTTCTCTCTTCGCAATCTCCCAGAGCTTCAGATCGATATCGCAGAGAACAAAGGATGAATCGAGAGAGAGAGAGACAGTGGAGCTTCAAAGCTTCAAATCGAAATCATTCTGACGAAATTGCTCTCAAGGGTTTAGAAGCAATTAGGGGTGAGCAAGAGAGAGGCGTGAGGAATCAAAATAGGGTTTACAAAGCTTTAACAAGTATTCTCAGATTTAAAATAGGCGCGTGAGGCACAACATATTTGGAGGCGTTTAAAATGCCTCCTATTCCAAAACGATACCGTTTTATTACAAGAATATGCGACGTATTTGTAAAACGTCGTTAAATATTAATAAACGTTTGTGCACACTACCCATTTTTCTTGTAGTGAAAATAGATTTGTGCACACTACTATAAGCTCAAAACAATCCAACAATGGCAACTTCAAGAATGCTCATTTACAATGTTTCTCACCACCTATTTCTTCAACAAACTATGTACCCTCTTCTATGGTGCTTGGTCATGGTGGTGTGACACTAGTAATGTACTTTTTCCATTCACTCTTATCGTCCTTGCAATCGCATGGTACGCATGGATCTTTATAAACAATAGCAAAAAGAATCAGCCACCATTGCCACCAGGCCCACGCAGCCTACCCGTGGTTGGAATACTCACATTCTTTGACCTCGAGCTCCACTCGTGTTTCGCGAGCCTCAGTCAGACTTATGGTCCGATCATGAGGCTCCCGATGGGCACAAAGGTGGGAATCGTGGTCAGTTCGCCATCTGCAGCACAGGAAATGCTTCGGGACCATGACATCACTTTCGCCAACCGTGAAGTCCCAGAGTTGGCCAGTACTGCGGTGGCAAAAGGTGATTTGGATATAGTTTTTAGCCCGCATGGGCCCGGGTGGCAGATGCTGAGGAAGGTCTGCGTCCGGGAGGTGCTCGACAGCGCCACCCTTGACTCAGTCTACTAACTCCACCGACGAGAGACCTGAAATACGGTTAAATATCTCTACAGCAGGGTCGGGTCTCCAGTTCATGTGGGTCAACAGATGTTTCTGACTACTCTGAATGCAATAACAAGCCTGTTGTGGGGTGTGACGATCAGGGGCAAGAAGGGGCTAGCATTGGAGCGGATTTCCAGGTTATGGTGGCAGATTCAATGGAGCTTTTGGGGAAGCCCAATTTGTCAGATTTTTCCTGGGTTTGGCCTGGTTTGATTTGCAAGGGATGAAGAAGCAATTGTTGGGGATAGTTATGAGATTCAATAGGATTTTTGATGCAATAACTAATAAAGGACCAAGATTAGAGGGTGGTAGACAGACCAAGGATTTTTTTACAGGTTTTGTTGCAGCTGAAGAATGAAGGAGATGCCAAAACACCTCTCACCATGACCCATCTCAAGGTCTTGTTCATGGTATGTTTTAGTCTCTTCCAATTTAAATTCTTTATGGCCTGTCATGAAATTCATTCAGTAATACAAAATAATAGCTAATTTCTTTTGCGTTATAACAAAATGTCAATTTGTGAGCATAGGATATGGTCTTGGATAGAACCGAAACAACCTTTAGTGCTATAGAATTTGCCATGGCAAAGATGATGAACAAGCCAGAGGTCATGAAAAAAGCACAACAAGAGTTAGAGACAGTAGTAGGCAAAGACGGCATAGTAGAAGAGTCTCACATAAACAACCTCCCCTATTTACCGGCCATACTAAAAGAGATCCTCCGATTGCACCCTGTCCTCTCTCTCATGGTGCCTCACTGCCCGAGCCAAACTTGCATTATCGGTGGCTACACAATTCCAAAAGGCGCTCGGGTTTTCATCAATGTATAGGCAATTCATAGGGACCCTTCGATTTGGGAAAACCCATTGGAGTTTCGTCCAGAGAGGTTTTTGGATGAAAAATGGGGTACAGAGGAGCTGATTTTAATTATTTCCCATTTGGGTCTGGGAGAAGAATGTGTGCAGGCATAGCAATGGCTGAGAGAATGTTCTTGTTCTCATTGGCTTCAATTTTGCACTCATTTGATTAGAAATTACCCGAGGGAGAGAAATTAGACCTTTCAAAGAAGTTTGAGATTGTGTTGAAGAAAAAAGTGCCTCTCATGGCAATCCCAACACCCAGACTATCCAACCCTACACTTTACGAATAAGCAAGAAACGACCATCGATCATCTGTTTGTTTCACTCTTTGTCTCATCTCTATCACATATTACCCATGTAACTAAAAACAAAGATTAGAGGAATATGGGACCGACAAAGAGAGTGAAATAAATGAATTCAACCTACTAGCAAAGTAACAATGATATATTGTAATATTGGTTGCACTTTAAAAATGTAATGCTATTCTTTTTGTAATAATGCTATACTTTAATTAAAAATTAAAATATAATAGCGTTATCTTGTTTGTCATTATTATTTTTTCAACATTGTTACCAAAACAAAGCACTGTGTTCTCTTGGCCATCAATTTTTTGGTGTCTCTGATATTTTTCTTTTTTTCTTTTTTGATAAGAAAAGGCACTTCGATATATATCTTTCAAAGTGAAAATAAGGCCAAAAGAAATCAAAACTAGCTCATTTGTTTAGTTTTATTGGGTTCGTGAACTTAGACTAGGGACAAAATTGAATACAAACATTGCAGATATATATATATATATATATATATTTTTTTTTGAGCCAGTGCTTTCGAAAATATGAAAATGCCAAAAGAAATCGACCCATTGAAAGGACTATTTCATTTGCTTTCAAAGACTTTTTTTCCTTATAATTTTTAACTGGTCATTACATTTAAAAAAAAATTAATGAACTTACACGTGACAATTAACACATACTAATGAATTAATTCCCTTAACAAGTGGCGAGGTGAGAATGTGTAAATTAATGCATAAACCAGAACAAATTCAAATATATAATTATATTTTAGTATTATTATTCAAGGTTAAAAATTAGATTTAATTTTTAAACTCATTGATATGTGACAATTAATTAGGATATTAAAGGCAATACTCTTTCATACTATCATTTCTAATCTTCAACCAATCATATCATTTACAAATCATTAAGTTTAAAAAATAAGTTTAGAAAGTAAGACTTGCCATTTTTCATTATATTTTCGTAAAAGTTGATAGTATTATATTTAGGACACTCAAATTATAAATCTAAATTTATATTTGGGATTTTTATTGATAAGTCCAATTTAGAAGTGTTTTAACCCAAGAAGTCCATGAAGGAATTTTTTAACCCATTTAGTCCCATGTATGTATAGTTTTATTCCATAAAGTCCATTTTCTTGATTTACACTATTTTCTTGGACACTTACGCCCTTATATTTAATTTTGATACCCTTATAAATATTTTTTGAACGATTAGCAATTTAATGATGTGAACATTCATATTTTAAAATTCACATTGGTAGGAATGTAAAATTGGCCCGTGGGAGGCCCGAAACCCGGCCGCGAGCCGGGGCGGACCCAGCCCGTTGACAATGTGAATATTCACATTGACGTATTAACATTCACATTAAAAGAAGTGTAAAATTGACCTCCATCCCGTGGCAGCGCGAGACCGGCCCGCGACCCATGGCCGGCCCGGGGCGGTCCCGGTCCTGCCCGTCGACAATGTGAATATTCACATTGACATGTTAACATTCACATTGATAAGAGCATAAAATTGGGCCGCGGCCTATGGGCGGCCAAAAGCACACTCGCGGCCCGGGGCGGGCCCGGCCCGGCCCGTTGACAATGTGAATATTCACATTGACATGTTAACATTCACATTGATAGGAGTATAAAATTAGCCCGCGCCTCGTGGCTGCCCAAAACCCGCCCACGGCCCGTGGGCGGGCCCGGCCTGTTGACAATGTGAATGTTCACATTGACATGTTAACATTCACATTAATAAGAGTATAAAACTGGACAGCAGCCCAGGGCGGGCCCGACCCAGCTCGGCCCGGCCCGTTGACAATGTAAATATTCACATTGACATGTTAACATTCACATTAATAAGAGTGTAAAATTGGCCCCCGTCCCGTGACGGCGCGAAACTCGCCCGCGGCCCATGGGCAGCCCGGGGCGGGCCCGGTCCGGCCCATTGACAATGTGAATATTCACATTGACATGTTAACATTCACATTGATAAGAGTATAAAATTGGGCCGCGGCCCATGGGCGGCCAAAAGCCCCGCTGCGGCCCGGGGTGGGCCCGGCCCGGCCCGTTGACAATGTGAATATTCACATTGACATGTTAACATTCACATTGATAGGAGTGTAAAATTAGCCCGCACCTCATGGCTGCCCAAAACCCGCCCACGGGCCGTGGGCGGGCCCGGTCCTGCCTGTTGACAATGTGAATGTTCACATTGACATGTTAACATTCACATTGATAAGAGTATAAAACTGGACAGTAGTCCAGGGCGGATCGACCCGGCCCGGCCCGTTGATAATGTGAATATTCACATTGACATGTTAACATTCATATTAATAGGAGTGTAAAATTGGCCCCCGTCCCGTGGTAGCGCGAAACCCGCCCGCGGCCCATGGGCGGCCTGGGGCGGGCCCGGTCCGGCCTGGGGCGGGCCCGGTCCGGCCCGTTGACAATGTGAATATTCACATTGACATGTTAACATTCACATTTATAAGAGTATAAAATTGGCCCGCGGCCCATGGACGGCCAAAAGCCCGCCCGCTGCCTGGAGCGGGCCCGGCCCGGCCCGGCCTGTTGACAATGTGAATATTCACATTGACATGTTAACATTCACATTGATAAGAGTGTAAAATTGGCCCGCAGCCCGTGGGCGGCCCGAAGCCTGACCGCAGCCCGAGGCGGGCTTGGCCGACTCGTGACAATGTGAATATTCATATTGACATGTTAACATGCACATTGATAGGAGTGTAAAATTAGCCCGCGCCCTGTGGCTGCCCGAAACCCGCCCACGGCCCGTGGGTGGCCCGGGGCGGGCCCGGCCCGGCCTGTTGACAATGTGAATATTCACATTGACATGTTAACATTCACATTGATAAGTGTGTACAATTGGCCCGTGACCCGTGTGCAGCCCGAAGCCTGACCTTAGGCGGGGGCGGACCCGGCTCGTTGGCAATGTGAATATTCACATTGACATGTTAACATTCACATTGATAGGAGTGTAAAATTGGCCCACAGCCCGTGGGCGGCTCGAAGCCTGATCGCAGCCCGAGGCGGGCTTGGCCCGACCCGTGACAATGTGAATATTCACATTGACATGTTAACATTAACATTGATAGGAGTGTAAAATTTGTCTGCTGCCCGAAGCTTGCCCGCGGCCCGGGGTAGGCCCGGACCCAAACCCGGGCCGCCCACGGGCTTCAGGCCGCCCGTGGGACGCGAGTCAATTTTATACTCTTATCAATGTGAATGTTAACATGTCAATGTGAATATTCACATTGTCAACAGGCCGGGCCGGGCCCGCCTCGGGCTGTCCACGGGCCGTGGGCGTATTTCAAGCAGCCACGGGGCACGGGCTAATGTTACACTCTTATCAATGTGAATGTTAATATGTCAATGTGAATATTCACGTTGTCAACGGGCCGAGCCCACCCCAGCCCGGGGCCGGGCTTCGGGCTGCTCACGGGTCACGGGCCAATTTTACACTCTTATCAATGTTAATGTTAATATGTCAATGTGAATATTCACATTGTCAACGAGCCGGGCCGGGCCCTCCTTGGGCAGTGGGCGGGTTTCGGGCCGCCCATCGGCCACGGGCCAATTTTACACTCCTATCAATGTGAATGTTAATATGTCAATGTGAATATTCACATTGTCAACGGGCCGGACCGGGCTCGCCCCGCGCCGCCCACAGGCTTCGTGCCGCCCATGGGACGCGAGTCAATTTTACACTCTTATCAATGTGAATATTAACATGTCAATGTGAATATTCACATTGTCAATAGGCCGGGCCGGGCCCACCCCGGGCCACCCACGGGCCGTGGGCTAGTTTCGAGCAGCCACGGGGCGCGGGCTAATTTCATACTCTTATCAATGTGAATGTTAACATGTCAATGTGAATATTCACATTATCAACGGGTCGGGCCGGGCCCGCCCAGGGCAGCCCACGAGTCGCGGGCGAGTTTCGGGAAGGCCACAACCACGGGCTAATTTTACGCTCCTATCAATGTGAATGTTAACATATCAATGTGAATATTCACATTGTCAACAGGCCGTGCCGGGCCCGCCCCGACCCGGGCCCGGGCTTCGGGCTGCCCACGGGTCATGGGCCAATTTTACACTCTTGTCAATGTTATTGTTAACGTTAATATGTCAATGTGAATATTCACATTGTGAACGGGCCGGTCCGGGCCCGCCCCGGGCGGCGGGCTGGTTTCGGGCCGTCCACGGGCCGCAGGCCAATTTTACACCCCTATCAATGTGAATGTTAACTTGTCAATGTGAATATTCATATTATCAACAGGCCGAGCCGGGCCTATTTTTTTGGCCTGTGGGCCGGCCCGGCCCGACTCGAATTTTTCCAGGCACCCACGAGGATCGACATGGGCCGGGCCCCTACACGTTGACGATATGAACATTTACGTTGACGGTGTGAACATTCACATTAAGGGTATTTTGGTAATTATGTCACCCATAGGACTTATTGAAATATAAGAAAATAATGTGAACTAAATGGAATATAAGTAGATGAAAAGGGTATTTTGGTCTTCTTATCTCAAATTGGACCTAATGGAATAGTAAAAAAGATTATGGATTGGATGGGATAAAACTCTTAGAAAATGGATTTATCAAAAAACTCCCTTTATATTTTTTGGCTAAAAATGTACGCTCTAAAATATATTGTTCATAAAAACAAACTTAAATGGGATGACCAAAATAGTCATATATATGTATAATATACAGACCAGTGACCCTTACAATCTCACTCCTCTCTTTTTCTTCCCTCTACTCTCTCTCTCTCTCTCGCGTTCGTCGCCGCCCGTAGCCGCTCATCACCGTCGGCGATTTCGCACTCTGGCCCTCCCTCTCTTTCCTATTCGTTTTCGCCGATCAGCGGTGGCGCCGCCGTTGTGGTTTCGCATCCGTTTATCCCACTTCTTTGTCTTCCAAGAAAATTAGATCATTAAAAAACGGAGTTTAACTTCTTTCTTTTTCCATTTCACTTCTATTTTTTATTTGGGTTTGTGACTAATGGAAGTGGAACGGTGGTCAGATGATACTTCATCAGAATCAGATGATGATACAAAGAAGGCGTAGGGTAGGTTATAAAAAAGAACGGAACAGAATAATAAAAAAAAAGAATTCTTGGTTGGATCAGGAATCCACTTTTGGATTTGGTATGGACAAAAGATCTTCCTAGGGTATACTATTCAATTCTCGATGATGAATTGATTTGATAGCTCTGATATTGTTATTCATGATATTGATCCGATTCAATATTGAGGTCGACTTCGCGGCCGGCGGAGACAACAGGGAGGAGTGAAGAAAGAAGCGCCGCCGGGCTCCCCGCGGCTTCGCCACTGCTGCCTCGCCCCCCATCTCTCTCTCTCTTCCATCACCACCGCCGTCAGAGCTACGCCGCTCTCCGCTTCCGCTGACGTTAAATCTAGATTCAGATCTCTCCTCTTCCTCTGACGACCGACGACGACATCTAATTGATAGATCTCATCTAATTGACCTAGATGCTTGGAAAATCTTTAAAGATGCAAAGATCTTAGATGTATGATTGATTTTGATGACAATCTTGAAGCATTTGATCAGTTTCTAAAGATTTTCCAAGCATTTGTTAGCTTTTACATCTAGATCTTTACTTGTTCAAGCATTTGATGACAAATTGAGTACATCTTTGCAAAATCTTCACAGCTAGACCTTTACATTTAGACCTTTACTTGTTCAATCCGTTTAAATTATAATTGTGTTAGCTTTACATCTAGATCGTCAAAAAATCTAAATGTTTGGATATTTTTTTTACATCTAGTGCTATCTTTGTCTCCTGGAACTCCAAGACCTGGAAAGCTCAATGGCTCTAAAGAATATATTGATATATATATATATATATATATATATATATATATATATATGTATCTGTTTGTGTGTGTATTGGCAGATAAGTTCAAAAAGATATATCTGCTTGTGTTTGTCTTTGTGTGATTTGTTGCTGCGTTGTTGCAGTAGATAATTCCAATAGATATAAAACAAATTTGTGAAATTTTAAACAGATAGATGAGATTTTGTATTTTTTAAATAGATGGATGAGAATTTTTTCCCTTAAATTTTGTATTTTTGATGGTTTTTAATTTGTAGAGAATATTTGGAGAACATTTATGCTGATTTCCAAATGAGCTAAATTGTGATTCGTGAGTTAAATATTTGGAGAATATTTTGAGCTTGCTTTTCTATATGTTGATTTCGGATATGGAAAAACACTAAATTGTTATGAATCGTGATTATGTTGTAACCCTGCAATGTCTTCTCTCTAATATTGCCATTGTAATTGTGACATTGATGTTTGTTTTGGTAATTTGGTGGATACTAGAAAATGATTTGATATTGGGGCATTGTAATTGTGACATTGATGTTTGTTTTGGTAGTTTGGTGGGTGCTATAAAATGATTTGATACTCGGGCTAGAAAATGATTTGATATTGGGGCATCGTAATTGTGATATTGATGTTTGTTTTAGTAATTTGGTGGGTGCTAGAAAATAATTTGATATTGGGACATCGTTGGAAATTTAATAGATATATTCGTTAATGTTTCACATTTTATGTATGAACAGATCTAAAGAGGGAAAAAAAATATTTGATGTTGATGATGATGATTGCAATAGATAAACAAAAAATTTGACACATATTTTCAATAGATAGGAAAAAATTAAACAGACAGATAGAATTTAAGAAAAAAATTAAATAGATAGATAAAATTTAGGAGAAAAATTAACAGATCGGGAAAAAAATTGAACAGATAAATATAAATTTGAACAAATAGACAAAAAAAATTTAAACAAATAGATATAAATTTGAATAGATCGCCAACGAAAAGTCAGATAGATAAAAAAAAAAGTTAGGGGGTAAAATTATAAACAAAATATCATTTAGGACTCCTCATCAAATTATTTCATAAAGTGTAAACTTCTCATCAACAAAAAAAACTATGCACTGGACTTAATATCTTACACTCTCTTTAAATTAAATTTATCACTAATTTTTTTCTTATATTTAATACTTTTTCAACAATTTAAAAAAAAAATTTGCTTGGTCAGAGTTTTTCAAAAACACTTTTTAGAAAATTCTATTTTTTGTTTTTCGTATTTTTTTGTTTTTACTGAATTTTTAAAATATTTTAAGCAATTTTTTATTTTTATTTTTTAGACATACGTAACATAAATATAGCTAAAAAGTAAAAAATTTGTAAAAAAACTTTTTAAAAATTCACTAAATACTAAAAATATAAAAATAAATATGAAAATTCAGTACATTTTTTTATATTTTTATGTATTTTTTAATTTTTTAAAATATTTTTCACAAATTTTTTACTTTTTAGATCCATCTAAATAAGATGCATCTAAAAAAGTAAAAAAAAATGTTAAAAATTTAAAAAATATTCACTAAAAACCAACAAACACAAAAATCAAAAAATTCAATTTTCAAAAAATTTAATCCAAAAAACTCAAACCAAACACACCTAATTACATGTGTTTTAGCCCTCCAAAACTAGTACTCTGGATCCATCTATATTAGCAATGTGTCACTGTTGTGACCATATCCTATTGTAACCCCGTGCCGTGATCAAAGATTGAGAATTGTGCCGTGCTGCTGGCTGTGTCTATCTCATATCATTTTTTTTGTTCCATGGTGGATGCAGATGGTGCTTGAGTGTTATGAGTTCAGAAAATGTGGGTTAAGTGGAAGTGAGTATATATTGTGTGATTCTAATTATTTGTTATTGTTGCAGTTTCTTCGTAATTGGTGTGAGGATTGCTATATACCACTGTGAGTTGAGTTTGTGAGGAATAACTACCATCCCTTCTGTTATCCAAAGCGAGAGAATCTTCTAATGTTTACATATATCTGTATATATATATTTCTTATTGTTTTTGCAGGTGTCTAATCAGTTTCCCAGTGCATGGTGGAGACCATATATGTGGGTTGAGTGTTGTAAGGTTACATATTGTGTGCTATCTATCTATTGCCAAGTGGTATGAGGTTATATATTGTGGGTTGAGTGATGTTAGTTCCCATATTATATATATCATTGTGGGGGCCGAATAAAATTAAATATATTCGGAGGCCGAATAGATTGAAGAGAGAAACCAAGTTGTGAATTATATGGCTCCATCACGAAGGGACAGAGGCCGAGTAACCAGATCAGCCGAATAGTCAACTGTAGACCAGGCCGAAGTACGAAGAGTTAGTCGAATGAAAGAAGAAAGGTGGGACCAACCGTCAACATCTAGGACGACTATAAATAAGCAGAGTATCAGCTAACACAAGGTATGAAAGAATTAGTATGTTTAACTTAAGATTCAAGCAACCAAGAGAGTATACACTGACTTATCCGTTGGAGTGCTAATTCCGGCACCCCCAATCGGAGTGTTCACTCATTTTCAAGTTGCTAGTTGAGGATCTCGAGCGTTCTATTGGATCCAAAGAGTATTTACAAACCACTTCTCTACAATTGGCGCCGTTTGTGGAAATACTCTAGCACATCCATGGCGAGCGTGATGGAAGATCCTTCAACAGTCGCTGACAACCTTATGCCACTAGTCGATACCACTCCAAGCACCATGTTAGGACCAGAAAACATTACTGCACGAAGAGCCTTGAACTTCGATTCAGCTGATGAAACAATGCAAGCGATAATGGATCAGGCAAAACAAAATGAACAGAGGTTGGAGAACATGATGGTTGAGAACGAGCGCCTTCGACAGGATTTGGCCTTGGAGGTGGCAAAATCCCAACAAACCACGCACCAAGATCTTCCACAACCTCTAAGAAAAGATGGTCGATGACCTCGAGTTCGAAGACAAGATAGTGGCAGTGATTTTGACTCCTCATCCCCAAAACCCAAAAAGAAGGGGCGCGTCAAAATCTCTAGTTCTTCTAAATGAAGTCCGCGTGCACGGAGTAAGAGAAAAAGAAATGATTCAGACGAAGAGGACCAACACGACCCCTTTGTGTAACGGATCGCAAGGGCAGTAGTATCCAAAAAGTTCAAGGCTCCATCGTTCACCCTATACGACGGAAAATCGGATCCCACTAACCATATTCGTTATTATAAGCAAGCCATAACGCTGCATGCAGAAGACGAGGCTTTCATGTGTCGGATATTTCTGAGCAGTTTGGGACCATTGGCTGTCAGATGGTATTATAAGTTGGAACCAGCGTCGATTAAGGGCTTCCATCAATTACAGAAATCCTTCAAGGCAAGATTCATCACCAATGAGGTCCAGCCGAAGCAAACCAACTCTCTCTAGGCAATGCAAATCTAACCAGGGGAAACCTTACGAGCATATTCGGCATTATTGGGAATGCTTTAATCTTGTGGATGATGCCTGCAACGACTCCATGGCCATCATCGCCTTTAAAATGGGGTTGCATCCTGATAGTGCCCTCTGCAGTTTCTTGACCAGAAGGCCTCCCAAAACAGTCTGGTCGTTAATGAAGAAAGTCGAGGAATACTGCAAAGTGGAAGATGACGCCCTGCGGGTTAAAGTCGGGAACAAGGCCAATAAGACGGCCTCATTAGAAATTGTTCAGCCGATAAATTCTGTACCATCGCGGAGCCCTAAACCATGAAATCAGACTAAACAAGACAAAAGGCAAGATTCGCGCTGATCAGATGACCAATGTTCCCACTGAGCTAATGAACAACTTCAAGTGGATGGCAGGCACGCGGAAAAGAAATATACAGAGCTGTCTGAGTCGATTGGCATGATTATGTCTAAAGTTCAACACCTTTCGTTCTTCAAATGGCCATCCAAAATGGTGGGACCTCCCGACGCGAGGAGACGGGATAGGCGGTGCGAATACCATAAGGACCACGGTCATGATACCGAGAGCTGTTATGCGTTGAAGGATCACCTTAAGGAATTGGTACAAGACAGTCGACTTAAGCAATACGTCCGCAAAGACAACGCAACCAAAACAATAGCTTTAAGGTAGGATTCACCTCCACTTGGCGTAATCCATATGATATACAGCCTGCCGACGGCATCCGCGATTCATATAATTCAGTGGAATCCTGACCCCCAAAAGCAAGTCACACCAGCCGAATGGCCCCATGAAGCTCCGAGTATTACCTTCGACGATTCTGATTTGATCGGCATAACGCTCTCCCACATCGATCCATTGGTCATCGAACTATGCGTAAGTCGATTCATCGTTAAACGCGTTCTTATTGACCAGGGGAGTACTTCAAAAGTCATGTACTACAAGACCTTCATCAAACTTGGGTTCACCGAGTCGGACCTGTCTCCAGCTCATTATCCGTTATTCGGTTTCAACGCTAATCCCGAATACCCGTTGGGCAAAATCACACTGCCAGTTCGAGCGAGCTCCCGAACAGTGGATGTGGAATTCTTGGTTGTCAAACGGCCTTCGCCGTATAATCTCATCATGAGACGAACTTGGCTGCATGCCATGCACGCCGTACCAAGCACCTAGCATCAACTGCTCCGCTTCCCGACTGAACGCGACATTGAACAAATACGTGGTTCTTAGAAATCGGCACAAGCATGTTATCTTCTTGCCGCAAAGCCATCAAAAGAGCTGGAAGTGAATTCTATTGAGGTGCCGGATCGAGAGAGCCTTAACAATGTTGGACGGCTCCCAACTGAAAAGGCCACAGAAGCCCTGGATCGAGTTGACATTGATGAGAATCCTGACAAGTTCTTCATGGTCGGCGCATCCTTGAATAAAATCGACAGGCAGCAGCTAATTACTTTCTTACTTGGCAACCTTGATGTATTTACATGGTCACCATATGAGATGCCGGGGGTAGATCCATCTGTTTCTCAACACCATTTAAATGTCGACCCCAAATGTAAGCCGATTATTTAGAAAAGCTGGTGGTCAGCCGCAGAACACACTATTGCCGTTGTTGAAGAAGTTGACCGGTTGCTTGATGCCGGGACAATCCGGGAAGTGACCTATCCTATATGGTTGTCGAATACTGTGGTTGTAAAGAAGAAAAATGGGAATTGGCGTGTCTGTGTGGACTTCATGGACTTAAATAAAGTTTACCCCAAGGATTGTTTTCCTCTCCCCAGAATTGACCAACTCGTAGACGCCACGACTTGTCCTCAACGTATGAGCTTCCTCGATGCCTACAGAGGCTACCATCAAATTGCCATGCATCCGGAGGATCAAGAAAAAATTGCATTCCTCACCCCAAGAGGAACCTGCCTTTTGGGCTGAAGAATGCAGGGGAAACTTACCAAAGACTAGTCATTGCCATGTTTAAGGAGCAATTCGGCCGTACTATGAAAGTGTACATTGACGATATGGTGGTCAAATCCAAAGAAGAGCAAACTCTTCTAGCCTATCTGGAAGAGACATTCGGCATTTTACGCAAGTACAAAATGAAGCTGAATGCTTCCAAATGAGCATTTAGGATCGGATCTGGCAAATTCCTTGCTACATTGTCAACCACCGAGAAATCGAAGCCAACCCTAGGCAAATCATAGCAATCCTGGAACTCGGCTCCCCTCGATCGATGAAGGAGGTTCAAAGTTAATGGGGATGGTTGCCGCACTCAACAGGTTCATCAGTCATTCCACAAATCACTGCCGACAATTCTTTCATACCCTACGGCAGGGTAAAGATTTTGAATGGACCTCTGAGTGCGAAGCCGCTTTCAACTGTCTGAAGACTTACCTCCGATCAGTTCCACTCTTGACAACACCTTTAGCAGGTGATCAGCTGATTTTGTATCTGGCAGTTTCTGACAGGGCCGTCAGCGCCGTACTGTTAAAAGAAGAGCTTGGGAAGCGGCGACCAGTGTATTATGTGAGCAAGGCAATGGTTGACGCCGAAACACGTTACCTTTCATTGGAAAAACTCATCCTAGCCCTCGTCATGGCAGCAAGAAAACTGATGCATTACTTTCAAGGGCATACTATTGGGGTATTAACCCACTACCCCCTCCGATCAGTACTCCGTAGTGCAGAAGCATCAGGGTGCATTTCAAAATGGGCTCTTGAACTCGGCCAGTACGATATTCAATTTCTTCCTAAAACCTCAATCAAGGGGCAAGTTCTTACCGACTTTGTGGCCGAATTCACTGGGGGTCTTGCCGACTTCAAGTCTGATCAAACTCAACCTAAGCCGAACTGGAGAATTTATGTTGGGGACATTTGGCAATTGTACTGTGATGGATTGTTCTGTGACACCTCGAATCTACACTATTGGTTGCAGTCAAGGAAAAGTCACTAATGAGTCCTATGGTCAATAACCAAGTAAGATCCCAGATCGCCGGAGGAGTAAAATTAGCCTTCCTTCTAAGTCCAGCTTTCTTAGGCAGCGCACTACCTTTTTGATAGATCTTAAGAGGTATTGACACAAGGTCTCATAAACAACGTTAGGGGTTTTATTGCTGTTAGAATATATGTACATAATAACCACAGATATTCTTAATTACAAAAGCTCGTTCCATTACATTACATCCCAAAAGAAAATTTAAATCTTCATATGAGCCTTACAAAATATCAAAAGGGAAATTTCTAACTTTTTTAAGATAGCCAAAAGTCTTTGAAGGTTTCCGGCTTGTCGTCCCCAACTATAAGCTCCTCTTCGGCACCTGGCATGATACGCCGTGAGCTTTGAATGCCCAGTAAACGCACACACACCCCGTCCCTTTTCCCCAGTCCAATATACAAACACAAATATGACAACAAGTAATGAAGCATGATTTTCAACTAAATAACAAAGGGTTACAAAGTTAGACATTAGTAAACTAGAAATCCCCCAAAGAGATTTCGTCCTCCCAACCACAAGAATCGGACGCGGATTATTCGATATGCCCCTTCTTTTGCCGCTTTGTTGCAGACCTTACCTCGGATGCCTACCAACGGTTATGTACCGCGTAGCGCCAACCGCAGGGCCTCAAAAGAGACGGTAATAATAAGCTTTGCCCAAATCCTTTCTCACACCAAATACCTAGGGTCCGAATACAACCGCTCCGTTCAAGGGTTTTGAAAACCACTTGCGCAAGACTTTAACTTCCAAATAGGGAACGCATCCCAACAATCCATACATAACACATTATCATCTCTTCATTATTCAAGTGATCAAAAACCCAATACCATCCCAATTAAGTTTTCCATTGAGTTAAATGTTTTAACTTAAGGTTAGACCAACTTAACAAGATAGTAATATCTACGTAAGCATGCATCATTAAAATGAAGAAGATAAGGAACATAACCATAACACATGCAATATCATACCAAGACATGATCATAAACTAATAAGCATATTCATGAAAACAATAGCATAAAACACTAATGCAAAACTAAATTTCCAGATTCAGTACTATTTAAAGATTAAAATAAAAAGGGCTATTTTAGATTTTTACCGAAACCTGGCCTTCCTATGGTTCGTAGAGAATTTAATCTAGTTTCCAGAACATATTTCGGAAATGGGATAGCTTTTCTAGATTCTTAGTTATTTAAGAAACACTCCAGCACTGTCCAGATTCGTCGACCGTTGCGAAAATTTGATTTTCTTTCAAACCGCTCACTTTTTTTTCAATGAAACCAATTTTCCTTGAAAAATAAATTCTTAAGGAAGATTTTGGCATAAAAATAAGATCCAGAATATTTTTCTACATTTTTCTAAAATTTTTGAAAGTTGGTTGTAAAAACAGAATTTTTAATGCACAATACTAAAAAACAAGAGGATTTCTGAGAAGAGAGATCCACTAAGGGAAATTTTTCTTCATTTCTTTTGTGTGATGAAAACATGCTAAATAATAGATATTAGACTCAGAAATTTATCTTGAAGGTGTGTCTTTGGAAAGTTTGAGAGATTGATATGAAAAATATAGTTTTGTACCGATTAAGGGAAACTACAAGAAGAGTAGAATCATGGCTCAACTCTTTTCATTTTTAACTAAAGGAAATCATTAAAACATATCTGAAAACAATGTTTAGAACCCTTAAGAGCATGTATTTGAAAAAGGAAAATGAAAGAAAGAGTTGTGTTATGGCTTACTTGCTAGGCTAGGCCAAGTTGAACAAGATTGCTCTCCTCTTCCTTCCTCTCCCTCTCAAGACTTTTCTCTTGATCTCCTTTCTCTCCTCTAGGCCGAATGTATGTGTGTGTGTGTTGTTTGTGTATGCTATGCTAAGTGGGTGGTTGTATATATAGCCAAATTTGGTGTGAAAAGACACAAAGGCCCATTAGTTGGAATTGGATTGAAAAGTTTGGATTTACTTGGAGTCTAATGGAATAGGGAGTGATTAATGGACTTAATTATGTGATTAGACATGATTTAGTTAGTCTCTAGTTGGAATGGAACTAGGTTGGGGACAAAATCCCTAGATTTAGGGGTACTTGGTACTTTTGCTTCTAGATTGCCATGATTACAAGCCTTGAAAATTGATCCCTCACACTCTCTTAGGTTGGCTGGCCATGGGGAAGGGAAACGGGGTATATTTTATTCAATATATAAGTGCTATGGATATATTCCCAATGTATATATAGATCCACAAATTGATTTGGTGGTACTATAGCATAAAAAGTACATGTACTAGTTTGGGGCAAATCTTGAAATTAATAAAAGAAGTGAGGACTTGGAATTAAACTCATGTACTGGAACCTTATTTATGTAGAATTAAATTAAATTAGGCTAAGGAATCTAATTCGGCTAGGATATTTCTATTCCGAAAAAAAAAATGCTAACTGGCAAGATTCGAAATAATTTAAGAAACTGAGGGGCTTTTAAGGAACTAATTCAAACATAAGGGTTTTTAAAGAAAATACATTTTTCAGGGGCTTCACACGTCCAATCAACACGACAGTGGGGCGGGCGTAGTGATCATGGCTCCCGACAGGGCAATAATCGAGCAGGCTGTCAAACTGGGCTTCGATGCATCGAACAACGAAGCCGAATACGAAGCATTGTTAACCGGCTTACGGAATACACATCTCCTTGGTACTCGGTGCCTGCTTATCTTTTGTGATTCAAAGCTGGTCATCAACCAATTGAAAGGGGAATACGCAGCCAAAAATGACAGAATGGCAGCTTACATGAAAATGACGAACTCTTTGCTGGAAAAATTCGACCATCATGATCTAAATCAAATAACCTAGGATCAAAACACACATGCAGATGCCCTGGCCTGCCTAGCCTCCGCTATCAACTCAGATATCAAACGGACAATTAAAGTGGGATTTATCCCTGAGCTGAGCATTGCCTCCTTAGAGTCAATTCAAGTTAATGTCATAGAATCAGGTCCAAGCTGGATGGACCCTATCATTGCATTCCTATCTTCTGAACAGCTCCCGGCGGAAAAGAAAGAAACACACAAACTACGAAACAAAGCCATGTGATATTACTTGGATCCGCAAGGAAAGCTCTACAAAAAATCCCTTTCTGGTCCATATCTAGAATGCGTTCATCCAGATAAAGTTGAAGAACTCCTGGCTGAAATATATGAAGGTAGTTGTGGTGCCCATTCCGGCGGGCGTTCTTTGGCTCATCGAGCTGTGACACAAGGGTATTATTAGCCGACAATGAGAGTTGATGCCCAGAATTACGTCAAGAAATGTGAACAGTGCCAGAAGTTTTCCCCTTTAACCCATTTGCCTGCCGAAGAATTGAGCTCTATCACCAGCCCTTGGTCGTTCACCCAGTGGAAACTTGACATCGTCGGACCATTACCTCATGCCTCGGGCAACAAGCGATTTTTTATTGTCGCGACAGACTACTTCACAAAATGGGTTGAAGCGGAGGCACTAACCCACATTAGAGATATTGATGTTAAGCGCTTTGTATGGAGAAATATCATAACACGATTCGGCATTCCAAGAGCGCTTATTTCAGACAACGGCACCCAGTTTGATTGTGGCGTCTACCGGGAGCTGTGCAGCAAGTATGGTATCCGACTTTATTTCTCCACGCCGGCTTACCCTTAAAGCAATGGTCAAGCCGAAGCTTCTAACAAATCGATCTTGGACGACATCAAGAAGAGGTTGGAGAAAGCTAAAGGGAGATAGGTCGAGGAATTGCTGAGTGTGCTATGGGCTCATCGCACTACGCCGAGGCGATCCACTAGGGAAACGCCGTTTGCTCTATGCTTTGGAACCCAGGCAATCATCTCCCTGGAGATCGGCCTCCCAACCTTGAAATCAAAATTTTTTGACATGGGCCGAAATGACATGCTGTTGGCCTTGGATTTGGCTTTGATTGAAGAATGACGAGACCGTGCCCTTGCGTCCATGGCACAGTATCAGCAACAGCTTGCTAAGTCGTATAATCAACGTGTTTAGCTACGCCGCTATGCACTAGGAGAATTGGTCCTTAAGAAAGTACTTCCGACTGCCAAGAATCCGGCTGACGGAAAACTAGATCCTAACTGGGACGGCCCCTATCAGATTGATTTAATAGCAGGTATAGGGGCATATCGGCTCAAAGACATGTCTGGGATAAGTCTGCCACGTCCTTGGAATTCCACGCATTTACGTAAATTTTATCATTAACTCGGCATGTGGGCATGATGACTTGTTTTGAATGTTCGCCATGTACAGCTTTCACTTTTATAATGAAAAAGACTTCTTGTCTCAGTATATTGAATTTTAGTTCGATGTAAAAGCCTCTGAATTCGGAGCCCCACCCGTGAATGACACGTTTGGGCCAAATAAGCCTCCAGATTCGGAGCGCCCTTCGTGGATGTCACGATTGGCCAAGTAAAAGCCTCCAAATTTGAAGCCCCTTTCGTGAATGCCACATTTGGGCCGAACAAGCCTCCGACTTCGGAGCCCCATTCGTGAATGACACGTTTAGGCCGAATAAGCCTCCAGATTCGGAGCGCCCATCGTGGATGTCATGATTGGCCAAGTAAAAGCCTCCGAATTCGGAGCCCCATCCGTGAATGACACGTTTGGGCCGAATAATCCTCCAGATTCGGAGCACCCTTCGTAGATGCCATGATTGGCCAAGTAAAAGTCTCTGAATACGGAGCCCTATCCGTGAATGCCACATTTAGGCCGAATAAGCCTTCGGATTCGGAGCGCCCTTCGTGGATGTCACGATTGGCCAAGTGAAAGCCTCCGAATTCGGAGCCCCATCCGTGAATGACACGTTTGGGCCGAATAAGCCTCCGGATTCGGAGCCCCCTTCGTAGATGCCACGATTGGCCAAGTAAAAGCCTCCGATTAACAAGCATAAATATTCTAATTAACAAGCATCAACACAGTTGAATGATGGAAGATGATTCTTAACATGTTTAAACATAAACTAAAACAACATGCAAACTTTTAAGATAATATGTTTTATTGAATTAATCGTTAATACATAATTTGCTCCCAATTTATGTTAAAGCGATACAATATATTTAATTTTATTCGGCATCCCCCTCATTATCGCTTTTCTCGACTTTGAAAGCCGCAAAAGGAAAATGATGACTCTAGTATAATGGCGACGCTGAATCAACGTTGTAGACACCCCATTTTTGACCGTCCTCAAGACTTGGACATCACCGTTTGAACACTCGGTGATCATCCATGTTTGTGTTCATCTTGAGTTCCCGGAGGCCTCGGCTACGTGCCTTGCCTCAGGATCTCTCGACTCGACCGTTTTGTGTCTAGTTTTGCACCAAACACTTGTGTTTTTGCCTTGGAGGGCAGGAAATGGCTTTTGGGACATCCCCACACTCCACCGGCCATGGCTTGAGGCCACCGGCTGTGTTATGTTGCCATCGGCCAAATGTGATGGCCGGCCGGCCAATTTGACTGCCGGCCGGCCAAATGTGATTTTCAACAGATATTTCTGTAGACAGCTGGCAGCTGTCATTCCAGGCCATACTCCAGCCCATGCCTGGATGTGGGACTTCCGAGGGGGTTGCAGATTGATATATCTATATCAATCAAGCTCTCTCAAAAGAGAGAGATATACAAGAGGAAGAGGAGGAGAGATACAACTTGGAGCAAAAAAATCTCTCTCTCTCTCTACATTTGCTGCCTCTCTCTTTAAGGTTTAGGGCATGTTTGTGCTCAAAAGTGCATTTTCTTTGCACTTTTGCAAACAAACACCTAGTTCTCTACTCCCTTTATTGAGCTGAGATCCTTGGAGGTGATTTTTGGGGTGATTTGAAGCCTTTTCTTGGTCCAAAAGTTGCTGATTTGCTGCTGTGCTTCAAGGGTGAGCTTTTTACCTCTTTTAAGCCTTGTTTTCATAGCTTGTTTTGCCATATTTGTAACTATTTTTGAGCTTAACATATAACATAGAAAAGTCTTGTTTTTGAGTGCTCCAAATAGTTTGTTAAGGGTGTTTTAAGCTTTGGGGTTATTTGACCCCTCTTAAGGCTTGTTTGGCCTTTGTTTTGTGCCATTTCGGTTGAGCTCCGGGACCATTGTGTTTGGACCTCCTCACCACTGAAATCTTGAGGGATTTCAGTGATGAGGATCGTGCCTTGAGGTCCTAGGAAGGAGAGGGCCATCCTCTCTCCTTGTTGTCCTTGAAAAGGGCCATTTTTAGCCTCTTGAGGGAGCGTATAGTTTGAGTGTGTATTGACCATGCCTTGACTGATTTTCATGCCTATTATGTCATAATATAGCATTGTTGTATGTTGGTTTTGGTACACCATGCTTGCTCAGCATACATGCCTTGTAATGCCTTGTTTTAGCCTTAACATGTCCTATGCTTTGAGCCCTTATTCAAGCATGTTTAGGCCTAGCTTTGTGAAGCTTTTATGTTTGTCTTGCCATGCTTAAGGTCTGTCCTTGGCTGTTTTGGTCGACCAAGACATGCATTGCATGGTCCCTTTGCATTTTGGATTGTTAGCCTCAAGTGTGTGAGTGTGTGAGTGTGTAGTGTGTGTTGCTTGCATCATTTTCAGTGGTTTGGAACCACTTACCATGCTATTTCAGCTCTCATAACATGCTTGCATGCATGCCTTTGATGCCTCTTTGATGCCTTAAAAGCTTGTGTTGTATGCTCCATGTTTAGCCTCTTTTGCATGCTTCCATGTTTAAGCCACTTGGATACCATCTAGGTGTTCCCTTTGCATGGTCGAGGCCTACCTTGAACCTGTTTTAAGCCCTCTTGGCCTTGTGAGGCTTGGTTGGCTTGGCCATGGTTTAAGTCTCCTTGACTAGCTTCAAGTACTCGGACCAATTGCACGCTATGTTTGTGTTGGTTAAGGTGGTTTAGCACCATCATTAGCATGGTTTTCAGAGCTTACATTGCATGCCCTTAGTCCATGTTTAGTCTCTTCCAAGTGTGCTTGAGAGTTGCCTTTTGATGTTTAAGTGTCGGCCCATTAACATGTGCATGTGTGTGTGTGTGTTGGCCCTCATGTTTGAGCACTTTGGCCACTGATTTTGGCATGCTTGCGAACCATCCTAAATTAGTTTAAGTCCATCCCCTTTGCTTGATTGTGTGCTCACCCTGTATGTTTGCTTGCATACTTGCATATTCGCATTGTATTGTCATGTTGTATGCTAGTTCACATACTTAGGTTGCATTGCATTTGCATGCATGCTTCACCTCTTGATCAAGCCATGATAGAGGTTGAAAGCCCCTTGACTTGTTTATGTGCATTGCATTTCATTTGAAATCAAAATGCACACTTGATGCTTTGGGCTATCATGCATGGAAATGCACGATTGGTGGTCCGAGAATCGAAAATCATATCCCTTTGAGTCATAAATATGATAAGAGGTGTGATTGGTGCATACATTGCTTGAGATACATTGCCATGTCAAGTTCTGTCCTCTGCTGCTGTCAAAACAGATTCAGCAGGAAGAATTGGCTGGTCGGCAGTTTTGAGTGCCGATCGGCAAAGAATGTTTGGCCAAGAGTTCAATTTATGGTCGATGACCACTTCAAAATGGCCAGTGATGATCCCACTCAGCCGGTGGTGTTCTAAAACACTCAGAAAAGCAACCTTGGGAGTTGTGCAATTTTCAGAGAAGCAGAACAGTCAAAGCAGAGGCAAACTTGTGCATGGCGTTGGATTTCCGAGCAAACCCGAGCACGCGCGCATTGGATCCTCTTCCCGAGGCCTTTACTGCTTTCTTAGCTTGGTTAATTTGCTTAATTAATTAGGTGGTCTGTAATAATTAATTAGCTTGTAGGTTAATTAATTTGTATTATTCTTTTGGTCCCTCCGAGCGAGAGTGAATTTGTAATAAGTGTGGGTGCGTGTGTGCTTGTCTTCCAACCCCCACTTCTTTCTCCTTTTTACTTGCCTGTTTTGGTGGTTAGCACTAGGACATATTTACTTTAGCACACCTTATGCTATACATGCGTGCATCATTCATTAGTCTTGCATGCACCAGGCTCGGCGCATCATACTAACTGCATAAGTATTTCAAATCTAACTTGAATACGTGCTACTTGTGCATTTTCACATGTCATTTATAGACTAGCCGAGCCTACTCTAGTGACATTCCGTATGCGTTGCATTAGGCATTTAAACATGGACTTGGATCATGCATGATTGCTAACATGTTCTTGTTTTGGCACGGAGTACTAGGTGAGCTCTTTATGCTTTAGCATCTCACATGAGTGTGAACGTTAACATGATAGCATGATTACCATGAGGCTAGATGCTTATGTGATATAAACTGCTTGAATTCCCGTCGGTGAAGGTTGGATTGTTTGAGTTGGGATAACTCGTTGAAATCGGTATTTTAGCCTACTTGTGAGTAGCAAATTCCAAAGCGTTTTCCAAACAAACGGATATGCAATATTTTGTTCCAATTTAGGCGATTTGGTCTATACTTGTTTGCTGCACTCATAACTTAGTAATTCTAGGCTAATAAATGGAATAAGAACACATAACGTTTTCAAAAATGGATATCACGGTTAGTAGAGGCCGATCTTCGGATCGGGCGAGAAGGGGTGCTCATAGCTGACCTTCCCCAATCGTACCCAAGCTCCCGAGCTGAGGCAACTTTGGTGATGACGGACACGTGGCCTTTGGCACCGAGTCAGGGTTTCCTAAATTCCCCCATAAAAAATATTTAGGTGGCGACTCTGTATCTGACAAAGCAGTCCATGTTTGGCACTTCTTTTCAAAAATCTGTTTCTCAAAGGGATTTGCCGGATTTGGACTCTTTGGTTTAGATTAAGGACCGTGACACAAATTGAGTCCGAACTGTAGCGAGGCCCACGGGCGCGTCTACAGTTTCTGGCGACTCTGCTGGGGATTTAGAGAGCTTGACTTGAACTCGTGATATCCTGTTTTAATTTCATTTATGTGTCTCTTTGCATTGCATGTGCATTGGTGCGCCTAGGACACCGTGTTTGCCATCTGCCATTCCTGAACGGTTTGCCGGAGGCTTGACTTTTTCAAAGCATGCCATAAGGCTGACCGGTTGTGGGCTCTGACAGTATGGGAACACAAACCCCGATTTTACCGGGGCACCCTTTTCGACCATTCGACCTAGTGCATATCGAAATCCATAGTGACTATTCCAAACTAGGACAGGTTGCTTACCCGATGTTAGGTTGTTTGAAAACTGCTGCGTGCATAGTGAAACCCTAGCTCCTGACAAAAATAGGACAGGGAAACCCTACCCCTCCATAGGGGTGTTTTGGTTCTCTTTACTTGCTATGTGTTTTTAGAGTGCATCTCTACAGGGAACATACATATCAGTTTGCAAGTTTGAGTATCAGACCTGAGGGCACCAGTATCAGTTTATGAGAATCAGTTATATCTGTGGGTATCCGATTCAGTATTTTGGAGGCAGTGATTTCGGGCAAAAGTGATCAGTAGTAGAGTACAGTTATTCAGCTATACTAGCGTCTGTTCTGATTGGTCCCAAATACTGCGTGTTTTCTCTTTCAAGGTTCAGAGAGTTGATACAGAATAGCTAGTGTTTCTCCTTGCTGAGACAAGACAGATATCTGATTCGTCAGTCACCGTTCAGTACAACAAACTTATCATGACGCAGAATTCAGAGGAGATTGTGGTTATGACGGCCGCATCAGACCAAGGAATCACTCTGCAAAGCGAGACCAATGTCGATGTACCGCATCCACCCAGGTCTCCTGTCGCGCACCCGGTCTGGACCCCCCAGTTGTATCAGGCTCGTGAGCCCACCACGTTTGAATTGATGGGAATGATAAGCGACCTCCAGAGATCTGTGGCCGATCTGGCCTATGGAATGTCGGCTTCGCCACCAGCGGCACCGTATGTCGGGAATTTCATACCACAGGAGCCCCCACTACTGGGGCGAATTGTGATCGAGCTCAGCTAGCCAGAGGTTGCCTCCAGCTACAGCGACGACGTGTCAGCAACAACCGGGCTTCGCTCTGATGTAGTAACCCAAACCCCCGATCAGGCTGAGGTCAGAGACAAGAACAAAATGAAGGCAGATGCCGATCCCATTGAACAACTGCTATGGGCAGCCGAGGCTTTGAAAGCCAGGGGGATGAATAAGCAACAAGTATTCGCAGTCATGACTAAAGCTGTGGATGATGCTTTCCCCGCTTCAACCGAAGGCGATTCGAGCCGGGCGAAAAATCGGGATGGGCCCCGTCATGCCAAGACAGTCCCTGTCATCCCTAACCATGTACCAGGAAAAGATCAGAGAGCCAAGGCAGTGCCTGCCGACCCTTTCGCTAGTGCGTCCAGCAAGAACCCTCAAACTTCAAAGTACCTCCCTCGAGGGCACAGAGCCTTTCATGCCCTCTACATGCCTTTGTCTAGGGCATTTCAAATATTGGCTAAAAAGGGGCATCTTAAACCCCTCGAGCCTCGGCCCCTTCCGAAGAATCTCCCTCTCTCGCATGATGCTACCTTGTACTGCGCGTACCACCAACAATCCGGTCACAGTACCGATGGTTGTTTCTGCCTTCGTCATAAAGTGCAAGATTTGATCGACAATGAGGTCATCCTCCCGCCTACCTCAGCAAAGTCTGTTACTACTGAGCTATTGGACTTCGAGGATCTGCAAATTTGTGATCAGGGGTTGGACCACCTGCGGACGGCACTCGGTGTATTTTGGATGTGGCGTCTGACACGCATTTTTGGAGCATCTGCGAATACTAGTTTTGTAAATCTTGGCTTGCGTGTCGAGTCAGTCTTTTGTTTTGTTTTGAGTCTGTCTCATTGTCTTGAGTCAGTCTTTTTGCTTATGGGTCTGTCTTGTTGTAGCGAGTCAGTCCCTTTTGTATAGAATGTCGGGTGATTCCGGAACTGTTGCCTCGAACACCGTTTTGTTTTGTAGTTATCCTTTTACTTTTCTTTTGAGTCTGTCTCTATCGTGGAGCCAATTGCAACCAGGGAATCTAAATGAAACAGCTGCGGCTATCATGTTTCCATGCTTACTACTATTCTGAATTAGTTGTGCCAAGGGACTTGAATGGAACAGCAGTACATTCCACCTGTTCTCTTATGCCCTGAAAATCATTGCATTGACCTAAGTTTTTCAAAACTTTTTGAACACTGCGGTGAAAACAAAGAGGAAAGAATTCCTCGGGTTTTGCAAACTATGATCAAATTGAGAGAAAGAGAGGCGTGCTAAGCCCTTAATGATTGAAATCATGCTTGTCAGCGTGAGTACTGAGAAGGACCCTGGCTTGATCCAGACTGGTTCCACACTATCTTCAGCACAAGCGATTCGTCGCTTCTTTAAAAACTTTCAAAAACAAAATGTTTTGCGCAGTCCTGCGAAGACCTGTGTGGAATCGCTCTTGAGATTGTGCAGCTTAGGATCGCTCTCAACCTCAAGACTCGAGCCCTTGTTTTAAAGCCTTGAACCACAATTCGAAGTGTTCAACGATCGACCATCAAGAAAGGCCTGTGTGGCCAGATTGGAAGCAGCCCTCGAACAAGAGGCACCAAAGCCAGATCAAGAAGATTAGATCTCATCAGAAGAAGCCTGTAAAGCTAGAACAGAAGCACCCCTCCAAACTAGGGACAAAAATGTCTGATTTGCTCGAAGAGCCGAAGATGGGTCCTTCAGTAAGTCAATGCAACAGCCACTCTCCTGGATACGGATGGCTTCAAAACCCTAAAACCATTTGGCATGGACTTGTTACACTTTTACCCTTTGAGCGGCTTGCTGGGCCGAAAACCCGGAAGGGCGACCCAGGCAAAAGTTAGAGCAAAAGAAAATATATACAAAAAAAAAGAAGAAAAAATATACAAAAGAGAGAAAAATACAAAAAGAAAAAAAATATACAAAAGAAAAAAAAAGAAAGGGAAAAAAGAAAGAAAAAGGAAAGAAAAGCTCGCAAGGTCGAAAACCCGCATCGGGCGCCTTGGCAAAAGTTAGAGCCTAAAAAGTGAAGGTTAAAATACCCGAGTATACCTTAACCCGAACTACGTAAGGCTTGATTCCCATGTTTGGGATACGTAGGCAACTTCATCTTGAAGTCCAGCCACCAACACTTTCAAAGTGACTGCGTCCATATATTGGTTTTGACCATCTTCGTCTTCTCTGTATCCGAGAGTTCAGTTGCGATCATCACTAATGAGGACTGACTACAGTATGCTGCGGCGTTATCCAGACAAGGGGCAACTTTCCGTTGCCATGAGTCGCCATTCAAACCAGGGGCAACTTTCTGTTGCCATACAGCATCCTTCGAACAAGGGGCAATTTTCCATTTTCTTTCGGATTCGAGGTTGTGCATCTCAAGCGTAGGTTCCGTGCTCGTTGAGCATTAGCCATTTGCAAAAATAGTTTTTGAAAATTTTTACTGAGGTTGGCCATTTTTATTTTCCAAAACTAGACCATTTTCTTGGACCCAAAAAGGAGAATTTTCAGTGCTCATAGCCTGACTTGCATGATTTTCAAATCAAAAATCGAACAAGTGTGTTAATCTAACTCTCATATTGGTCAAAATTGTTTTAGTAGAAAACCAAAACAAAAAATGGTCATAATGATGAACTAGGGGCACAGTTGAGTCGGGCTTCCTGTTTTTCCACCATCGCCAACATACTTGCCAAGCAGGGCACAACTCGAGCTGTTATTAAAGGGCTGAAAGCTCTTTTAACCTCCGAGCAACGAGTTATCGAACCAAGTGCGAAGCACGAATCTGAAGGTATCAAGGTACTTCGTTCCCTTACCTAGGGCATCAACCAAGCGCCACCGGAAGAAACAGCCGTGAGCTAACCATGTTGGGCATGAACCCACAACTTCCCATTCATCCATTAAACACCCCCGGGGAGGGATAAAAAATGAGAGAATAAAGAATAGAGAGGTGTAAGTTGAGAAAAAGAGTGAGCAAAAAGGGGTTTTGAGAGAAAAACCGAGCTTGAGTGCCAGAGTGATGTGAGAATCACAAATGAGGAAAGGGTGGGAAACAATACCCAGAGAAACTGGCTCCTCGTGATCTGAGGTCCCCCGTCTCCGTTAACGTGTCTGTATGTTGTGTCTTCTGTTTTGTTTACCTCAACCTTTGTTTTGAGTCTTTTCCGAGTGTGTCTCGTTGTGTTTAGGTTGTTTACCCTTTTGTCTTCCCTGTTGAGTCTTTCTCGCTGAATTCAGTTGTAGGCTCAATACCCCGGTTTGAAGAAACCATCTTCAATTTCAAGAATTAATCATTTTGTGCTCAGAATGCTGTGCCATTCTCCACATTTGTGCAAAAACATGATTTGGTTCTTTCATACAACTGCAGGGTCCACCCTCGACAAGTGTGGACAGGAAAACCTGGGCCTCTTTGAAGCTTCTGGATTTCAGATCGCATCTGAGTGGGCTTCAACTTCAGTAGATTCAACCTTTATGGTCCGTCTTGTCAGATTTGGGCTGTTTGTTGAGGATCCGCTGTGTACAAAATGAACCAAGCACTGTGTTATGAGTTGTATGTAGATTAATCCCCAGTAGAGTATGAGCCGAGTGTTCAGAATGTGCAGTGGTTGGTACGGTTTGTTTTGCTGTTGGCTGGTTCGTTATCTGATTATTACAATGCAAGTGTTCAATTTTCAGACAACGGATCAATTTCATTTACATTGAGGTACAACATGATGCAATGCAATACAATATATGAAATGTACAAATGCAACACTTTTTCAGAAAAAGTTTGTTTCATTTCATCTTTTTTTTTAAGTACATAGTTTTGGAAATAAAAATCTGTCTGCGGCAGTACAAGGTACTCTAACTACCAGCAAAAAGTACAAAAGAAAAAGAAAAAAGAAAAACAGCAAAAGACTGGATCAATGACAAAAGGCCGTAGGTCTAGGGGTCCGTCCTCGTCCTCTTCCTGGACGAAGGTCCAGGAACATCATCAGCGCTGTCATCTGAGTCCGAGTCCGAGCCGTCTCTGTTCTCCTCCAACGACGACTCTGCCTCCGCCTCCGACTCCGACTCCTCATCATCATCATCATCATCATCAGGGACAGGTGCCCGTGAGCTACTCCCAACATGGGTGCGCCCCGCCTTAGTACGGGGGTATGCTCTGCCATCTCCTCTGGTAGGAATAGAAGGTCCAGCTGGAACACCTCCCACAGTGGGAATCTGGAAAGGAGGCTGAAAAGTATAAGAGGCAAACGCATCAGTATGCCGTGAGCAGTTTATCAGTACGGAATGCAGTGTATGAGTACAGTGTGTGAATGCCATGGGCAGTTTATCAGTGCGGAATGCAGTGTACGAGTATAGTGTGCGAATGCCGTGAGCAGTTTATCAGTACGGAATGCAGTGTATGAGTACAGTGTGCGAATGCCATGAGCAGTTTATCAGTGCGGAATGCAGTGTACGAGTACAGTGTGCGAATGCCGTGAGCAGTTTGTCAGTACAGAATGCAGTGTATGAGTACAGTGTGCGAATGCCGTGAGCAGTTTATCAGTGCAGAATGCAGTGTATGAGTACAGTGTATGAATGACGTGAGCAACTTATCAAATGTTGTGTTGTGCACTAGATTATGTGAAGCAACTTATGAGTATGGTTTGAGGTCGTGATCAGAAAAACATATCGGAATGCTGTAGAGGGCCAGGAGGTCGAAAGTTCGCTGCAACATTCCCATCATGGAGGCATTCAGCTCCAAGGATTCCCGGGTATACTCGGAAGAAGCCTGCAAAAGTATCAAATGCATCAGTATTCTACGGAATATCAAAATAAACTGAAATGAAATGCCAATAAAAGATGCATAAAATGTAGTAATACATACCGGAGGCAAGTCATGGAAACCGACCAACTCATGGTCAGCCGGAGGAGGAGCAAAGGGGATCTGGTACGTCGCCTCACCCTGCCCTCGGCATGTCATCATCGTGGGTAGCGCTGGCCAGCTAACCCCCCGACCCCTCCGAGCTCCGCTCCTGCCACGGACACGAGCTGTCCTCGACGTCCCTGCCCCAGCTCCAGCTCCAGCTGCTGACGCCACCGGTCTCCCTCTCTCAGCTCGACGGCCACTGTTCAGAGGCTGCATAATGTAGGTCTGGACGTACTCTCTATAGTGGCCCTCGCCCCTGAAGTCCTCCGCGTCCCAGCCAATCGTGTAATCGGCCATCTGTTGGGCGGTGAACCTCTCGGTGTCCCTCATATGGGTAGGAGGCGGACCCGGAACCATCTGCTCTGGCAAGCCCAGGGTCTGGCGTAGGAAACGCTCACCCAAGTACCAAGCCCGACAGACCGGGCCCTCCAGCAAAATCCGAAAATGTACAGTCTCCTCTGCACCGACAAACCGATCACGAGTCACGGCTGGCAGAGGAGCCCAAGGCTGCCAGGTGATCTGAAAATGAAATACAGATTGTTATCTACTATTATTGACAATACAGTGTAAAGTGAAGCTTAAATGAATTGCAAGTAAAACATACCTCTGTGGGGGTAATAGTGTCGAAGTTGCGGCGGAAAAAGATGAATGTCTCCCGGGGCCTCTGCACGCACCTCACGTCAAAACGACGCGAAAATAGGACGACGAGAGGGGTCTCTGCGTCGGGCACTGGGGCGAGTCTCGAGAAGTAGGTGTAGACCCACAACTGCAGAGCCAATACCAGAAGGGTTATCAGATAAAGCAGAACACAAAATAAAGCAGAAATTGCAGGACCGTGTATTGTGCAGTGTATTGAGCAGAGTGTACAGTGTGTGTAGTATACAGTCAGTGTAAAGCAGAGTATATGTGTGCCGTGTCACGACCCCAAACCGCCCCTAGTAGTTTGGTGCCGTGATGGCCAGTAATCCGAGATTACCAAGGCCAACTTTCAAAATCCACACACCATGAGAGTAAAATTATGTGGGGCTAACAAGTACGGAAGCGATTTATACAACAGATTAGTCCATAAGAGCTGTGCAGAAGTCAAATGAGGTAGCAACCATTTACATATGGGTTATAACTTAATTACAAACAAAGCAAAGTACAAATTACATTTTACATCTTAGCAAAGGGCTCCACAGGCCGACATGAACAAATTGTACGAATTACAAGTCTAAGAGCACAGTCTGCCAGATTGCCGACATCTTCTTTGCCGACATAACAGTCATACAAAAACATACATCTTGATCAAAAGGCTTCTCAGCCGACGTGTTCGAAATATAAATATTACAAGTCGAGAAGCATGATTTTCAAGACTGCCGACATAAATGCAGGTTAAGCCGACATATTCAAAACCTAAAACAAGCTCCAGAAATCACATCTAGCCGTCACCGCCTTCTTGTTCATCACCTACATATATATATAGAGAGGGTGAGCTTGGATACTCAGTGAATGGTATAAATAATAAAGGGGTTTGCATGAATAATAGCCGAAATCCTTTCAAAATAATACAAGACAACCTCTATAAGGAATGGACCTCGCCCATTAAGCAAATCTTCAAAGTTTCAAGGGATACATGCTAACAACATATATTACAAATGATAACATTTCGGAAAACATGTCCACGCGGTAAACCGTCCGTGGCAAATCAAGACAAAGCGAAAAGGGCATCTCAAACAAGGGTGCTACAAAAGTTTAGAGTCCTCTAGCACAAGGGACTTTCAAGACAAGATATGCTGCGAAAGTTTAGAGTCCTCTAGCACGAGGGACCTATGTTACAAAGGCCAGTAGCCCTTTAACACTAGAGTACAAATCAAGGGTGCTGCGAAAGTTTAGAGTCCTCCAGCACGAGGGACTTTCAAGACAATATGTGCTGCGAAAGTTTAGAGTCCTCCAGCACGAGGGACTTTCAAGACAAGATGTGCTGCGAAAGTTTAGAGTCCTCAAGCACAAGGGACTTTCAAACGAGAAGGTCATTCAAGCAAGTATAATACGAGATACAAAACTAAGGACAATCATTCATGCTTAACAAATACTTTCAAAACAAAGCAAAGCAAAGTCTTTATCAAAACGTATAACATAGCTTTATCAAAAATACCACTCACCTAGTTCTTCAAACGTCGGGGTCAAGGCAAGTCTAAGTCCTCAAAACTCGAATCTAACGGTTCAAGCTCCAACGATCAAGCTTGGAAGCTCACTCTCTCTCTAGCTCAAACTTCTCCTTCTTCTTCCTTGGGTTTCTCTCTCTAAAAGGCAAGACTTGATACAAATGATATGTTCCTCACGACAATCACTGACTTAATCCCTATGTCGGGACACGTGGCATCGGCTGATTCGCTCAACTCAAAAAGGTGACTGACTTGACAAGACAAGACCAAGACAAAGTGTACTCAACAAGCTAGGCGGCAAGAACACACCGGCAAGTAACGACATCGGCTAACAACAAGACTACAGCAACCAAGGGGCAAGGACATCTGCTTGGAAGGACAACACTTGACTAAGCTATGCCACACCTTGGCCTAGATGTGCCACACCTCGGTCTAGGTCATACCATTCCAGGAACAAAATCACTCATGCAAGGATCGAGGATCTAGAACGCCTACATATTAACATCTCGGCCCAGATGATGCACATCTCGGCCTAGGCGACGTGCACCTCGGCCTAGATGGTGACATCTCGGCCAATATGCCAGGGTGAAGATGGATGTCAACCAACGGGGTTCCAAGATAGTTCTAAGTGACAAAGGTTTCGAAGGTGTCTAGGCTTAAGATGACCTCGGCTACACACCAGTCAAGAACAAAGCATGCAATCAATCATTCAAGCAAAACAAGACAAGATTTGCAAATGCACATATTAAAACAAGATCATCCCTAAATGTATGCAAGTATGACTAATTCAAAATAAGGGTTGTTACATCCTACCCCCCTTAAAGAAGTTTGGTCCCCAAACTTGAGTTACCTTGTTCCAAAAACAATTTTGGATGTCGGACTTTCATTTCCTCTTCCATTTCCCATGTAGCATCCTCCCCGTAATGCTCATTCCATTCAACTTTCACCATTGGTATCGACTTGCTTCTCAACTGCTTCACCTTCCTATCGACAATCCGTATCGGCTTCTCTTCGTAGCCTAAATCTTCATTAATTACAATTCCGAAATAGTCGATCACATGTAGTGGATCTCGAATATATTTCCTCAACATCGAAACATGAAATACATTATGGACTTGGCTCAATTCTGGCGGCAAAGCAAGTCTGTAGGCAGCGAGGTTAATCTTCTCAAGGATTTCAAAAGGCCCGATGTAATAGGGTGCTAACTTACCCTTCTTCCCAAATCTTGTAACTCCTTTCGTCGGCGAAATCTTTAGGAACACGTGGTCCCCGACTTCAAATTCTAACTCTCTTCTTCTCTGGTCGGCATAACTCTTCTGTCGACTCTGTGCGGTTTTGATTCTTTGCTGAATGAGCTTAATCTTCTCGGTTGTTACTTGAATTAACTCGGGACCAAGCAGAGCTTTGTCTCCTACCTCGGTCCAACATATCGGTGACCTGCACTTTCTTCCATACAGTGCCTCATATGGCGTCATGCCAATGCTAGCTTGATAGCTGTTGTTGTAGGTAAATTCCACCAAAGGCAAATGTACTCCCCAACTTCCTTGGAGGTCCAATACACATAGTCTAAGCATATCTTTAAGTGTCTGAATCGTCCTCTCTGTTTGCCCATCAGTCTGGGGATGAAAAGTTGTGCTAAATCTCAACTCGGCTCCGAGAGCTCTGTGTAGGCTCTGCCAAAATCTGGAAACCAACTTCGGATCTCGGTCTGACACAATTGACATCGGTACTCCATGAAGTCTAACAATCTCATTCACATATAACGAAGCAAGTTTATCGGCGTTGAAGGTGGCCTTAACAGGCAAGAAGTGCGCTGACTTAGTTAGTCTATCCACAATAACCCAAATCGAATCCATACCCTTTTATGCCTTCGGTAAACCAACCACGAAGTCCATGGAGATGTGCTCCCACTTCCACTCAGGAATCGGCAATGGTTGAAGAAGTCCTGCTGGCCTTTGATGTTCCGCTTTTACTTGTTGACAATACAGACACTAGGACACGAACTCAGCTATCTCTCCTTTCATATTTGGCCACTAAAACGTCTGCTTCACATCCTGATACATCTTGGTGTTCCCGGGGTGAACAGCAAACTTGGAACCATGAGCCTCCTGCAAAATTTTCCTTTTCAACTCTGGGACGTCGGCCACACACAACCTTCTTTCAAACTTGCGTATTTAATTTTCTAAGGTGTACCCGGATCTCGGCTTTGCGACAATCTCATCGGCTACCTTCTTGAAGAATTCATCCTCCATTTGCCTTGTCTTTACCTCCTCAACAATAGTCGGCTCCACTGAGATTGCGGTTAGGCATGCCAAATTTCCAACCACCTTTCTGTTCAGAGCGTCGGCTACGGTGTTAGCTTTTCCTGGGTGATATTAAATATGCATGTCGTAATCTTTCAACAACTCAAGCCATCTTCTCTGTCTCATATTTAATTCCTTCTGAGTGAACAAGTACTTTAAGCTTTTATGATCTGTAAAAACCTGACAAGAAGCTCCATACAAGTAGTGGCGCCAAATCTTCAAAGCAACTACCACGGCTGCTAATTCTAGATCATGGGTGGGATAGTTCTTTTCATGTGGCTTCAACTGGCGAGATGCATATGCTATAACCCTACCTTTTTGCATTAATACACAACCTAAACCCTTATGCGAGGCATCACTGTAAACATGAAACTCTTCATTACCGGAGGGTAGTACAAGAATTGGTGTTGCAACTAACCTCGTCTTCAACTCCTGGAAAGCTGCTTCCCTATCCTTAGTCCATTCATAAGCCACTCCCTTCTTAGTCAGTTGCGTCAACAGGATTGCAATCTTGGAGAAATCCTTTACAAATTTTCTGTAATAACCAGCCAATCCCAGAAAGCTACGAACCTCGGACACATTAACCGGCCTCGGCCAATTCACAACGGCTTCGATTTTACTAGGATCGACCGAAATACCCTCTTCATCAATTACATGACCCAAAAATGAAACAGTGGAAAGCCAAAACTCACACTTGTTAAATTTAGCATATAATTTCCGATCCCTCAAAATCTGTAAGGTAAGTCTCAAATGCTCCTCGTGTTCGGCTTTACTCTTAGAGTAGATCAATATGTCATCGATGAAGACAACCACAAACTCATCTAGATATGGCTTAAAGACTCTATTCATCAAATCCATAAAGGCTGTAGGGGCATTGGTCACTCCAAAAGGCATCACTAAAAACTCGTAGTGGCCATACCTCGTCCGAAAAGCGGTCTTCTCAACATCCTCGGCTTTGACTTTAAGCTGATGGTAGCCCAATCTAAGGTCAATTTTGGAAAAGACTCGTGCTCCTTGCAACTAATCGAACAAATCGTCTATCCTCGGCAATGGGTACTTATTCTTAATGGTTACCTTATTCAGTTCCCGGTAATCAATACAAAGACGAAGTGTGCCATCCTTCTTCTTAACAAACAAGACGGGTGCTCCCCAGGGTGAAGTGCTCGGCCTAATAAAACCCTTATCTAGCAACTCTTGTAGTTGAAGTTTCAATTCCTTAAGCTCGGCAGGGGCCACCCTATAGGGTGTTTTAGAGATGGGCTGGGTTCCCGATGTGATGTCAACAGTAAACTCTACTTCTCTATCGACTAAGTGACCAGGCAAATCATTTGGGAAGACGTCGGGAAATTCATTAACCACTGGAACGTCGGCTAACTCAACCCTTCCATTCAAATTACTTAATATGATACACAGATAACCTTGGCACCTTTTTTGGATCAACCTATAGGCTTTCATGGATGAAATTAAGTAAGGTGGGGATACTACACCTTTTCCCTGAAACGTGACCTCGGCTAAGTTTGGGGGTTTTAACGTGACACTCTTAGAAACACAATTTATGGATGCGTGATTTGCCACTAACCAATCCATCCCCAATATAACATCAAAATGAGTCATGTCCAATGGCATCAAGTCAGCTAACAGTTCAACATTCCCAATCATAACAACGCATGCTCGATAGATGGATGCAACATTCATAGATCTCCCGGATGGAGTAGACACAGATAATACAAAATCAAGGGGTTCTACTTTCCTATTAATCTTCTCGGCAAACTTAGCAGAAATGAATGAATGCGTAGAACCCGAATCAATCAATACATATGCATTTTGAGAGCAAATTGAACGTGTACCTGACACCACCGCCTCAGCATTTTGAGTGTCCCCTGGTACTAGTGCAAAAACTCTGCCTTGTCTCACTGGTCCTTTCCCAGCATTACCTTTCTGCACGGAGCCCAAAGTATTCTCATCTTTCTTACTTTTCCCAGCCTTCGTTTTTGGACAGTCCCTCACAAAGTGACCTACTTCACCACATTCGTAACAAGCCCCAGACGCCCAACGACAGACCCCGAAATGTGGCTTCCCACAACTGGAACATATCGGCTTAGTATCACTCTCTTGCCTTGGGTTGCTTGAACTACCGACGTTCGCTTTCTTCTTGGTACCAAACTGTGCTCGGCGGTTGTCATAACTCTGCCTCTTCCTTTGGCTCTCTCCCAAACCCTGGTATCTGTTCAAGTTAGCTTCAGCCAGAATCGCTTTGTCCAACACTCCAGCATAAGTCGGCATGTTAAGCATGTTAACGCGGTCTTGTATCGGTCCACGGAGCCCACTTTCGAACTTCCTAGCCTTCATATATTCATCATTGGCCATGTAGGGTGCGTACCTTGCCAACTCGGTAAAGGTACGGTCATATTCAGCTACGGTTCTACTGCCTTGCGTCAAAGTCTGAAACTCGGTAGCCTTGCGATTCCGAACACTTAAGGGAAAATGCTTGGTGTAGAACAATTCTAAAAATCGGGTCTAGGTCAAGTCTGGATTGCTTTCTCGAACCATCATCCACCATCTGCGGGCGTCCTCATCTAGTGTAAAAGCTGCTAATGTCACCTTCTGGGTGTCAGTGCTGGGAAAGATCTCGAACAGCTTTTCTATCTCCAAAATCCAAGCTTCGGCCTTCATCGGTTCTATACCCCCTTGGAATCTTGGTGGCTTCATTTTCTTGAACTCCCTGATCAGAGCTATCGTGCCATCCCCATATAAAGCTAGTTGTGGGGGCACTTGTGGTACTGGAGGAGGTAGAGGTGGAACTGCATTCCGGCCGTTTGTCTGCTCGGCCTGAGTCGATGTAGCACTAGCGTACTGCTATCTTGTCTGCCTTAACTCGCGGGCCAAACCTTCAACTAGCCTCTCCAGTCTGTCTATTCTGTCCTCCGACTAATCTCAGCTAACTGGAGGTCTACCTCTCCTTATGATGCTATGAGTATGCAAAAATGTGGCTTTAAAACAAGATGAGCAATTAATCACGTAGGCAAGCAACAGTTAAGCATGCTGAGACAATGTACAACTTGTTTACATAGCAGGCAATATGATGCAATTCTAACTTCCTCCTAAGGGGAAATCCTATGCTCTTTAGGACTTAAAGTGTGTGAATAACGTATACTAAGGAACTTGTGCTCTGATACCATTCTGTCACGACCCCAAACCGCCCCTAGTAGTGTAGTGCCGTGATGGCCAGTAATCCGAGATTACCAAGGCCAACTTTCAAAATCCACACACCATCAAAGTAAAATTATGTGGGGCTAACAGGTACGGAAGCGATTTATACAACAGATAAGTCCATAAGAGCTGTGCATAAGTCAAATAAGGTAGCAACCATTTACATATGGGTTATAACTTAATTACAAACAAAGCAAAGTACAAATTACATTTTACATCTTAGCAAAGGGCTCCACAGGCCGACATGAACAAATTGTCACGACCCCAAACCGCCCCTAGTAGTTTGGTGCCGTGATGGCCAGTAACCCGAGATTACCGAAGGCCAACTTACAAAATTCACACACAACAGAGTATAAATATATGGGGCTCACAAGTGCAGAAGCGATGTATACGAACAGATTAGTCCATAAGAGCTATGCATAAGTCAAATGAGGTAGCAACCATTTACATATGGGTTATAACTTAATTACAAACAAAGCAAAGTACAAATTACATTTTACATCTTAGCAAAGGGCTCCACAGGCCGACATGAACAAATTGTACGAATTACAAGTCTAAGAGCACAGTCTGCCAGATTGTCGACATCTTCTTTGCCGACATAACAGTCATACAAAAACATACATCTTGATCAAAAGGCTTATCAGTCGACGTGTTCGAAATATAAATATTACAAGTCGAGAAGCATGATTTTCAAGACTGCCGACATAAATGCAGGTTAAGCCGACATATTCAAAACCCAAAACAAGCTCCAGAAATCACATCTAGGCGTCACCACCTTCTTGTTCATCACCTACATATATATATAGAGAGGGTGAGCTTGGATACTCAGTGAATGGTATAAATAATAAAGGGGTTTGCATGAATAATAGCCGAAATCATTTCAAAACAATACAAGACAACCTCTATATATAACAAGGAATGGACCTCGCCCATTAAGCAAATCTTCAAAGTTTCAAGGGATACATGCTAGCAGCATATATTACAAATGATAACATTTCGGCAAACATGTCCACGCGGTAAACCATCCGTGGCAAATCAAGACAAAGCGAAAAGGGCATCTCAAACAAGGGTGCTACAAAAGTTTAGAGTCCTCTAGCACAAGGGACTTTCAAGACAAGATATGCTGCGAAAGTTTAGAGTCCTCCAGCACGAGGGACCTATGTTACAAAGGCCCGTAGCCCTTTAACACTAGAGTACAAATCAAGGGTGCTGCGAAAGTTTAGAGACCTCCAGCACGAGGGACTTTCAAGACAAGATGTGCTGCGAAAGTTTAGAGTCCTCCAGCACGAGGGACTTTCAAGACAAGATGTGCTGCGAAAGTTTAGAGTCCTCCAGCACGAGGGACTTTCAAATGAGAAGGTCATTCAAGCAAGTATAATACGAGATACAAAACTAAGGACAATCATTCATGCTTAACAAATACTTTCAAAACAAAGCAAAGCAAAGTCTTTATCAAAATGTATAACATAGCTTTATCAAAAATATCACTCACCTAGTTCTTCAAACGTCGGGGTCAAGGGAAGTCCATGTCCTCAAAACTCGAATCGAACAGTTCAAGCTCCAACGATCAAGCTTGGAAGCTCACTCTCTCTCTAGCTCAAACTTCTCCTTCTTCTTCCTTGGGTTTCTCTCTCTAAAAGGCAAGACTTGATACAAATGATATGTTCCTCACGACAATCACTGACTTAATCCCTATGTCGGGACACGTGGCATCGGCTGATTCGCTCAACTCAAAAAGGTGACTGACTTGACAAGAAAAGACCAAGACAAAGTGTACTCAACAAGCTAGGCGGCAAGAACACACCGGCAAGTAACGACATCGGCTAACAACAAGACTCCAACAATCAAGAGGCAAGGACATCGGCTTGGAAGGACAACACTTGACTAAGCTGTGCTACACCTTGGCCTAGATGTGCCACACCTCGGTCTAGGTCATACCATTCTAGGAACAAAATCACTCATGCAAGGATCGAGGATCTAGAATGCCTACATATTAACATCTCGGCCCAGGTGATGCATATCTCGGCCTAGGCGACGCGCACCTCGGCCTAGATAGTGACATCTCGGCCAATATGCCAGGGTGAAGATGGATGTCAACCAACGGGGTTCTAAGATAGTTCTAAGTGACAAAGGTTTCGAAGGTGTCTAGGCTTAAGATGACCTCGGCTACACACCAGTCAAGAACAAAGCATGCAAGCAATCATTCAAGCAAAACAAGACAAGATTTGCAAATGCACATATTAAAACAAGATCATCCATAAATGTATGCAAGTATGACTAAGTCAAAATGAGGGTTGTTACATGCTGTGTGTGCAGTATACGATCAGTATGAAGCAGACCACAATGTGTGCAGTGTATAGAGTACAAAAAATGTAAAGCAGGAATGAAAAGCAGAGGAGAAAACATACCTCCCAAGCTGGCCAGTAGTCCCCGAGCAACTTTCGCTGCAACGGGAGGCTGAGCTCATGTACCCGTACAGAGTGGCCAAGGCAGCGCCACCCCAGTCATAGCTTAAGATCCAGGTGACATCCACGAGAGCGCTGAGCAGGCAGAGGGGCACAGTGTTCGCCCGGTCGGCGAAAATAGTCGTCCCCAGCAGGAACATGAGAAAGCCACGCGCATATCGCTCCACCGCCTCCTGAGTCATCGGAGCCTCCTCGACTAAGGCTGGCTGGACTCTAAACTGGACCTCAAACCATGAATATCGAACGAAGCTGGGACTTGCGAGAGGCGGCACCTCACCGAGCAGGTAGATCGAGCAGCCTCCCACTCGTCCATGTTGGTGTCGAAGGGGATCGGATCACCCCCTACCCCGATGCCTGTGAGCATCGAGAAATCATAAGGAGTCATCGTCATGTCTCCCGCGACGGAGAAGTGGAAAGAGTCGGTGGTGTCCCACCACCTCTCCACCAGAGCGGCAAGAAGAGGCCTGCTCGCCGTAAGGCGTGAGAGTCCCCTACAGAATGTGCCAAATCCGGCCTAGTCAACAATACGACGGACTGCGTCTAGCAACTCCGTGTACCAATCCCGGGCGGCAACATTCCCATACCCACGGACAGTATGAGAATCTCCCTGTTCAAAAGCAAAATAGTTGCGAAGAATATAAAACGTACGGTTTTGAAGAAGTATTCAGAATTGGTGACAATATAATGTGTGTGCACGTTTTCAGGTTCAAACAAACATCGCGTGCCGGTGTGCTAGCAGGGAACTACAACATGTGACGTGTCAGTGTGTTTAAGTGGTTTAGTACAGGTATAGCGTGTGTGCACGTTTTCAGATTCAAATAGGTGCCGCGTGCCGGTGTGCTAGCAGGGAACTACAGCATGTGATGTGCCAGTGTGTTTGAGTGGTTCAGGGCAAATGTAGTGTGTGTGCACGTGTTCGGATTCAAACAGATATCAATTGCAGGTGTGTTCACAGTTAACTACAATATACAGTGCATCAGTGTATCTAAGTTAAGCAGTTAAAGAGCAGAATCAACTATGGCAATTAAGTGTTCTACATTGCGAAAAATGAAACAGGGGAGAATATACCTCGGAAGCGCCGTATGAAAAGTGCGTCTCGGGCTCATGCAGAAGCAGCTCTGGTGGCACACCTCTCGCAAAATCCCGGAACTGACGAAGTCCGTTGGGAGGAAGCACGTGAATCGCAGGCCGGTAGGTCGCCGGGTCGAACGGGTAGACGCTCAAGGGGAGGAGCTCAGCCCCGGGGTCCATCTCGTGGTCCGGGGGAGTCCCACCCTGTGGAATATCGTCGGCCATATCAAAAGTGATGAGGAAACTGGTCGGAAAAGGAAAATAAAGCTAGAATGCGAAGGGTCAACGAAAAGTCAACCCCCGAGAGGGTGGAAAATGGTCGGAAAAGCCGAAACGTGGAAAATGTGGGAAAATCAAGGAAAACTAGAGGGGAACAAACCCCAAAAAGAGGAAATAGCAAAGGAAGCACCGAAACGAAGTTTCGATCGGGTGAAAGTGTTTGAAACGCCATAAACTTCGCGAATCAAACGATGGAACGGGCGTAAAATGCGAGAAAACAGACAAAGAAAGGGGGAAAAATCTTCTAGAGAGAGAGGGAATGTAATTTCGGCTAGGGGGGAATGAAAGAAATAGGGTGTGAAACCCTATTTTAAAAGACCCAAGGCGAAAAGTCAAAACTGCCCCGAATTAGGCATTTTTGGCCGGTCGGCTATATTTTTGGCCGGTGATGTGTTTTTGCGGTCGGTGGACAGCCGGTGACTGCCCCTTTTGGCCGGTAAGCCTCCTACAGCCTTGTTCGGGTCAAATTAGTGGTTTTGGACCTTCATTGCTCAAGTCAGTGCAAGAACAGTGCATTTCTGAAGCTCAACCAGCCTCTGTTTCAAACCTCGGATCGTGTCTTTTGTGCGTGGCACTCGAATTTGTGCAAGGTGTATCCTTTTGGTATCCTTTTTTATCTCTTACAAGGTTCGAAAGTTGCCCCACGTGGGTTACATTACAACGCTCTATCGTAAACGCACACTGATTTTACGTTATTTCTATCACGTCATTGCGCACACACCCGCATTGTCATGCACATGCATAATCATGCATTCAAAATAACAAAATTCATGTATTTGCCCGGTCTGGCGAGACCTTAAACCCGCTCGGTTGCATTGTCATACATTTCAAACGACGCGCGTGATTGTGCATTCGGGTTCACATGCATTGTCATGCATATCAAAAGACGTGCGTTGTCACGCACTTACATCATCTGCATTGTCATGCATCTCAAAAGCCGCACGTTGTCGCGCATTTCAAAATCATGCATCATCACGCATTTGCATTTCAAAAACAAAACAAAACAAAAAGTGCATATATCATGCATCATTGTAAAAAGTGCATATATCATGCATCATTGTAAAAAGTGCATATGTCATGCATCATTGTAAATAGTGTAAATGTCATGCATCATTGCAAAAAATGCATATGTCATGCATCATTGTAAATAGTGCATATGTCATGCATACCATTGTAAATAATGCATATGTCATGCATCTTACTGTAAATATTGCATTTACGCCCATCCATTGCATATTTGTAAATAGTGCATTGTAGCTTGCATGCATTCACTGCATCACCCCCACCTATGGCTTGCGCCTTTCCATGTTGAGCTTGGTCTGGTATGTGCCCACACTTTTCACATCAAAGCACAATTCTGCATGTGTACACGTCTATTCCACGCTGGTATGTTGGTTTGAGGGTTGCGGCACCGATTCTGTGTTAGATGCGGTTTGTTTGAGTACATGCCTTTCCTAGACAAGATCTAGTTTCGCCCGCGTGCCTTATCCATTATAAATATTCCATTCCATTGCATATTTGTATATATTGCATTGTAGCTTGCATGCATTCACCGCATCACTTCCATCTAGGGCTTGCGCCTTTCTATGTTGAGCTTGGTCTGGTATGTGCCCATACTTTTTACGTCTATACACTCATAGTTCTGAATGACCGTTCTATGTTAGACGTGGTTTGTGTGTGTCTATGCTTTTCCTCGGCAATATTTGGTTTGGCTGCTTGTCATATCCATTATATATATTACATTGTAGTGTAATTTTTGCATACAGCATTAGGATCATTGGTCTTTCTTCAGCGGGTCATTTCCCCACCTATGTCATTCCACCCAATTACTTTTTCTTGTGTCCATCTACATCACTCATAGTTTTGCATGTGTACGCGCCTATTCCACGTTGGTATGTTGGTTTGAGGGTTGCGGCACATTTTCTATGGTAGACAGACTTATTACTTCCATCAATCTATTTGACATTTGTGTGGTTTTGAACCGCTCATGATTTGATTATGATTTATTTGCATTGCATTTTCATCTGCATTACTATACATAGTTTTGTATATCGCATATCATTTTGCATTCATTTTGCATATTGCTAACGATACCTGTACCTGTTAAGTTCGCTTTCTTTCTAGGCACGATATTGTATGTACAGTTCATTTGAGGCTGGTGCAACCAGACGAACCGCGCAGGTATTGTATTCTCCGAGTGAGACGTATCGAGAATTACATAATTCTCTTACATCCTTTCTGCATCGTAGTGTAGCTTGGTATATGCTAGCTTAAAACTGCCGCATGTTATGCTTCGTTACAGCTTTCTTTGCATGATCATAAGTTATGTTCGGCTTTGTGCATTGTCTTGCATTTTGCCCCTGCCTTCGGGTGCATATCTTGTCTGCCTTGCATGTTTGTCTAAGTCTTCGGCCTTGTCAAAAATGGGTCGTCTTTGGGCTTTGACATTCACTCCCGTCATTGTTATGACTTTCGAGTTCTGTTAAAGAGGGGCAACTGTAGACACCCCATTTTTGACCGTCCTCAAGACTTCGACGTCACTGCTTGAACACTCGGTGATCATCCATGTTTGTGTTCGTCTTGAGTTCCCGGAGGCCTCGGCTACGCGCCTTGCCTCAGGATCTCTCGACTCGACCGTTTTGTGTCTGGTTTTGCACCAAACACTTGTGTTTTTACTTTGGAGGGCAGGGAATGGCTTTTGGGACATCCCCACACTCCACTGGCCATGGCTTGAGGCCACCGGCTGTGTTATGTTGCCATCGGCCAAATGTGATGGCCGGCCGGCCAATTTGACTGCCGGTCGGCCACTTTTATGGCCGGCCGGCCAAATGTGATTTTCAATAGATATTTCTGTAGACAGCTGGCAGCTGTCATTCCAGGCCATACCCCAGCCCATGCCTGGACGTGGGACTTCTGAGGGGGCTACAGATTGATATATCTCTATCAATCAAGCTCTCTCAAAAGAGAGAGATATACAAGAGGAAGAGGAGGAGAGATACAACTTGGAGCAAAAAAATCTCTCTCTCTCTACATTTTCTGCCTCTCTCTCTAAGTTTTAGGGCTTGTTTGTGCTCAAAAGTGCATTTTCTTTGCACTTTTGCATACAAACACCTAGTTCTCTACTCCCCTTATTGAGCTGAGATCCTTGGAGGTGATTTTTGGGGTGATTTGAAGCCTTTTCTTGGTCCAAAAGTTGCTGATTTGCTGCTGTGCTTCAAGGGTGAGCTTTTACCTCTTTTAAGCCTTGTTTTCATAGCTTGTTTTGCTATATTTGCAACTGTTTTTGAGCTTAACATAGAACATAGAAAATTCTTGTTTTTGAGTGCTCCAAATAGTTTGTTAAGGGTGTTTTAAGCTTTGGGGTTGTTTGACCCCTCTTAAGGCTTGTTTGGCCTTTGTTTTGTGCCATTTCGGTTGAGCTCCGGGACCATTGTGTTTCGACCTCCTCACCACTGAAATCTTGAGGGATTTCAGTGATGAGGATGGTGCCTTGAGGTCCTATGAAGGAGAGGGCCATCCCCTCTGCTTGTTGTCCTTGAAAAGGGCCATTTTTAGCCTCTTGAGGGAGCATATAGTTTGAGTGTGTATTGACCATGCCTTGACTGATTTTCATCCCTATTATGTCATAATATAGCATTGTTGTATGTTGGTTTTGGTACACCATGCTTGCTCAGCATACATGCCTTGTAATGCCTTGTTTTAGCCTTAACATGTCCTATGCTTTGAGCCCTTATTTAAGCATGTTTAGGCCTAGCTTTGTGAAGCTTTTATGTTTGTCTTGCCATGCTTAAGGTCTGTCCTTGGCTGTTTTGGTCGACCAAGACATGCATTGCATAGTCCCTTTGCATTTTGGATTGTTAGCCTCAAGTGTGTGAGTGTGTAGTGTGTGTTGCTTGCATCATTTTCAGTGGTTTGGAACCACTTACCATGCTATTTCAGCTCTCATAACATGCTTGCATGCATGCCTTTGATGCCTCTTTGATGCCTTAAAAGCTTGTGTTGTATGCTCCATGTTTAGCCTCTTTTGCATGCTTCCATGTTTAAGCCACTTGGATACCATCTAGGTGTTCCCTTTGCATGGTCTAGGCCTACCTTGAACCTGTTTTAAGCCCTCTTGGCCTTGTGAGGCTTGGTTGGCTTGGCCATGGTTCAAGTCTCCTTGACTAGCTTCAAGTACTCGGACCAATTGCACGCTATGTTTGTCTTGGTTAAGGTGGTTTGGCACCATCATTAGCATGGTTTTCAGAGCTTACATTGCATGCCCTTAGTCCATGTTTAGTCTCTTCCAAGTGTGCTTGAGAGTTGCCTTTTGATGTTTAAGTGTCGGCCCATTAACATGTGCATGTGTGTGTGTTTGTGTGTTGGCCCTCATGTTTGAGCACTTTGGCCACTGATTTTGGCATGCTTGCGAACCATCCTAAATTAGTTTAAGTCCATCCCCTTTGCTTGATTGTGTGCTCACCCTGTATGTTTGCTTGCATACTTGCATATTCACATTGCATTGTCATGTTGTATGCTAGTTCACATACTTAGGTTGCATTGCATTTGCATGCATGCTTCACCTCTTGATCAAGCCATGATAAAGGTTGAAAGCCCCTTGATTTGTTTATGTGCATTGCATTTCATTTGAAATCAAAATGCACACTTGATGCTTTGGGCCATCATGCATGGAAATGCGTGATTGGTGGTCCGAGAATCGAGAATCATATCCCTTTGAGTCATAAATATGATAAGGGGTGTGATTGGTGCATACATTGCTTGAGATACATTACCATGTCAAGTTCTGTCCTCTGCTGTTGTCAAAACAGATTCAGCAGGAAGAATTGGCCGGCCGGCAGTTTTGAGTGCCGATCGGCAAAGAATGTTTGGCCAAGAGTTCAATTTATGGTCGATGACCACTTCAAAATGGCCAGTGATGATCCCATTCAGCCTGTGGTGTTCTAAAACACTCGGAGAAGCAACCTTGGGAGTTGTGCAATTTTCAGAGAAGCAGAACAGTCAAAGCAGAGGCAAACTTGTGCATGGCGTTGGATTTCCGAGCAAACCCGAGCACGCGCGCATTGGATCCTCTTCCCGAGGCCTTTACTGCTTTCTTAGCTTGGTTAATTTGCTTAATTAATTAGGTGGTCTGTAATAATTAATTAGCTTGTAGGTTAATTAATTTGTATTATTCTTTTGGTCTCTCCGAGCGAGGGTGAATTTGTAATAAGTGTGGGTGCGTGTGTGCTTGTCTTCCAACCCCCACTTCTTTCTCCTTTTTACTTGCCTGTTTTGGTGGTTAGCACTAGGACATATTTACTTTAGCACACCTTATGCTATACATGCATGCATCATTCATTAGTCTTGCATGCACCAGGCTCGGCGCATCATACTAACTGCATAAGTATTTCAAATCTAACTTGAATACGTGCTACTTGTGCATTTTCACATGTCATTTATAGACTAGCCGAGCCTACTCTAGTGACATTCCGTATGCGTTGCATTAGGCATTTAAACATGGACTTGGATCATGCATGATTGCTAACATGTTCTTGTTTTGGCACGGAGTACTAGGTGAGCTCTTTATGCTTTAGCATCTCACATGAGTGTGAACGTTAACATGATAGCATGATTACCATGAGGCTAGATGCTTATGTGATATAAACTGCTTGAATGCCCGTGGGTGAAGGTTGGATTGTTTGAGTTGGGATAACTCGTTGAAATCGGTATTTTAGCCTACTTGTGAGTAGCAAATTCCAAAGCGTTTTCCAAACAAACAGATATGCAATGTTTTGTTCCAATTTAGGTGATTTGGTCTATACTTGTTTGCTGCGCACATAACATAGTAATTCTAGGCTAATAAATGGAATAAGAACACATAACGTTTTCAAAAACGGATATCACGGTTAGTAGAGGCCGATCTTCGGATCGGGCGAGAGGGGGTGCTCATAGCTAACCTTCCCCAATCGTACCCAAGCTCCCGAGTCGAAGCAAACCGTGTCAGGGTTTCCTAAATTCTCCCATAAAAAATATTTAGGTGGCGACTCTGTATCTGGCAAAGCAGTCCATGTTTGGCACTTCTTTTCAAAAATCTGTTTCTCAAAGTGATTTGCCGGATTTGGACTCTTTGGTTCAGATTAAGGACCGTGACACAAATTGAGTCTGAACTGTAGCGAGGCCCACGGGCGCGTCTACAAACACCTGTTACCCAAAAAGACTCTGTGGCCTGGGGAGCCTTGATCCACCCGTGTTTGAATCCACGGTTCTCAAATTGGCAGACCTTCTCGGCGAGTTTTTCTTCTGTCTTCTCTATCCCAACTTTTCGACCCGTATGTAAGCCTTATTCATAAGCCCGGGACCTCGCAGCCTCTATTGCAAACATGCTTGCCGTGTCGTGATCGGCAATCCAGTGACTTATAAGACGCTGGGTCACCCTTTCCTCTACAATCGGGTTAGCTAGGTCGACCGACTGAGTTTCAGCGGCTTTGACTTTTGATAACTCCCGCTCGGCTTTCTCCGCGCGGGCCTCTAAACTACGAATGTGTTCATCTTTCTTTTTGATCTCTCGCTGCGCGGCATGAAGGCACATGCCGATCTCATAAGCGGTGTATAGCCCTTTCACTGCTCCGTGAACGCCCTCTCGAAACACTTCAAAATCTTGTTGACCAATCATCAACTGTTGGACCTCCAGTGGAGAAATCTGCCGTGCAAATTTGACTGCCACACTTGGATCTCAGATGATCGAATATGCTTCCGTCATCGGTTTGTTCCCGATGAAGACTGAAAAACTCAACGGGGGCGGTGGCCCACTGGCTTCGCTTCGTGAATGGAGGGAATTCCTCCGTTGTCACTTTTCCCTTCTAGGCGACCTGCTTCGACGACGAGAAGAGTGACGCCTCTCCCGCTCTCCAGACGCCCTAGTTCCCGTTCGCGATGGTTCCCCACCTCGATTCATCGCTGAGTTCAGCTCAGCTAGTGTCCTACCCTCTCCTTTGCTGTTGAAGAATAGTCTACCTGACATTCACACTTAGCTAACCTTCTTCAACAGACTGGTTTGAGTTAAACCTTAGCATGCCAATGGGACCTACGCGCACGAAGCAGCTTCCTTTTTATTAACCACAGATGCACCGCTCCCAAAGCGATACCTTCAACTTTGCCCAAGCCAAATCATAAATGACTGTTAATCCGCAGAAACATTCACTAATCCACTGGGGCAGGGTAGATTAATTAATCTATTTGGCCTTACGTAAGCCTTTGTGCCGAACAGACAGGCTTCCCTAGCCAATTCATGAACAGTCGCTAATCATTATCCACCATTAATCTGCTGCGAAAAGGTCAGATTCATCAATCCATTCGGCCTAAATATCCATGGTGCCCTAGTAGAGTTTTGAACTGTCATTTTTAGGCGGTTTCGTTCAAACTTGCTGGGGCAAGGGTAGATTCATCAATCCATTCGGCCCGAATATTCATGGTGCCCCAGCAGAGTTTTGAATTATCGTTTTTAGGCGGTTTTGTTCAAACTTGCTGGGGCAGGGGCAGATTCATCAATCAATTCAGCCCAAATATCCACGGTGCCCCAGCAGAGTTTTAAACTGTCGTTTTTAGGCAGTTTCGTTCAAACTTGCTGGGGCAAGGGCAGATTCATCAATCTATTCGGCTTAAATATCAGAGCTAGCTGAATATCCTTAGTGCCCCAGCAGAGTTTTTACCTGCCATTTTTAGGTCTTATTCATTAATTCAGCGATCTTGTTCATCGACTTGCTGAGGCAAGGGCAGACGCATCAATCTATTCGGCTTAAATATCAGAGCTAACTGAATATCCTTGGTGCCCCAGCAGAGTTTTTACCTGCCGTTTTTAGGTCTTATTCATTAATTCGGCGATCTTGTTCATCGACTTGCTGAGGCAAGGGCAAACGCATCAATCTATTTGGCTTAAATATCAGAGCTCCTAGCTGAATATCCTTGGTGCCCCAGCAGAGTTTTTGCCCGTCATTTTTAGATCTTATTAATTGATTCAGCAATTTTGTTGGTCCTTTGCATCAACCTGCCGGGGCAAGGGCATATGCCCTAATTTATTCAGCGAACTTGCAGTGTTATAGAGTTACTCATGAGCTGGATTAATTCTGCAGTTCATTTCATGATTTTATATCTTACTTAGCCGTTTACGAGCACATTCATCAGGTAGAAAGACAAAAGTAATTTTCATTCATAAACTGAGCACAAACAAAAGTCATCTTACAAATAAAAACTACCTTACATCAGTTTCTCAAAAAACCTAATAAATCTAACAAAACCTACATACACACAATATAAAAAACAGAATGAAAAAATACTTGACTATAAGTCAGTCTTTAGGGTCAGACACTAGCGGCTCAATGTCTACCTACTCGTACGGAATTGGCTGATCTGATACAATGTTAGCGGCAGCCAACGCTTTGAGCTAGTCGTGTTTGAACCCCTTATTTTCAAATTTCGGCACTTTATCTACATAGTCCGCCAAGGCAGCATCTTTGCCTTTCTAGAATGACTTGGAAAACTCAGACTCGGCATTTGCCAACGCCCTCTTTAACTCTTCCAAGTCGGCCTCCAGCTTGGCAATTATCTCTCTGGCAGACTTGAGCGCTTCCTCATTAGCATTCGCCCTTCCTTCGGCGGCCACTCTCAGTTCGTCGGCAGTCTTGGCCTTATTTTCTTCGGCATCGGCCCTAGCACTCTCTGCCGCCGCTTTTATGGCCTCAGACTCGGCTCGGAGAGAGGCCTCTGCTGCCTTAAGCCTCTCGTTTTCCAACTCGGCTGTAAGAAAGCCGATCTGTTCAATAGCGTCATGTTGGCGACGGCCAATTTCAGCTATCCTCCCTGCCGCCTGCAGAACAAGGGATCAATAAGCTAACATGAACTTCCCTTTGGGTTAACACTTGCAAAATTATAAAGGGGCTCTTACCAATATCGCCAATTGAGCGGCTAATTCAATGGCCAGAAGATCGACTCTGCCCTAAAGGCTGCTTTGTCAACCGACAGAGAAATGGAAGACGCCAAGCTCAAGGCCACGGCTGGGTCTCTTATGGTCGATGTATCAGAGGCAACCGACATGTTCTTTATCCTTGGTTGTATTGTAAATGACACAACCAAGTCAGATTCGTCCATACGTGGCCGTTTATCAATTGGTTCTTCCGAAGAATCCTCCCTGTGAACGGCCGGGCATTTTTTCCACATTTGCTCCGTCACTTGACCCTCTTGTTGATCGACAGCGGATTCCGTTTTGACCACTGCGGTCTCAACCTCCTCAACAGGAGCAGGTGGAATTTCTTCCCTAGCGTCGGGTGGAGGGGGTGGAGGTTGGCTTTGCTCGGCTTTGGCCCTCCTACGCACAGCCATCCTCTCGGCGTTTTTCCATTTGGCCAATTAAGTGAGCGACTCACCAGCCATGTTGTCAGGGTACGAGCCGGGTAGGTCCCCTAAGTTGGTAAAAATATCCTCGAAGGATGTCGCTCGGTCGGAAGTGGATGGAGGATTGAAGTCGGCTTCCTCAAAAGTAAAATTTAGTGCTGCGTCAACCTCCCCCTCTAGTACGTCGGACCTGTCCAAAGATGGCTAATTCGGCTCCTCAACGACTCCTTCGGCAACTTGTTCGGCCGCCGGCTCTGAATCTGAATCCTCAAAACTGATCTGCCTAAGATTCTTAAAGCTTGGAAAAACAAGTGTCGTAAGGTGCTGTTCGCCCATTGGAATCGAAATATGTTCTGCCGTTGAAAAAGTGATATAGGTTGGCTCGTATTGCAGAAGAATGTGGGCCGCCCTCCCTTGTCTCTGGAGACTCAGACAGCCAACGAACTGGAGTACCATTCTAATCTCTGCAAGTACGGCGTCGTCGGCCGAAACTAGAACTTTCTTCAAGTTGTTTTCTGCACAATTAAAATGGTAAATACATGGAATTTGAATAGAAAATATTTAGTAAAGATTCATGGGAGATTAAACGGCCACCTGGTTCGCCCCTTCGCCTGGGCACCGGATCTTGACGATCTTCGCCCTCGCCGAATTCCCAATTTTCACGAACCACAACCATAACATCGTCAACTCGCTTGCCAGTGACCAAGTGATGGTCGGTGTCCTTGGTCCTGAGAAAGTAACGCCCCTGCCGTCTAGAGGATTTGGCCAAGGCATAGCAATGTCATGGCAGGGACTCCAAGGTTAAGCCTAAAGCGTCGGTTTAGTTCTACAATACCCATTATTATTCAGAAAAAGTTTACGTTTGGCTGAGAAGAGATTAAACCACAATAAAGAAGGACAACCCTTAAAAGTGGATGAAGGGGGAAATGGACTCCGCCCTTCGCGATCGACAAGAGAGGAAAGACAATTGTACTCTCATCAGTCCTCTCTGTGTCAATCACGTTCTCTGCCAAAAGTGACAGATGAACGTTGTCGGGGATAGAAAAGTAGCAACAAAAACCAGAAACTCGCTCCGTAGAAAGAAGGGCTCTTAACTGTCTAGCCATCATAGCATGAAAAACAAACACTCTACACAGCAAGCAAACAAGGAAAAAAGAGTCGAGATGGAAGAAAGAGAAACTTACAAAAAATGAGGAAGACAATGGAGAGCGGAAAAAAGTTACAGAAGGCGAGAAGCGAGGGAGTTGAATTGACAGGCAACGAGAAACCTTGAGCATTCAAGAAAGAACATACAGACAAAAAGACAGCGCGGTTTCAAATCGTATTAAATGAATGAAATGTACGAAGGGACGGGAAACCGTAATGATGCTCAAAAGTAGTAGGTGTCTTGATGCTTGCATTGGAGTAAGGGATACCGCCGTATTTTCTGACTCTTTCGGTCCAAGGACCAAACATGTCGACTAACTGACGTTAATAGGATGTTTGGAGGGCAATTGTGGGGGCCGAATAAAATTAAATATATTCAGAGGCCGAATAGACTGAAGAGAGAAACCAAGTTGTGAATTATACGACTCCATCACGGAGGGACCGAGGCTGAGTAAATAGATCAGCAGAATCGTCAGCTGTAGACCAGGCCAAAGCACGAAGAGTTAGCCGAATGAAGGATTATTCATTGGAAGAAAGGCGGGACCCACTGTCAACATCAAGGACGACTATAAATAAGGAGAGTATCAGCTAACACAAGGTATGAGAGAATTAGTATGTTTAACTGAAGATACAAGCAACCAAGAAAGTATACACTGACTTATCCGTCGGAGTGTTAATTCTGGCACCCCCGACCGAAGTGTTCATTCATTTTTAGATTGCTAGCTGAGGATCTCGAGCGTCCTATTGGATCCAAAGAGTATTTCCAAACCACTTCTCCACAATCGTACTATTGTATCCTGAGCATATGCAGTTCTCTGTTTGGCTGTTCTCATTTTATCTTCACACATGGACAGGTTTTACTAATCATCCGAGTTTGTGGATGAGTGTTGCAGCTGTTGTGGATGTTGGCAGATCTACAGTTTTCTGGATGCTAGTAGTATGCAATTTGGTGAATTTTTGGACCCATTTGTGGAAAATGCTTGTATTCAAACTGTAATTTTACTGGTTTTGCCTACCCATACGGGTTGTGCAAAGGAAATCTATTTGCCTCCTTTTTGTACCAGGTTCTTGTGGTTGCAACATGTGTTCATGGTCCTCATATTGTCTGTATGAGTCCCCTGAACCTGTTTAAAGTACCACAACCTGGTTAGGGGAAGCATGGTGTTAGGCTTAGTGATTGTTGGAATACATGGAAGTGGTTTATGCATCAAATTTTGGAAGTATGATAAATTCGGTGTATGGCTGCTAGAAGCGTTTTTTTGGGTTGAAGAGGATGTATTCTCTTGACATGTATATATCTGTTTAGAACTTGGGCAACTTCTCAAGCTTTTAGGGACTTTTTTAGCGGGTTGTGTAGGGTTATTTGTTCTTTTTTCTTTAGGCTACCATCTGCTTATATGTACGTTCATGGTCTTCATGTTCTCCATGGGGCCCATGAACATATCATTCTGGTGTCTTATTTATGTCCTATACGTTTTGCTCTGTTTATCAGGTGGGCCGCTTTCCTTTTGCTTTTTTTGGATAGGTGTGCCATGGTGTTGTCCGTTTGTCTTTTGTTTTCTTTTTCGTTGTTGTATAGTGTTTGTTTGGTAGAGCCTGGGGTATGCCCCTTGCATTTGTATTCCTTTGTCTTTAATTTATGACTTACTTACTAAAAAAAAAATTAATAATAAAAAAAATCCTTTCTTCTTTTTTTTTTTCTTTTATTATAATTATCTTTTATGGATGGTTTTGGAAAAATGATTAAAAATTATTTTTTTTTCTTTCACTTTTTAAGCTTTTTAAAAAAAATGTGTAAAAAATATGAGAGATAATATGACTAAAAATGAATTAAAAACTAAAAGATGACTTTTAACAATCTTTCCAAAATAGTCCTATAGGTTCATTTCATTATTATTGTTAATTTTTGCACAAGGTAGTAATTAGTTAGATTACAATACAGACCGATATCTCTTCATAGAATTTAATTTGAAATTGTAAAATAAAATTATATATTAGTCTTATTTAATAAATATTGATGACTATGTGTAAATTTTATAAAAAAAAAAAAAAATGAGTTTATATAAAATGAAATTATGGCCTCTTTTGGGGACACCCTCAAATAAGTTACTTATTGACTTATTATTATTATTACTATTATATCACATCTCTTCTTCTTTTTTTTTTTTTTTTTTTACATGTATTTTGTAATAAAGAAATGCTATAAATCACTAATTTACCATCACTAATCCAACTACTAGTGAGGTGACAATTAGAAAAAAAAAAAAAGAAGAATAAACACACTGTGGCAGTGGGTGGGACCCACCGCCTCATCATTAGAGCCACCACTAATTAGTAGTCTAAAACATTTCTCTTTGTAATAAACCAAAAAAATAAATCATACCGAAAAAAATCCTATGTGGTTTGAAAGTTCAAGATACAAAAAAAGATTTGCGTGATAACATTATTTACAAAAAATATTTAATTTTAACTTAATTTAATTTTTCTAATTAAAAATTTTATTTATGTTCTGTCTATTAGTTTAAAAATACTGGATTATTTTAAATGGAAAACAAAAGTGACCCTACAATCTTATTTTACATATTTGTGTATTCTACTTTATAGGATTGTATAAGAGATTAACATGTTATGATATTGTTTGGTGAAAATAATATTAAAATGTGTAATTAATTTTTTATTAAATAAATTATTGAACCTAGTTGAGAAAATATTCCCACGATTAAATCAATAATCAATCGAGATATTCAAGAGTGGAGAAGGGATGTTAGTTGTAGTTAACCTGGTTTGCTGCCTCCCCTTATATTTATGATGTTTTAGATGCCATCCGTGGTAGATATCCAACCAACCATTAGATGTTGTCAAATATCAAACAATTCAATTATAGTAAGGAAAATGATTTATTCATACAAAAATCTCTTATAAAAGCAACCCCTTCACAAACTTTGAACAGTATGAATTTATTGGTTAGAGACATGCAGGGGTGTTTTTATGGGAATTTTTTTGTGAGAATGTAATACAACTGTTTTAGTAAATGTCTTTTCACTCTTATTCTATATTTTGTTTAAGCTAATCTATCTGTTCTGTCATGATAATTTTTCTTTTCTGACATGTTTAGGCCTACTTAATTCTTTTAGGCTTTCCTTATCACGCTTAAGATGAACTTTTGTCCTTCACAAAAAGAATATTATATAAATAGTATTATGAAAATAAGGTCTTGGCAGAATTGAAATGGTGTTTTTAATGCATACAAAGAGTGTCAAAATCGTGCAAAAACTCCAGAGCCCTGAGGCATCCTTCGGTGTTGGCATTATCTTTAGAATCTATGCTAAAATATGCTTCGCGGTTATGTGGATATCCTCTAATTGAACCTGAACCATTGAGTGGATGAAAGAAAATTACTTCGAAGCATATCTAATTGGTAGGTATGTTTCGCAGTTGTGGATAGCCTCTAATTGAACCTCAACCACCGACTGGACAAAGGAAAATCACTATGAAAATAAAATCTATAGTATAGATTTAGTAGGTGTTTGGGAAGTAGGTTTTTTTGTTGGTTTTTTTAGTTGTAGGATACTATCGGAGAATTTTTTTTTGTGTTTGAGAAGATAGTTGGGGTTTTTTGTGGTTGGATGTGAAGTTTGTGGGAGAAAAATTGAAATGATTATAAATTTGATGTGATATTTTGTTTGATTTTTTTTTTTTTTTTTTTTTTTTTTTTGTAAAACATTTGCTTTGTAGTGAAAATAAATAAATAAAAAAATCCCAAAACCAAGTTTCCAAACACCGTCTTAATATCCTCCCCATTACAAGATTTCTATTACATCATTTAAGGGTATGTAATAATTATTTTCAAATTTTAATGATTATTTTATAATTCTTAAATAATATAATGAAAATTTTTTGTTACAATTTTGGAATCAACTATGCTGCAGACCTCAGTGAGGTGACGAGCCCCCCATTGACTGAAACTCAAAAAAAAATAAAATAAAATAAAACAATTTTTTTTTTATCCAATCACGACGTGCCACCTCACTGGAGATCGACCCCAGTGGAGATCCGAAGCATTTTTCTTTTGGAATGGAGATATTGAAATTAGTGATCCAATAAGCTACAATAACAACGTTTATGTTCTATAAATATATATATATATATATATTGAGCATTTTATTAAATAACTTTTCTAAATCTATAGTATTATTGTTGAATAAATGGCCACTAGTTTTTTATTTTTTATTTTATATAAATCAGCGATGGTCTCCTCTAGTTGGCACCTCATCTCGTTTACAATTTTTTTTCAAGTTGTTCTTCTGCATCCTTGTCCTGAAAAACACTCTCTCCTAACCATGCTTTCAGATCTTTTCAATAATCTCTCAACCACAGTTCTCCAGCAATGGACACCATGGTTGAGCCAACTTATTAACAACATATATGAGTTCGCTGGAGCCATCCTCACTCTCTCAATTCTCATACTACCCCTCTTCTGGTACCTACGGACATTCACCAATTCCAGAAACCAAACAACCGAGGCTCCACTCCCACCAGGACCCCGTGGCTTACCTGTACTCGGGTACCTCCCATTCCTCGGCACAAACCTCCACCATTCATTCTCACATCTGGCTCACCACTATGGCCCAGTCTTCAAGCTCTGGCTCGGAAACAAACTCTATGTCGTTATAACCTCACCGTCCCTGGCAAAACAAGTGGTCCGTGACCAGGACATTGTTTTCTCCAACCGTGACCCTCCCATCTCAGCCCTGGCTGCCACGTACGGTGCCCAGGACATTGCGTGGTCTTCCTACGGTTCCCACTGGCGCAACATGCGTAAAATATTTGTCAGAGAAATGCTCAGTAACAGTAGCCTGGAAGCCGGTTACAATCTTCGAAGAACCGAGGTTCGCAAGACTATTACACAAGTGTATAGAAAGATTGGCAAGCCTGTTGAAATTGGGGAGATTGTTTTTTTGACAGAGTTTAATGTTGTTTTGAGCATGTTGTGGGGGAGCACATTTGATATTCAGGAGAAGGTTAATAGTCGTGTTGGAGCTGAGTTTCGAGCGGCGACAGCAAAGATGATGGTGCTGTTGGGGAAGCCCAACTTGTCTGATTTTTTTCCTGGGCTGGCGAGGTTTGATTTGCAAGGAGTGGAGAGGGAGATGAAGGAGATAGTCGTCGATGTGGAGAGGGTTTTTGATTCTGTGATTGATGCACGGGTGAAAATGGAGGCGGTCAACGACGGAGGGAAGAAGGATTTTTTGCAGATTTTGTTGGAGCTCAAGAGAGAAGATGGTTCGACACCAATTACCAAGACACAAATAAAGGCCTTGTTGGTGGTAGTTTCTCTCTTTCACAAAGATCGTGATTTTATGACTTTTTTTTTAAAATATTTTTTTTAATAATCCTTTCGGATTTTGACGCTCCCTCTCTATGTTGTTTATTCCTGTAGTATATTTAGTAGATTTTATTTTTAACTTATTTAAGTTTTTAGTTTAATTTAAATTTTTTTTGATGTGTTTGATTCAATTTAACAATATAACTTATAAATTTTTATAAATAAAAAATTAACTTATTCTTTAAATAAAAAAGAAAAAACTTAATTTATAAATTAAAAATTAATTTATATTTACAATTATTAATTATAAACTATTAAATTATAAATTATAATCCCTTTCTGCCGTTCTACCAAACAGTGCCATCATAGGGAGTGGAGGTGTCAAATTCATTACAAACGTATGAACTCGTCTAATTATATACATTAAAAATTCATATAAACTCATCAAATCAATCACTTTCTACTACTGTCTATCATTACTCAGGACAAACACTGGTGTTGTTTGGTATAACTGTTAAAACAGATTATAAATTATAACTTAACAGATTATAGATTATGACTTTAATCAGAAGCTGTTAATCTGTTTGGTATAGCTGTTGGATTATACATTTAAGTAGCTGAGTAGTGTTTGTTAAATAAGCTGTGAAGTAGCTTTTTTTAATTAATTTTTATTTTTTATTATTCACTATTTGTCTACATTTTTCATAAAAAATAATAATAATATTTTATAATCTATTTGGGTCTTTTTCTATTTTTAAAAAAATAAAAAATAAAAAAATCTAAGAGTATAACTGTGAATTAATATATCCACAGCAGAAGTTGATAATCAGAAGCAAGGGATGAGCAACTTCTCAGAATCAGCTTTTTTGACTTAAAATAAGCTATTAGAATTAGAAGCTGTTTGAAATGAGTTTAACCAAACAGTCCAAAATAACTTTTTAAAAGTCAAAAGCCATAAGCTGGCTCAAAAAGCTCCACCAAACACCCCCACTATCCTCTGCTTACCATCACATCCCACTAACCCTCTAAAAATTGATTTCCCAGCAATACTATGTATCACTAAATTTCTACTATTAACATCGCTATTAATGATGTGGTAAGGAAAAAAAAAAAAAAAACTAAGACACAAAACACATGTGGCAGTGGGTGAGACCCACTGCCACATCCCTAGTGCAACCACTAATTAGTGATCTGCATCATTTTTCATTGATTCCCCCCTTTCTAATCAAAACATACCCCCACTGCAGTACGGTTTGAACGGTTAGAGAGTAATATTATAAAGAATAATGTTAGGGATCATGAAAAATATATCATGAAATACATTATGAAAATTTTTCATCTCTTGATTAGTGTGTAGTGTTTTATTGTATGGGTAATCTAAAGGTTGAGAATCTTTCATGATAACATTCATGATATATTTTTCATGATTTCTAATATTACTATATTATAAATTAAATGATAAATTAGCGGATTAACAAATTATAATTTGGATGATTTTTGATTGATTGACAGATTAAAAATATTCTAACTAATTATCATATATTTACATAATATGTAACACTAATTTATATAATATTTTTAAGATATATAACACAAAATAATTTTACATAATATATTTTTATAAATATAACTATTAATTTATAATAAATTTTATATTTTAAATCTCTTTCACACTCATTTTTATATTAATATTTCATTAAAAATTAATATATATATATATATATATATTAATTATAACAGAACGGGATGATTCAAATAATAAATTATAAATTTTAAAATTTAAATTACGATTAACAATTAGGGCAATATAAATTAATATAGACCAATATAATTTTAACAAATTGTACGACATTATACACAACCGTTACAACACTCACTTTAATCAATCAAAGACTTTTTCACACCCAGGACAAACACCATCCCCCTACTTTCCATCACATCCCATTACCCTTCTAATAATTATTTAGTGCACCCCACATTTTAACGAATTTTATGATATTATACGCAACCCTGACCCCACTCACTTTAATCAATCAAAGACTTTTTCACACCCAGGACAAACACCATCCCACTCCTTGGCTTTTTGCTCATCTCCAACTCGATAAAATCCTTTTGCAAGATGTCTTCTCTATCAACAAAACCTATCTGCAATTTCTATCCCATTAGCAAGGTTTCTTTTGCTTCAGCCAAAGGAGTCTATACTCCTCTTTCTTATCTTCATCTTGCTGATCCGTCTCCTCATCAGATTCTACCAATTTGTTAAAGGTATTTTGATAACTATATCACTCATAGAACTCTTTAGAATATAAGAAAATAATTTAGATTAAGTAGAATATAAGTACATGAAAAAATATTTATGAATAAATGCCTCTAAATTTTGAGGATGAAAACTTTTTTAAACACATTATTGTTTTGGGTGAATGCATTCTCAAACTGCCAATTGCTTGCAATAATAGATTTGTTTCAACAATAGAAACCAATACACACTACAGCAAATAAGAGTTTTAGAGATCAAATGTTTTGGTCTTTAAAAATGAAAATTTTGTTGTAGAAGACATTTAGAGAACAATTTCTATCGTTATGAGGATAGTCGCTAAAATATCGCCCAGAAAAGTCTAAAACAAGACTTTTAGTGACAAAATTTTAAAAATGTCACTAATAAATAGACTTTTAGGGACAAAATAATTTGATCTCAAAATAATTTATTTTTTGAGACAAAATATTTGGTCCCAAAAGGATAATAATTCATCACTAATGTCTAATTTTTGTTGTTAAAAATATAATAATAACGCTTTTCGCAATAAAAATATTTAGTCCTTAAAAAATAATTTTATTCCTAAATTTTGGTCTTTAAAGCTTAAATTTTTTTGTAGTGACATCTAAATTCATGAAACTCTCAATCCATGAACTTAAATTTGTGTTTGCAAATGTTTACAACAGGACATTGTAGTGGGGGGAACAGACACTACAGCCACCATGGTGGAGTGGGTGATGACGGAGATCATGCATAACCCAGAGTTAATGAAAAAAGTCCAAGAAGAATTATCAGACATTGTGGGAATGAACAACTTTGTTGAAGAGTCCCATTTGCCCAAATTACTCTACTTAGATGCGGTCGTGAAGGAAACATTTCGATTACACCCTGCACTCCCTCTCTTAGTCCCTCGGCGTCCTAGCCAATCTTGTGTAGTTGGCGGATACACCATACCAAAGGGCACTAGGGTGTTTTTGAACGTTTGGGCAATCCAAAGGGACCCTGACTTTTGGGACAATCCATCAGAGTTTAGGCCGGAGAGGTTCTTGGGTGACGACAACAAATGGGACTACACCGGCAACAATTTTCAGTATCTTCCATTTGGATCAGGGAGGAGAATATGTGCTGGCATTCCTCTTGCAGAGAAAATGGTGATGTATGTGTTGGCTTCACTTTTGCATTCATTCAATTGGCACTTGCCAGAGGGCGAAGAGCTTGATCTTTCAGAGAAGTTCGGGATTGTTATCAAGAAAGAGACACCCTTGATTGCCATCCCCACACAAAGGTCATCTGACTTGAACTTTTATGCATAAAAGAGCACATAACTAGGTGCAGTGGAAAAACACCAGACCTTATGGAATCAATCGGGTTGTAGACCATGGTTGATTTTGGGATCTCTCCTCCCCTATCCTGAGAAGAAGAAGAAGAAGAAGAAGAAGAAGAAGAAGAAGAATACTATATCCTGATTATTGAAATAAGAAGGGAATATTACAATTCGGGATGTGCTTTGAAAAATTATCAAATATTAATGAAAAAAAATTATAATTATAATTATTAGTATTTATATAATTTACCACCTTTTGTAATTTTTTTCGTGACAGCAACATTCTCTCATATAAAAATCTGTGTCTCATTTGTATGAGCTAGTCTAATCCTGCAACTGCAAATCGAATTTTGTGAAAATTGAATTAAAGATTTCTCTTTTTTTTTAAAAAAAAAAAATTTGATTTTTTTGTTGTTTTTTCTTTTATTTTTTAGTATTTTTTTTAATATTTTATGTATTTTTTAAAATTTTTTAGATACATCTAATATAAATACACTTAAAAAAATATATTTGTGAAAAAAATTTGAAAATTAATCAAAGACAAAAGAATATGAAACTTCATTATATTTTCCATATTTTATTGTATTCAATGAATTTTTTAAAGATTTTTGTACAAATTTTATATTTTTTAAGTATATCAAGATTATAAAAAAAAATTAAACAAAATCACTAAAAATATAAAAATACAAATTAAAAACTCATAAAACTATTTTTAAAAACTCCAAATCTAAAACCAAACAGAGTGATCATCTTTCAATGCTGTCAAACTCTATCCTCCCATACATATGCTACTTCTTTTATTTATTTTTTTATTTTTTGTTAGTTGTAATATGATCATTTTACTAATTAAATTCTCCTAGCTTGCATATTCCACTACTAAAATTTCAGCTTTTTGTGACCGTGAAATACCGTCGCTAATACTCCTAATGCCGTCGCAAAAAACTTTTTGCGACGGCAAATGACTTTTTTGCGACGGTAAGAGAGGGGTCGCAACTGGGGGGGTTGCAAAAGGCTTTTTGCGACGGCACAGTGCCGTCGCTAATGTTTTGCGACGGCATTTTTGCCTTTTGCGGCAGCACTTTGCAGTCGCTAATAATGTTTGAAATTTCTTAACTTTTTGCGACGACACTATTTTACCGTCGCTAAAAATGTTATTTGAGACGGCAAAAAATGCCGTCGCTAATAGTCTTTTTTTGGCAACAGCAAGAACATTGTTTTTGCGACGGTGTGGTGCCGTCGCAAAAAGTATTAAAAATATGAAAATTTCTATTTTTTTGCGACAGTGTACTGCCGTCGCAAAAAGTATTAAAAAAATAATAAAATTTCTATTTTTTGCGACAGTTTAGTGTCGTCGCAAAAAGTAAAACCTATAACAAAATCAATAAAAATAATAAAATTTTCTTTTTTTTTTGCGACAGTGTAGCGCCGTCACAAAAAAAAAAAAAATCCTCCAATAAAATTATTAAAAATATTAAAATTTCTCCATAATAATATAAAAATTCATGCATAAAAATAACAATTTCTTCATAATAAAAATTTTACAATGATTTACAAATTATGGAAGGATAAGGGCATTAACAGTATGTAATGTATATAATGGGAAAATAAAAATTTTATTTTTATTTTATTTTTTTCAACTCGTCATCCCGTCTGGTTATTTGGATTTGAAAGCCATTCACTAATCGAGCTGAAGGAAAGAAAGACATCCGATCCTCCTTGTGTTGGGTCCACCTACCAAAATAATTTGCAGCGAAATAAGAACTTCATTTACAACATAATTTCTTCACATCATCCACACAAAAAACAATATGTATATAATCCATCATATTTATAAATAAATAATGAGACCCACCATTAATTTTTGAATGTGATGTGTCCTACATGCAAATATGGTGGAGTTTATTGTGTGAAACGTATTTGGTGATTTATATATATATATATATAAACCCTCAAAAAACAAACCCATAATTTGAGGACATCTTTTACAACCATTAATTAATGCAACATAATTTTTCTTAAGTTTTTTATTTTTTATTTTGGTACTATGTAAAAGTCTATTTGTCTGTATAATGTTTTTCATAAGTATTTGAGAGATGAAAATAACATGTATGTAGTAACGAAGTAATGAAGAAAGAGAGCAATTTGAAAGCGAGCCAACTCTGCCCCTGGACAAAATCGAGCTCCTCCTCCAAATGGAGCATAAAATGGACTGCTTCTCTAATTTCTCTTTTCCTTTATATAGGAAACAAAACAAAAACAAAAACAAAAAAACAGCTTTTATTTATTTATTTTCAAGAGTAGATGAAAGCAAAGTGGTAATATGCAAACAATAAGTCTAGAAACACATAAATCAAATACAGAATAAAACAAGACACAAAATACATCAACGGACACAAATTTTCAAAAGTAGGTCCCATCAACAAATGCTGTAAGTCCTATCCATTCATGTGTTTTATGTCCGGTTCTGTATTCCTAAACTTGCTATTATGTAACATATAGATATATACATAGTATAATTAGCGAATCTAAGTGCGCATCTCTGTTTGACTGACCTGATTCAAAGGGTCCATCCATCTCCATGGATTGAAAGTGATCGCTCCTTCATACAAATTTTCATCTAAATGGACTGCTGAAAGAAATGGAACCACAAAACATCCTTTGGGAATGACATAACCTGCAGCCAAGCAACATAAATGAAAAGAGATTAATTAGTCAATTATTTGTTCTTGCCAAATACATTTTCTATTTTTCTAATCAAAGGAGGGGGGAAAAAACATTCGAAATATCTTAAGCTTTTACGGAGAATAAACTAAATTATATATTTAGACTTTGTCAGAAAACATAATATTACCCTATTCCTACTATTTAAAATGTACTTAATGTTAACAAAACATGCTCTAAACATAATATTACCCTATCCCTGCACAAAGAATTTAATGTTAATAAAACATGCTCTAAAAATCATTTATGACTACCAAAGCACTAGTACAAGCATCATCAAACATACTGAGCACAACTCCACTAAGACGAAACCAACACTCCAAACATCGCAAGGATAACTCCACCCAAGCCCTGGACAATCATAAAAAAAAATTTACTAATTGGATATGTCTTCCAGTCTTAAAGGTACATCAGAAAAACGTGAAAGATAAGCCATAGCAGTTGAGAATAGCATACCCAGAATTACTTTTGGTGCCCGATAATGTCGAATTGATACAATGTAGCTCTGATCTTGACGATCATAAGTTGTGCTACCAAAATCAATTACCTTGATGGCACTTGATTTTGGAACTTTTTTGAAGTAAGAACCATCCTTTGGCGATCGTGAGGAACCCTGTTCACATAGAATACAAGATAAGGTCTCAACACAAGTTAACAGTAGAAAGTCCACTATACATCATGTACAATATACGTAGACAAGAAGAAGAAAGATTCAAATAACCACCTAACAATGCATTACCTTGTAATCTGGAACTTTAACATGCTCTGAAGACACTAGAAGAATATTCTCAGGCTTCAAATCCGTATGAATCAGATGCAAATCCTGCATAACTGCAAATTAGAGAAATAAAGCCAAATATTAATGCATGTGATGAGGAAGCTAACTAAATACAAAAATCTTTAGCAGAACTTTGTATAAAAGAATTTGCAGCTTAAAAATAAAATTGAAATGAATTAATGTTAGCTTTCATCTATCACCAACCAAACCTAGTAAAAACAGAAAACGGAAAATAATATGATGAATTTAAAGAAACTGGTCCAAGTAATTACTACACACATGCGACACATTCCAACAGTTGTCTACCAATCTCACGAACAAGATCAATTGGAAATGAGTGATAATTGTTTTTCCGTAGAAATTTGTATAAGCTTGGTCCAAGCTTCTCAAACACCTGTTAAAGCCATTTGAATCCATCCACAAGTCTTAACCCCAAAACATTTTTGAAATTGGGGAATTTAACCCACCAAATCAATTATATACTTACAATACAGATATGGTTACGATAGTCAAACCAGTTCCTTATTTGCACACAACTGCAAGGAATAAACCCATTTAACCACTGACACAGAATTTACAAAATCCCACCAAAACATGAGGAATAGCAGTGAGAGATTGAAACACATTAAACTCGTGAAATAAAACTCACTGGTTGCCATCCTTATCATGTTTCCCAAGATGCTGCAATACTTCAACTTCTATCATAGCTGCTTCACGATATTTCTTAATACCACGAACAATTTTAATGGCAGCCATATCCTTCCTTTCTCTGTCCCAACATTCCAAGACCTGGCCAAAGGTGCCTATATAAAATATAGATCAACAAAAACAAGACATGTGATGAGCCTGAAATTAAACTTCAGTAATATTATAATAGAAATATGTTTATTAAGAAATACCTTCGCCCATCTTGCTGTGAATCTTATCTACACCCAAACAACAAAGCAACACAAGTACAATCAGAAACAAATAACAATCTAATGAAGAAAAATTAATATAACAATATTAGACACATCAAACAACCTGCTTAGTATGAGTTTTGAGACAAAAATAATGCCTTGGATTTGTTTAATTAAAAAATTATGCATATATCCTTGAAAGTAGAGCTATAATCAAATGCAAAAGTTGCTATTAAAAGGATTTCAATAGGTCACATCAGAAAGCCACCTTATGGCTTTCAGTCACTTGCATAAAAACTTTATAAGGCAAAAGCCCTATTTAATGATAGCACCACCACATCAATGAAAAAAAAGCAATGGTGGTGCATGTTCATTTTAGTAACTTCAAAGTTCACAAAATGATCAAGTGAATTGAAAAATGAAAATATCTTTGGTGATGGTAGTGTAGTTACAGCGAGAAGTTAAATTTTCGCCAAGCGCAAATATGTAATGTCCATCTTTATCATCTTCTCGCCATGGGGGAGAACCATTTCAAGCCACTCTCTTAACAAACAAAGAGGAACTAGTATGGTCTGAGGGTGCCCTTGAAGTTGCAAAGCTTGTCACATTTCCAACCTCTTGTGCACAAAACATTCCTAGCTGAGCCTACACACAGGTATTCATTCATGTTCCACTCAACATAAAATAATTTTTTTCACCTCTTGATGCATTAGAGCCTTTACGACACACTTCACCAATCATCAGAATCATATCAAAATAATAACCAATGAAACTTCATCACATAAAAATTAAAAAAAAAAAAACAATATATGTTTCAACAAAACCAAAAAATAAGAAACAATTCTATTCTATATCATCATTAGCTAATCAAATCAATTTTTTAAAAAAAAGGAAAAAAGGAAAAAAGAGAGGAACACATCAAGCTTACAAATTTACAGAATCAAATGCCATCATATTATCCTAATTTTGATACTGTGATTTTAGACGCAAAGATTACCTCCGATAAGAAATCAAACATGTAGAATTTTTTTGTCTCCGATTATTACATTTCTTTATTTCCAATATAGCTCCACAGAAAATTTCAAGATATAAATTTTGTTTAATGACATTCCCAACCTTGTCACATTCCCAACGTCGTCGTCGGTGAGAGACCACGGAGGGCTTAGCGATGATGATGATGAGAGACCCGAAGATCTTCTGGACTCGAGCTCTGAAAGTGTTGCCCATGGAATCCGAAGATGAAGCCATCGATATCGATTGGTTGATATTTGATTGGCGATTCAAACAAGTCTGTATGTATGTATGTTGATATTTGATTCCGATTTCCTGCTCTTCCTCTTCCTCCTCGATCGTGAATCATCCTAATCAGCATCTGAAACAAATTGAGAAGGAGAGAGAGAGAGACGTAAGAAGAGATTAGGGATTTTGAGATTGGGGATTTTGGGTTCAAGAGATTGGGGATTTTGAGTTTGGGATGGGGGGAAACCCAAGCGGGAATGGAAAGGGGGATGACAAATGAATTTTTTTATTTATTTTCATTACAAATGAAAATTTAAATAATAAAATGATTTTTTTTTTTTTTTTTTTTTTGCAACGGAGGATGCCGTTGCCAAAAAAAATTATTTTTTATTAAAATAATTTTTTTTTTTAGTTAATGAATTTTTTTTTTCATTTAATAAGGTTGAAAATTTATTTGTTTCATATTTATTTTAATGAATAAAAAATTATTATTATTTTTTTTTTATTTGGTAGAAGTATGGATAATATTTTCTATTAAAATAAAGTTAATTTTTTATGGTCAATGAAAAAAAAAATTTGCGATCCTTTTTTTTTTGTTACTAAAAATCAAGAACTAATTTTTTGTGGTAGAGGATGGGAAGTGGCAGTAGTGGTGAAAGTGGTGGATAAGAGGTGATAGTGGTGGTGGTAGTGATGGTGAAGGATATAAGTGGTGAAGTTGTGGTAGTTGTAGAGGAGATAGAATAACGATGGTGGATGAGAGGTAATAGTAGTAGTAGTGGTGGTAGTGGAGTGGTAACGATGGTGGTAGTAATTATAGTTGTAGAGAAGACGGAAGGGAGCTCAGTAAATAAATAAGACGGAAGGAAGAGAGTGAGCAACACGAACACAGTGGGGGAGAGAGAAAGAGAGAAAAAGAGAAGAGAGAGAGAGAGAGAGAAAGAGAGTGAAAGACAGAAAATGAGACAGAAAGAGAAGAGAGATTAACGAGATATAGAGAGAGAGATAGAGAGAAGATAAATGAGCGAAAGAGAAGAGAGATATAGAGATGAGAGAGATAGAGAGAAGAGAGATAAGCGAGAGACAAAGAGAAAAAAAAAGAGACAGAGACAAAGACTGACAGACAGAGAAGAGTGATGAGTGAGAGAGAGAAGAGAGGTAATGTTTGGTTTGTGTTTGAGAGATGTGTTTTAGAGATAAAAAGTACGAAAAGTTGTTTGGTTTGGTTTTTTTCAAAAGATGTTTTGGAAAATTATTTTGAGATAGAGAGTTTTGGAAAAAGTGATTGATTTGATGTGTGTGTGAGAGAGATTTGTTTGCAAAACTTGTTTGGTTTACAAGTTTTGAGAAATTTTTTTGAGAAAATTTGTTTGGTTTGATTACTTTTAAAAACTTATTTGTAGAGAAAATTTTCCAAAATTTTTTCACAAATACAAACCAAACGAACCCAATATTTTGTGGTAGAGGAGAGGAAGCAGCAGTAGTGGTGAAGGTGGTGGATAAGAGATGGTGGTGGTGGTGGTGATTAGTGGTGAAGTTGTGGTAGTGGTAGAGCAGATGGAGTGACAGGGGTGAAAAAGAGGTAATGGTAGTAGTAATAGTGGCAATAGTGGTAGTGGTGGTAGTGGAGTGGTGGCGATGGTAGTAGTAATGGTAGTCGTAGAGGTGAAATTGCGACCGTGGTAGTAGTGGTGGTAGTGAAATGGCGTTTGCAGTAGTGGTGAAGGTGGTAGAGGAAATGGGTGGTGAGAGAGAGATATGAGTGAGAGACAGATAGAGGAGAGAGAAAGAGAGAGAGAGAAACAGAGACAGAGTGGTGAGCGAGAAAGAGACAAAGTGGTCACTAAAAGTACATTTTCTTGTAGTGGATCGATAAATCAAGAGGGAGCTCAGTAAATAGAGAAGACGGAAGGAAGAGAGTGAGCAACATGAACACAGTGAGAGAGAGAGAGACAGAGAGAGATAGAGAGAAGAGAGATGAGCGAGAGAGACATAGAGAGAAAATAGATGAACGAGAGAGACATAAAGATAAGGGAGAGATGAGCGAGATAGAGGTGAGAGAGATAGAGAGAAGAGAGATGTGTGAGAGAGATAGAGAGAAGAGAGATGAGAGAAGAGATAGATTAATGAGAGACATAGAGAGAGAGAGAGACAAATAGACAGATAGAGAGAGAAGAGTGATGAATGAGAGAGAGAAATAAAAGAGTGAGAAGAAGATGAAAAAATGGGTAAAAAGATATAGACAGAGAGAGAGATAGAAAAAAAAGAACGAAAAGAGATAAACAAGAGAGAGACAGAAAGAGATGAGCGAGAGAGTGAGAGAGAAAAAAAGAGAGAGAGAGAAGATAGATGAAAGAGATAGAGAGAAGAGAGATGGACAAGAGACACAGAGAAAAAGAGACAGACATACAGAGAAGAGTGATGAGTGAGAGAGAGAAAGAGAAGAAAGACAGAGACATAGAGAGAAAGAGAGAGACGGACAGACATAGAAGAGTGATGAGTGAGAGAGAGAGAGAGAGAGAGAAGAGAGACAAAGACCCATAGAGAATGGGAGAGACAGAGGGAGAAATAGACAAATAGACAAGTAGATAGAGAGAGAGAGAAGTGTGATGAGTGAGAGAGAGACAGGGAGAGAGAGATAGACAGAAAAAGAGATAGGGAGAGAAAGAAAGAGAGAGAGATAAAATGAGAGATAGAAAAAGAGAGAAAAACAAGAGATGAGCGAGAGATAGCCAAAAAAAGAGAGAAATAGAGCGAAAAGAGATGAGCGAGAAAGACGTAGAAAAAGAGAGAGACAGATAGAGAAGAGAAATAGGCGAGAGAGATAGAAAGATAAGAGAGAGAGAGAGAGAAAAAAAAGAAATAAGAGAGATAGAGAGAAGAGAGATGAGCGAGAGAGACAGAGAGAGAAAATAGATGAGAGAGATAGAGAGAAGAGAGATAGGCGAGAGACACAGAGAGAAAATAAGAGAGAGAAACAGACAGACAGAGAAAGAAGAATGATGAGTGAAAGAGATAAAGAGAAGAGAGAGAGATAGAGACAGAGAGACAGGAAGATGAAAAAATGAATGAAAAGAGAAATGTTATATCAAAAGAGTAAGACGACATTGTTTTTTTTAATTTTTTTTTGCGACAGAAAAATACCGTTGAATTTATTCAAACCATTTTGTGACTGTATATATATGAAGCTGTCTCAAAACCACAATCACTATGCTAGATTAGAGTTTTCTAAAAACTCTTTTGAGAAAATTATACTTTCTTGTGTTTCCGTGTTATATTGTTTTTACTGAATTTTTTTAATATTTTAAGTATTTTTTAAAATTTTTAGACACACCTAACATAAATACACCTAAAAATTTAAAAAATTGTAAAAAAAACCTTTTAAAAATTCACTAAATACCAAAAATACAATAATTCAATACATTTTTTTTTTGTATTTTTATCTATTTATTAATTTTTAAAAATATTTTTTCATAACTAAGTAAGGTGCATCTAAAAAAAAATATTTAAAATTTTAAAAATATTCACTAAAAAAAAAAAACACGAAAGTCACTTTTTGCGACGGCAGAAAATGCCGTCTCAAAAAAGCAGAGTATTTGCGACGGCACCATGTGCCGTCTCAAAAATTGAGAATATTTGCGACGGTAAATAGTGCCGTCGCAAATGCTCTGCTTTTTTGAGACGGCAAATGGTGCCGTCGCAAATACTCTGCTTTTTTGAGACGGCATTTTCTGTCGTCTCAAAAAGTGACTTTTTGAGACGGCAAGTGTGCCGTCGCAAATAATTCCGTCTCATAAACCCACTTTTCCTGTAGTGTTCAAAACTTTCGAGACCAACTCACCAACCCGGCTGACCATTAGTTCGAAACCATCATAAAAATGTATTCAATTAATCAGTTTTGATGTAGGTGGGTTAGCTGTGGGTGAAAAAAAACAATAATAAATAAATAAATATCTACATAGCAAGACAGTTTGATTTAAAAATATGTCCCCAATTGAATTCGACCCAACCCATGCACACTCTTAGTTGGAACTCCTCATTTATAAAAGATAACCCTTCATTGATCTCTTAAAAAAAATATTTTCTTTTTTTATGTTTATACCTCTTATTTTTGGATCACTTCTGATTCTTTCATTTTACTAATATATATAATAAAAGTACAAAAATTGTATATACTTCTCGTTAGCTATCCTTTTGCTGTCCATTCCTGACTAATAAATTTATTGGTCTTGATTCAACGTTGAGTACAACATCAAATCCTATTTTTCTTTGTCTTTTAGGTACTATCTTCAACCTATGGCTTTAAAAATAATAATAATAGAGACCTTATAAAACATAATCTCACACTTTTTAAAATGATCTGGATCATTTATGTTACTGTTAGAGATAAAAAAATAAATAAATAATAATCAAACATATCAATAATCCATACATCAGTAAGAATTGTGGAGGTCCTCTTTCTGGGGTTTCCAAACATTATCACACGCTTCTGAATTCTATGAATTTAATATTACAATAATGTTATCTAAAATATTTATTCAGAAAGAAAATAAAAATAGTTGACCTATAATAGAGGTGTGGCCTATATTAAACTATATCACACACTCACTTCTAAAATAAAATTTAAAATAAATTTTTATAATTTTTAACACTTTTATATTATGATAAGTTGTCGTTTTCAAAATCTTGTTACGAGTTTAATCACATGCATTCAAAGTAGTGGGTCTTTTTATCACTGACGAATGAAGGGGGTGGCTAAGCGTGGCTGTGGCCCTCCAAATATTCTCAAAACATAATTAAAATTTAGTGTTTGTTTGGAATCTCTTAAAAAAAAATAAAAAGTCAAAAAATTATTAAAAAAAATAAATAATTTAACACTATTCACAATATTTGGGGGGAAAAAAGACAAAATACTTCAGAAGACAAAAGGATAAAATTGCCATTGCTGACATGCACAGAATTTTTTTTTTTTTATTTTATAAAAAAAACAACAATAACAACAAAGCTAGTGCAACCGTACTGACATGCACGGAAAGTATGTCAGTACTCAAAGGGGTAAGAATGTAATTTTAATGTTTCATACAATATTTTAATATATATTTTTTTTTGTAAAAAGTCAAAAAGTTATATCAAACAACCATTTTTTTCCCTCTATTTTTTTAGACAAAAAGTCAAAAAATACACTTATACAGTTCATCCCAAACAAACCCTTATACTAAAACTTTATAGATGTTTTAGTAAAAATTATGCTCACTTGCAATCAATATGATTTGAACAATAATTTAAATAAACAATTGAACAAACTAATCGGGCAATTGTGCTTTTTGATTTAAATGTCTTGAAAGTATAAGGACTTCTTTGAAACAAAAGTTACAATCCACAATAGCAAACAAAGTAAATAGAGCAAACTAAAGATGATTTCAAGATGAAATCACCAGTATTCATAAAGATTACAAATTACAGAGAGAAACTACTCCTAAACTAAGAAAGCTACTCCTAGATTATACTAAGTTTAGACTAGTTCTTTGTATTGTTGATGATGCCTTCTCCAGTCTGTCTTTAGTCTATTTGTAGAGTAACAATTGACAATTTCTCATTCGAAGTATAATTGCTGAAGGCAGTTTGGTCACTTCATGAAACAAAATCAACCCACATCCCTTATAAAGTGCTAAAACTGCCACACGTTGCTAACTTGCCACCATTTTCCAAGCCCATTTCCATCATCTGCAAACAATAACAAAACAAATAATAATAATAATAATAATAATAATAATAATAATGTGGTCATAGTAGATATTTAAAGATGATATATGGTCTGAATCGACAGACCAAAATCAGGAAATCACAATCAATGAGATTAGATTTGGCCATGATTGACAGGCCACAATTTACAAGCCACAATTAATAAATTTAGATTTGGCCATAGTTGACAAGTCACAATCAATTAGACTAAATTTGGCCATAATCAACATGCCACAATCAACAAAAAAAAATAATTTGTAGTTCACTGCTTTTTCTCTCTAAAGCCAGCTTGAACTTCACAAGCACTGTTACGTATTCCTCATGAATTATTGACCCATATCGATAGGCCATCTTACCATTTACAAGCACTAAACGCCTTTCGAAAATTGGCCCATCATTCAACTGTTTGTAACTAATTCATTGATTGCCTTCACCACATTGCATATACTTTGGCCCAGTAAAACATCTTCAAGCTTCCTTGCCACAGGTCATAAGCAACTTTTCACTCCCTGCCAACAGAAGAATTACTAAAATGGGTGCAAACAAAATGCTTGTAAGGTATTTTTATGGGATTTTTTTTTTAAAGTCTCTCGTATTAAGATTTTATAGCATGAAGGACATCTAATATTTTCATAATGTTTAAGGTCCCTCAAGTTGATCCAGAGAAATTTCAGTCTAGAGAAATTTCAGTCCAAAGAAATTTCAGCCCAGAGAAATTTTTCCCAAAGAAGTTCTATTCAAAGAAATTCTGGATTGCACAGAGAAAATCTCACATTTCTCTGGACTTTCCAGATAAATTCACTTCAACCCAAAGAAATTTCCCTTTCTAACTCAGAGAAATTTACTGAAAACCAGAAAAATTCTCATCTCCAATCCAGAGAAATTCACTTAACCTAGAGAAATTCTCCCTCTTCAACCCAAACCAGATAAATTCTTCCTCTCCAATCCAGAGAAATTCCAATTTATGTGATTGGGATGCCCAAGATGGAGGCAAATTTCTCTACTTTAACATCATGGGCAACTTTGTATATATCAAGAAGATAAATACAGAGGGGAAAAAATGCAATGAAGCCTATTACAAATTCAAAAACCCTAATCTGACCCAAAACAAACAAAATCACGATGAAACATATCAAAAACATACCAAAAAACTGATAATAAACCTGAGAGTATGTAGAATTCATAAAAAAAACATACTGAACAAAAACAGAATCTAGATCAAACTGACCGCAGAGAAATACCTTATCGGGATGAAGATAGACTTTGTCACTAACGAGAAGAACAACACCAGCCTTATCAAGAACCTCGTCGCATGATCCAACAAAACCCCATTTCCGATCTCATGGCAGCTATCTGCAGCCCATTCAGAGATGACTAACAAGGACAACCTAGTGAAACGACATACTAAAGTTGCTGAAGAAGCTATCTCAGGTTTGATGTTGATCTCTAATTGAGATATGTAAAAGGAAAAGAAACTTGTGCACTTCTGCCATTTTTTTTTTTTTTTTTTTGTGTAATAATATTTAAAATTTAGCTCTGGTATTTAGCTCACAAAACGTCTATTGGCAATGGAAGAAGAAATGAAGATGTTGAAAGAAGCTTTGGCAAAACGCAACAGTGAATTGCAAGCTTCCAGGAGTATTTGGCAATGGAACTGAATTTTCTCTGGGTTGAGAATTTTCTCTGGTAATTTAGCTCACAGAACGTCTATTTTGATTATTTGTTTTCATTTGAACTGAATTTTCTCTGGGTTAAGAATTTTCTCTGGGTTGAGAATTTCTCTGGAGAAAATTCAGTTCAAATGAAAAAAAAAAATAATTGAAATAGATGTTCAAAATAAAGAGAATCCTTGACAGTCTTGTGATGCAAAATAAGCCCCAATCCAAGACCATCCATTCCTGCATGCATAAATACCACATAAGAAACAAGAAACATACCCATAAAATCTTCTTAAAGAAAACAGTAATCAAATAGCATGGAATAAATTGACTTCTTGAAAGCCAATAAATTTATATACCAAAATCTAAACATTGACATATGTCATTATAAATTCAGCAAATCTAGACTACTATTCTACTATTGGAGTTCAAACCCAGTGCTCAAACAGTGATTACTGGGCAAAAACAGAAGAATAAGCGAATCTTTCAAAGGACCCCCACACTCCACGGGGCAGAACCACCGGGGAGGCCCTTCGTCAGGCTTAACAATCTACTTGGCATTATCAAGGTAATCCTTGACAGTCTTGTCCCCATACCCATCATCCCACAAGGCCTCCAATGTTTCTGAAACATCCTCTTCCCCCTTCTTATTCTCACCAACTATTGTACCTAACCGGCCATTCCCTACACCAATCAAAGACCCAAGTCTCTCTTTCTCCCCAACAGAAGAAAACACATTAACTCTAACAGAATCTGTAGACAACACCACTGAATCCTAACTACCTGAACTCTCAACTCGAGCTCGAAACCGGTACTTGTTCTCTGAATTTAACGCATTGGCAACATCAAAATCCTCATCCATCAAAGGAGGCCATGCAGACTAGGGCTGAGCAAGGAATCCGTGAAATTCGTAATCCGATCCAGTCCAGTCCAATCCGATAGGTTTGGATTGATTTTTTGAATCCGCGGTTCAGTTCTGGATTGAAGAATTAAAAATCCGTAGTCCACGGATTGGTTCCGGATTGAACCCCACGGTTCCGGATTGGAACCGATCCGGACCGTATACAAATAGTCTATATTTTTATTATACATCCTCCCCCATAGTATCTTCTCTTATTCTATATAAAATCTAAACTCAAACCTAAAACCGTATAATATCTTCTTTTATTACTTTTGTTTGTTAGTTTTTAGTTTTAATTTGTAATGGTCTAAATACTTATGGTGAAACCAGTTTTCTTATGGTTATTTAAATTCTAAAACAGTATGTCGCTATTATAAAAAACATGTTGCTATTGTGGAACTAATATAGCGCTATGTTTATATTTTTATGAAATTACAGTGTTATATATATTTTTTTGTTATTTAATTATGTGAATCCGTGGTCCTAAACCGATCCAATCCGTATTTAAATGGATTGGTTCGGATTGGTTCCATGATTTAAACGGATTGGATTGGTTCCAATTTTTTAGAAATCGTAGATAACGGATTGGTCCTGGTTTTACCACAATCCGGTCCAATCCGGACCATGCTCACCCCTAATGCAGACTGAGGCAAACCCAGTGGCCTCGCATATCTTCCATTATTATTCTCGAACCCACATCCATTAACAACTCTCCCTCCTCTGTTTTGACCCATCATCTGTTGCTGAAGCTGGTTTTGCGGTGAAAACAAAATTTCTCTGGTTTGTCTTCCCCAAATCGAAGAAGAGTACTGTTGTTTCATCATTTGGTCATGTCTCGCTTGGTCAAACTGCAAAACAAAACCCAAAAATCAACAAACTAGATGAGAAGAGGGAACAAGTATATACACACATTATGAGACTCACTCACATGATTGGACTGTGAAAGGTTGTGAGAGAGGCACTGATTGGCATAGAAAGAGGTGTTGATGTTTTTCAGAGACGATGGAGAGAGAGACCAAGGAGGACCGAGAAGGCCTCTGGCTTTGGGAGGTCCTTCATCGTTCATCTTCAACCTCGCCACTTGTCCCGCGGCCTCGTAAATCAGATCCCAAGAGTCGTTGTTTCCACCCGGCAGCGTAGTCAGCGGGGATCCATCGAACTCGGCACTTTTGTTCTTTACTTTGCTATTTGCGAAAGAGAAAGAAGATAGAGGCTTTGTGATCAACGATTTGCGAAAGTGGAAGAAAGAAGGGCGTCTGGTGGTGGTGATCAAAATTAGATAAATAGAGAGAGAGAGAGAGAGAGAGACAAAAGTCAAATTTCTTTTATATATACTTAGAAACCTTAGACATTAAAAAATAATTTTGTGGATCTCTTCCATTACAAAAAGTGGGAGAGAGACTCTAGACTAATTTTTCCTATTTTTATATATTTTTATTTTAGATGATTTATTTATATAGCAGGATCTTTAATTTTTATATTAATAATTTGTCTAACTGCATGAAGGGTGATAATTGATGATTAGCATTAAACAATATCATGTGCTAACCAAAAGGATTCCTCTAATAATAAAATATGATAAAATTTATCCATAGTTCAAAGACCTTCAATAGTTAAAAAAAATTCATTGCTCAACGACCCTCAATAACAAAGCCTTTTTTTTAAAAAATATATATATATATATATATATATATATGTGCCCGAAAATTCAATAAAACGATTTCATTTTTTCCGAAGAGCTTATAATAATAAATATTGTGAATAATTTCAAATTTTAATTACAAAAATAGGATTAAAAAATTTATTTTACATTAAAAAGTTATAGCAAATAATAATATTTAATTGTAAAAAAGATTTCTTGTTGAAATTTTGTCTTAAACCTCTATTCAGGTTTGAGCTTTCCGTATTTCATATTGAATATTATTTCAATTTTAAAGTTATAAAAGTATATATTTTAATATATTTATGCGGATTGTACGTCTTCCTTTTCTTTATTGATATATAGTATTTTTATTTTTTTTATTCAACATTGATATATACTATTGATTTTTTTTTCCCCTTAAGTAATAGTACATTTTGTAAGGATAAGTTAAAGTAAGTTACCCTAATAGATAATTTATTATTATTTTAATGAAATAAATGTGGTTCAATATTAAATGGATCAGGAATAGTTCCACAATTTTTATGTTTTTAATAATTTAGATATCTTTTAAATTATTTGTCGTTTAAAATAAAAATTCCACTTAATTCTTTTTATTATTAATAATTATTACTATTGATAGTACTGCTTATCATAGGTCCATGCTTCCAACGTTGTTCCCTAATCACTGAGCCCACCGAGGTACCTGCACAAAAGCCTAGCTGGGAACGGGAGTCCCCCAGCAAACCCTCCGATGGTTAAGTTAGAAGAAAGAGAGGTTAATGGCGAATGATAGGAGAATAACGACAGGGCACTTAACCTTTTTGTGTTTTGGAAGCCTCCTTATATCCTTTGTTCATCATTTTCTTGTCCACTTCGACCTGTCATGTTGGCCGAAAGTTTACACTCTAGCTTGCCTTGTTCATGGTGAGGCTGTCTGCTTCGACGTGAAAGGATTATCGCATTTAATGCTGTAGGAGTTTCATTAATGGTTGATGTGTGGTGCAATAACTTTGCAAGATCTTTGTCTGCTCACGTGGCTGGTTCTCCTCTTGACAAGTGTTTAGATGCCATTGGTTCTTGGTGTAAAGTTGGGTTCTAGTAGTGTTGGGCTTTGGTGTTTAAACCGTGTATTGTGCTCCAAGTGGTGGCCAAAAAGTCTCTATGGGCCCACCGATGTCAGTAGTCCCCTATTCCCATGTGCAGTTTCAGTCTAACAAAGGGAATAAGAAGGAAGACGGGGATTGTGGGTGGCCGAATGAGAGAAGGGCCAACCGAAAAAGGCGACCGGGAAAGAAGACCGACCGAGAGGAGGGCCGACCGCAAAGGGACTGAGCGAGGAGACTGACCGAGAGGAGGGCCGACCGCAAAGGGGACCAAGTGAAAAAAAACCGACCGAGAAGAGGGCCGACCGCGAGGGAGACCGAGCGAGGAAACCGACCGAGAGAAGGGCCGACCGCAGGGGGACTGAGCTAGGAAATGGCAGCGTGCAGGGCTCAAGGAGCGGCGGGGCACGTGGTGATGTGAAGTAGAATGGACAGGGAATGGGAAAAGGGTAGTTAATTGTGGTCGTGCATGTGGCGTGATCGCGGGATAAGGGAGGTGATGCGTTAGCAGGAAACAAAATGGTAGGACTAATATAGGACGTGGAAAGGGCGGGGGCGGAAACTTTCGAAAATTTTCAAACTGGCGAAAATTAATCTCGATCCTTGGAATATAGGAAAATCGTGGGTATTTGGAGTTATTCGTTTTACTTACCTTTGCGGGAAAAACCAACACATCCCAAAGTTGAACTCATTTGTTTCGTGTGACAAGCTTGTGCAACACTTTGCGAACTTCCTTGTGCCAGCGTCCGAAGCAATACGCAGACACATAGAAGAAATGGCTCGAGATAAAGTGCCAGCCATAAGGCTAGAGGCATTGGGAGAGGACGACGCAGTGGAGTTGGCCGAACAATACAGAGTAGAGAGGAGGGAGGAAAAGGGGGCGGGACAAGCGGTACGGGCTCGTCCAGTGACAATGATCGTAGCCACTAGGCCAATTAGCCAAGTGAAACCGGACCACTGGCACACCAAGGCTGACAAGTCTACGTTCACGGCGGAGGAGTTGGAGGAGGTACGAAAGAAGTACCAAATTCCAGCGGAGATAGAGCTGAAGTTGCCCACGTCTAAGGAAAGGGCGTCGGATGCACGACCATCGGAATTCACGTTGTATGAGGAGGCATTGTGCCGGGGGGGCTGAGGTTGCCGCTCCTTCAAATAGTAGTAGACGTGCTGAACCGACTGGAGGTCGCGCTAGGGTAGCTGATGCCCAACGCATGGAAAATATTAATGGCCTGCGCGATCACATGGCCACAGGCGATCGGGGGAAAAGCTATGACAGTAGAGGAATTCTTCTCTTACTACAAGGCCTCCAGCCAACAAAAAACGTGGATGACGTTACAAGCGGTGACGGGCCGAGGTGTAGTGGCAGGTTTACTATCTTCGGTGAAGGGGTGGAGACCGAGATGGTTCTTTGTATTAACGAACGGTGGTAGGAGGGTTCGCATAACGTGGAAAGTCCCCACGAAGTCAGTGGAGCCAAGGCTAGATGCGGAGGCAGAGAACAGGGTGAAGCAGGTGAAGGAGTAGAGGGAGAAGGAGGGTGCGAAGTGGGACGACCTAATCCGACCTTCAACCTTGTTTACCTTGAGCCTAGGGTTACAGCCGACGGAGGAGAATCCTGCGCGAGAAGAGTTGGAGGCAAGGAGAAAGGTGGAGAAGGTAGAAAAACAGTGTGTTCGTCAAAGTGAACAAGTATAAGGAAGCACAGTTGGGGCCTGCGCCTAAACTAGTGATCAGGGAGCGGGTCCGACCACGGCCCAAACTGTTGGGAGATAAAGACCTAACTGACTTTGCCCTACTGCCGCCCCCAGTAGACCCATTGAAGGAGAGGGGCAAACAGGAGGTGAAGGCGGTGTTAAAGAAGACGAAGAAAAAGAGGGTGGCAACAGAGGGGAATAAGGGTGCTCCTGTTTTGAAGAAGATGAAGGAGGGGGAACGAAGGAAACTCCGGAAAGGAAGAATGCCCAAGTGGTGAAAGAAGACATGGGCCCAAGTACCCAAATGCTAAAAGAAGACATAGGCTCAAGTGCCCAAGTAGGGAAAGAAGACATGGGCCCAAGTGCCCAAGTGGTGACGACGGTGGGGCTAGAACAAAGAGCACAGACACCAAAGATGGGGCCTGTATCAGAAGTGGCCCCAAGTCCTATAGGAGGGAAGGTTGGGGTGGACAAACCAAATATGAGTACCACACTGAAGACCGTCATGTACCACGTACGCGCGGTGGCTGGTCGACAGAAGAAATGGGGAAAGCCAGGGTCGCAGTCGACCGCCTCGTTGGAGTGGTGGAGGATGTGGCCGTGCAGTCGATGGCGCAATTAACAGAGGCCGACCTCCTCAGAGGGTTCTGCTCGGCCCAAATAGAGGCAGCGACCCTAGTGGCTGCCCTGATGAATAAAGTAGTGCGCGCGAATGTGGAAGTAGAGCCGCTGAGGGCCCAACTAGAAAGGGTGAAAGCGCAACTGCCGAACCTAAGGGTTGAGACAGCAGGTTGGAGGAAAGTCGCTCGGAGTGCGTGCGCGAAGGGGCTGGAGTGTGCACAAAAGGCAAAGAAGATGGAAGTACTAGCAGTGGTGCAGAGCTACTTAGCAGAGTGTGCTAGCGCTAAGCTCGTCGTGACCAAATCAGAGTTGGAAGCGAAGCGTCACAAGGCGGTATCGCTAGAGTTCGAGTTGGCAGGTGAGAAGAGGAAGCTAGACCTGGTCCAACAAGCCTGCACCACTGCCAATAAGAGATGGGAAGAGGCCCTTTCCAACAACGAAGAGCTGCGCGACCAGACCATCAAGGACAAAGAAGAGGTAGATGGTCGAATCGCAGAGTTGAAGAAGGTACTAGCAGAAGAGAGGGCCAAATTGGCATCTGAGAAGGTGGCGTACCCCGACTTACTCGTGGTGACCGTAGAGCAATTTAAGGGGTCCGCTGAATTCCAGATGGCCATTGATGTCGCGGTTGCCAGGAGTATAGCGAAGGAGGGGAAAAGGGGTGCTGGGCCATCGGGAGTTGCCGTTGGAGGGAGGAGCGAAAAAAAAGTGATCCAAAGCTTTTAGCGGTCAAACTTCTACAAGCATGAGATGAGCCAGTATTGGGACAGCAACTGGATGTGCTTCAAGTATAAGGCACAAGAGCTGTTCCCAGGCGTGGACTTCAGTCTCGTGAAGGTAGGGGAGGACGACGTTGCCCAGACCCCCTTGGATGAGGGGATTGAAAAAGAGGATCTCGCCTCTAGCGAGAGGGATTAATCTCTGTAACGTAGTGTAAAAATTTTGTTTTTGTTTGTTTTGTTGTTTTGTTTTGTTTTGTTTTTTGTTTTTTTTTTTTTTTTTGTACATGCAAGGTCTGTAATGAATTGTATAAAAGTGCAAGTTTGTTAATAAAATGATGAGTTTTTTTATTGTTGTTATTGTTTTGATTTGTAAATTTTAAATGGTAAAAATGGTTAAGTAGAATTAAATAAAAGTAGGTAAGAAAAATTTAGGAATATGAAAATTGATAAATTTGGTAAAAATGGGCAAGTGGATAATTATGAACTGATTTTAACTGAGTCTGGCAGCGACTGATTGTAATTGCATACTTAGTCTGGATGAGGCCAGCTTTGACTCAGACTAGCTAAGTTCTTCGCACTCAGTCTGGCTAAGACTCAAAGGGTTAAGGCTTTAATTGACTCAAACTGTCTGAGCTATTCCTCATGCTCAGTCTGGCTGAGACTTGAAGGGCTCAGGCGGGCTGAGGCTTTAGTTATCTTAGTTGGGCTGAGTTCTTCACGCTCAGTCTAGATGAGGCCTAAAAGGCTCAACCGGGTTGAGGCTTTAGTTATCTCAGTCGGGCTGAGTTTTTCATGCTCAGTCTGGCTGAGGCTTTAATTATCTCAGTCGGGCTGAGTTCTTCATACTCAGTCTAGCTGAGGCTTGAAGGGCTTAGTCGGGCTGAGGCTTTAGTTATCTCAATCGGACTGAGTTTTTCATGCTCAGTCTGGCTGAGGCTTGAAGGGCTCAGTCAAGCTGAGTTCTTCATGCTCAATCTGGTTGAGACTTGAAGGGCTCAGTCGGGCTGAGTTCTTCATGCTCAGTCTAGCTAAGGCTTGAAGGGCTCAGTCGGGCTGAGGCTTTAGTTATCTCAGTCGGGTTGAGTTTTTCATGCTCAATCTGACTGAGGCTTGAAGGGCTCAGTTAGGCTGAGGCTTTAGTTATCTCAGTCAGGCTGAGTTCTTCACGCTCCGTCTGGCTGAGGCTTGACCAAAAAGTTATTATTGAAACGCAACAAAGATAATGGAGATGCCAGATTATTGTCATTTAAGCCACAGCCTATTGATTACAAGTTTACACCATGCATGGAAATGGCGCAAATGAACAAGTGTGCAGATCGAGAAAAGAGCACATACAACAATTGAAAAATACAAAAACAAGAGGCGCCATTTCACTGGAAGTAACGCTTCAAACGCTTGGCAATCCATAGATGAGAGAGGTCACAGCCTTCCATATCTTGGAGACGGTAAGTGCCCGGGCGGGGTCTGGCCTTGACAACATAGGTTCCTTTCCATTTGGCTACTAGCTTGCCCTCGGTCAGTTTTTTAGTGGCAAGGGTTGCTTCGCGCAAGACTAGGTCGCCCACTGGAAACTCTTGAGGTCAGACTTTACGGTTATAATGTGTTCTCATTTTCTGCTGATATGACACCTGCCTGACCACAGTTGGCTCTCGGAGCTCTTCAATCAAGTCCAAGTCAACGCGACGCAACTCTTCTTCTAGTTTTGGATTTGGGTATAAAGCCCGAGGGGTTGGCAGGCCGATTTTCACTGGGATAACGGCCTCAATACCGTATGTTAGGTGGAAATGAGTCTCCCCATTAGGGGTTCGGGCGGTCGTTCGATAAGCCCAGAGCACGTTCGGCAATTCTTTGGCCCAGTGTCTTTTAACTGCTTCTAGTTTAGTTTTGATGATCTTCATAAGGGAGCGATTGTTGACTTCAACTTGCCTATTGGCTTGGAGATGACCTGGGGAGGAGAAACATGGCCTAATGTGGAGCTCTGCACAGAATTTCCTGAACTTGACATTGTCGAATTGCTTGCCATTGTTTGAAACGATGGCTTGGGGGATTCCAAATCGGTAGACGACTGACTACCAAATGAACCTGGTGGTGTTTCGCTCAATGATTGTTACCAGGGGTTCTGCTTCTACCTATTTGGTGAAGTAGTCAATGGCAACAACAGTGAACTTGGTCTGGCCTCTACCAGTGGGCAAAGGACCAACTAAGTCGATGCCTCACTTGGCGAAGGGGTAAGGGCTGCTTAGGGTAATCAGCTCTGTTGGTGGAGCATGGGGGATGTTGGCAAAACGTTGGCATTTATCGCATTTGAGCACAAATTCGATGGCATCGTGGTTGAGAGTAGGCCAGAAGTAGCCGGTGCGAACGATTTTATGGGCCAGAGACCTTGCACCCAAATGATTGCCACAGATGCCTTCGTGGAGTTCTCTCATCACATAGGTCGCTTGAGCAGGATTAAGACACTTGAGGTATGGGCGTGAAAATCCTCATTTGTATAATTGCCCGCCGATGAGGATGTAATTGGACGACCGGGCTTTGACTTTGATGGCCTACTGTTTATCGTCGGGCAACTCCCCTCACGTCAAAAACATAAGGATGTCTGCAGCCCAAGAGATAGGTTCATTTTGGAGGAAGTGAATCTCCTACTGATTTGGGGAAGTAATCGGATAGGTCACGTATTCAATGCAACTGCTGTGGTCGAGGTCTGACTAGTCGGCCGAGGCTAATTAGACCATTTTGTCTACCTTGGAGTTTTCTGACCTATGGATGTGTTTGATCTGGAAAGTATTAAAAAGGTGAACAAGAGGAAGTGCAATGTCCCTGCAGGCCCACATCGTGTCTTCCTTTGCATCGAACTCCCCAGTGATCTGCTCGACAATCAGTTGGGAATCACTGAACACATGAAGGTGGCTTACACCAATGTCTCCGGCCAGACGAAGACCCGCTATCAAGGCCTCGTATTCGGCTTCATTATTGCTCGCGTTGAATAGGAGACGGAGGGCACACTTGAAATACCCGCCCTCAGGGACAGTGAGAATGAGACCGACCCCACTACCTACTTTGCGGGATGACCCATCAACATGAAGGGTCCAGGAATAGGGGTCTTCTGCCTCGAAGTTGAATTGTGTTGGCGAAGGGGACACGTTCGGTGTGAGATTGGTGAATTCCAAGATAAAATCGGCAACGACCTATACTTTGATCGCTGTTCAAGGTCGGTAAGAGATTTCAAATTAACTGAGCTCGACGGACCATTGCATCAATCTTTCTGACAACTCTGTCTGTTGCATAACCGTTTTCAAAGGCTGGTCAGTGAGAACCACTATGGAGTGAGCTTGGAAGTAAGGTCGAAGGCACCTTGAGGCTATGACCAAGGCGAGGGCCATTTTCTCCAACAAAGGATAGTTCTGTTCCAGCCCCCTGAGAGCGCAGCTGATATAATAGATTGGACGTTGTACCGAGCTATCTTCCCTGATGAGGGCAGCACTGACTACTATAGACACCCCATTTTTGACCGGCCCTAAGACTTGGGCGCTTTCTTTTGATTACTCGATGATGACAATTAGAATGTGTTTCTCACAAAATTCTCAGTAAGAAAGATGGAATTTAAGTTTTAATCCCAACCTTCACCCATTTTTTGGCCAAACTATTTTAGACCTTAAAACCCTCATTTCAAAATATGTTTTTTTTAAATGTTTCTACGATGTCCCGAAGCTCCCATTTTGGTTAAAATATTGTACTTTTCAGTAAACCGAGTAAGGGCAAAGTGGAAATCAATGGAAGGGAGGTGAAATTTTTGAAAAATATTTAAAAATATCTTCTTTATAGGTTTGGAATTGAAGGAAATAGGAGGGGATGAAAGAAAGCTGGTTTAGGAAAAGGATGAGTATCAAATCATTAAGAAGGAAATGAGCAGTCTTCACTAAATTAGGCATTTCTCTTTGTACACTTGGAATTTAAATGTGAGGCTACCACCATTGGAAATTAGACTTTTGGGGCTTCAATTTAGACCCAAGAACCACCTTAGACCAAGTCTAAATAAGGGAGATATGCCCATTTGAAGTTAAGCTTAAGAACAGATTTTGTTGATCCAGCCCGAGACAGCCTTCACTAAATTAGGCATATCTCTTTGTACACTTGGAATTTAAATGTGAGGCCACCACCATTGGAAAGTAGACTTCTGGGGCTTCAATTTGGACCAAAGAACTGCCTAAAACCAAGTCCATATGGAGGAGATATGCCCATTTGAAGTTGGGCTTAAAAGCAGATTTTGTTGATTCGACCCAAAACAGCAATAGCCCATTTTTCTTGGTTTTGGTTCGGTTGGGACAACCCATTTACCTTTTTTTTTTTGCGCCATTCAAGTAAATCCACTCATCCTCCATTATACCTAATCATCCTCCATAGTCAAAAAAATGTTTTGTTTGCATCCATAAAGGAGTATCCCATGCAACCACCTTGAAAATTTGCCCTCCTATCACATTCTTGTCTCCCACCTTGTCTCCCACCTCTTTTTGACCTTTACTCTCCCTCATTGCCTATATAGAATGATCATATTGTAAAAAAGGGGGAGGACCACGAAATTGAAGAGAAAGGACTGAGAAAAGAGTAAAAAAAGAGAGAAAATTTGAGTTTTTGAGCAAAAAATATTCCTATCATCCATATATACCCCATGCCTTCCATAGCTACTGAAATTCCTCATTTCCATACACCAAAACCACTCCAAAAATTCTGATATAACCAAAGATCAATCGCCTCGATTATAAGAAAGAATTTTTAGTGATTGAAAGTGAGAAAAACTAGAGAGTTAGCCACTTTCCATACCACAAACTCCATAAACTCCATAATTTCGAATTGAGGATTTGAGAACACACTTCCTACACTTGAGGGTGATCAAGAGGAAGTTTGGAAATCAAGAAGTTCAATCTTTCTTTGGAAGGTGAATTTTTAATCTTTCATTTTCTTATATTTTATATCTTATATTTATATTCTTGCTTCTTATTTCATTGTGTTTTGTTATAATCCAAGTGATTTGTTTATCTCATATTTATTTTCTTACTTTATATTTCATAAGTGTGTTGTTATAATCCTAGTGGTTTGTTTAGCTCATAATTATTTATTTATTTATTTTTATTCGCATACTTTAATTTCATATTAGTTTTGTTGTAATCTTGCATGTTTTACCTCATATTTATTTTTTTCGTGTATTAGTCTCATATTAGTTTTGTTGTAATTTTGCATGTTCTATCTTATATTTGTTTTATTGCTTTAGGTTTATGTTGTGAGTTTGCACTTATTTTTTTTTTTTTTTAATCTAACCGGTAGTGGTTAGTTGAGCCACCTACATATTTTTTGTTTGTTCTTTTTCTTGGTTTCGCAACAAGACAGGTTTTGCTTGGCCTAGTTCGCCGGTCGATTAGCTTTTTCCGAATAAGATGGCGTAATCTCCCAATATTGACCAATTTCCGCCGGCAGTTCTAAAGAACATGAAGCTTTTATTTTATTTATTTATTTATTTTATTTTGAGTGTATTGTGAGGTTTTTATTTTGTTGTAATATTCTCCTCATCCCTCTCTAATTTGGTTTGTAATTATTCTTTAAAATGTTGTAATAATTCCCCGCCCCGCTTTTTTCTATCCCGTTCTTTTACTTGCTTTCTTTATTTGTACATAAACATCATATTTATTTTTCATCATAGTTATGTTTTGCATCCATGTTTCATGCATCTTGATTCGGCTAAGTTTGCAGTTGTGGATTTAATCAATTCCTATGTGATTACGTGCGCTACCTCATGTTCTTGAGATGATTCACATATCATATTTTAGAAGCTGAATCTTTAGTTGCATCTCATGAGTGAATTGCATTAGGGTTTTGTATATAAGATCATGCATATTTTACTAACTTTGTTTTGCAGCTTGTTCGTGGGACATCAAACACGTGAGTTTTTATGCTTTAGCATCCTGTGTGTGTGTGTTTTTCTTACTATGTCTAGCATTCTACCATGAGGCTAGTTGCTTATGTGATATAACTCTATGAATGCCAGTGGATAAAGGTTGTGTCGCTTAATTTGGAATGATGTTGATTTTTCATGCTTGTAAACTCAATTTATTTGGGTTGTACAGCGTCAAAACTCTTTCAAAATGCATGATATCGAATTGTTCCAAAATGAATGGCATAGTCTATACTTGTATGCTTCACATAGTAAATTTTAGGATTTATTAACTAATCAGAACATGAACATATAAATAAAATAAAATTCATATCATGGTTAGTAAAGACCGATCTTTGATCGGGTGGACGGGGGTGCTCATTATTGACCTTCCCCTCTCATACCTAAGGTTCCGAGCCAAGCATCCTTGGTTACGACGAACAGTAGCCTTGGCACGAGTCATGGGTTTCCTAATTTTTCCAAAATAAATATTAGGTGGCGACTCTGAGATCTGATGGCGTAGTCCATTTTTGACAAAATTGCAATAAAATGGATTTTCAATAAAAGTTGCCAAATCTGGACTCTCATCTATGTTTCACATTGCACTCGTGAGAATAGATCAAAGAGATCTTGGGGGTCCGAACTGTTTAACGCGCGCAGGTACCCCCCGGGCATGTTACAACTACAGTGTTTGATAAGGCTAAGAAGAGGAAGAGGGTTTCGCCTAGGAGTGCTTGAAAGATGAGGGGGGTTGGCCATGCACTGCTTAAGTTGTTGAAAAGTTTCCTCAGATTTGGTGTTCCACTCAAAAGCCTGTTAGAGGACTTTAAAAAATGGAAGACATTTGTCTGTTGCTCGAGAAATAAAGCGGTTGAGGGTGGCGACTCTACCCGTGAACCGTTGAACCTCCTTGACCGTTCTGGGAGACCGCATTTCTATCAGGGCCTTGATCTTTTTGGGGTTGGCCTCGATGCCCCGTTGGCTGACCATGAAACCTAAGAACTTTCCAGATCCCACGCCGAAAGCGCACTTAACTGGATTCAGCTTCATCTGATATTTGCATAAAGTTTCGAAGGCTTCTCCCAGGTCTACCAAATGATCAGAGGAGAGTTTACTCTTGACTAGCATGTCGTCAACGTAGACTTTCATGTTCCGGTCTATCTGGTGTTGAAAGACGGTATTGACCAGACGTTGGTAAGTTGCTCTGGCATTTTTTAGTTCGAACAGCATAACACAATAATGATAAGTTCCTCTGTCTGTGATGAAGGAGGTGTGTTCCTGATCGGCCGGGTGCATTAGAATTTGATTGTAGCCGGAGAAGGCATCCATAAAGCTAAGCATCTGGTGTTCGGTTGTGGCATCAACCAACAGATCTATCTAGGGAAGGGGATAACTATCTTTAGGGCAAGGTCGATTAAGATCGGAATAGTCGACGCAGAGTCGCCATTTACCATTATTTTTGGGGACCATGACTACATTAGACAACTATCTGGGGTAATCCACATTTTGGATGAACTGCTCCTTCAGTAGCTTGTCTACCTCAAAAGTGATGAGAGCATTGTGTTCCGCGTGAAAGATACGTTGTTTCTGGCAGAAAGGTCGGAAGTAGGGCTCGATACTGAGACGGTGAGTGATGAAAGAGAGATCGATGCCTGGCATGTCGGAATGAGTCTGTAGACGCGCCCTCGGGTCTCATGCTACAGTTTGGACTCAATTTGTGTCGGTCCTTAATCTGAACCAAAGAGTCCAAATCCGGCAAATCTCTTTGAGAAACAGATTTTTGAAAAGAAGTGCCAAACATGGATTGCTTTGCCAGATACAGAGTCGCCACCTAAATATTTTTTATGGGGGAATTTAGGAAACCCTGACTCGGTGCCAAAGGCCACGTGTCCATCATCACCAAAGTTTTCTCGGCTCGGGAGCTTGGGTACGATTGGGGAAGGTCAGCTATGAGCACCCCCTTTCGCCCGATCCGAAGATCGGCCTCTACTAATCGTGATATCCGTTTTTTGAAAACGTTGTGTGTTCTTATTCCGATTATTAGCCTAGAATTACTATGTTATGCGCACAGCAAACAAGTATAGACCAAATAGCCTAAATTGGAACAAAACATTTCATGCTTGTTTTGAAAATGGTTTGTTACTCGCAAGTAGGCTGAAATGCAGGTTTTGCCACCTTCAAGTGGGCTTAAAACTCACAGTTTTAATGCATTATTCTAATTTAGGTAATTCGACCTCCACCCACAGGCATTCAAGCAGTTATATCACATAAGCATCTAGCCTTATGGTAATCATACTATTATGGCAACACTCACACGCATGCGGTATGCTAAAGCATAAATGCTTACCGAGTACTCCAAGCCAAAATAAGAACATGTTAGCAATTATGCATGATCCAAGTCCATGTTTAAATGCCTAATGCAACGCATACAGAATGTCACTAGAGTAGGCTCGGCTAGTCTATAAATGACATGTGAAAATGCACAAGTAGCATGTATTCAAGTTAGAATTGAAATACTTATGCAGTTAGTATGATGCGCCGAGCCTGGTGCATGCAATACTGATGAATGATGCACGCATGCATAGCATAAGGTATGCTAAAGTAAACATGTCCTAATACTAACCATCAAAAGCAGGTAAGTAAAAGGGAGAAAGAAGTGGGGGTTAGAAGACATGCACACACGCACCCACACTTATTAAAATTCACCCTCGCTCGGAGGGACCAAAAGAATAATACAAATTAATTAACCTACAAGCTAATTAATTATTACAGACCAATTAATTAATTAACGAATTAACTAATCTAATGAAAGCAGTAAACGGCCTCGGGAAGAGGGCCCAATGCAATGCGCGTTCGGAAAGTCACTTTCATGCACAAGTTTGCCTCTGCTTTGACTGTTCTGCTTCTCTGAAAATTGCACAACTCCCAAGGTTGCTTCTCTGAGTGTTGTGGGACACTACTGGCTAAGCGAGATCATCACCGGCCATTTAGAATGGTCATCGGCTAAACATTATGCTCTCGACCAAACCTGTTTTGCCGGTCGGCACCCAACACTGCCGGCCGGCCAATTCTTCCTGCTGAAACCTATTTGATAGCAGCAGAGGGCAGACAAGGCATGACAATGTATTTCAAGCAAATGTATGCACCAACCACACTCCCTATCATGCAAGGGACTCAAAGGAGGATGGGCCTCGATTCTCGGACCACCAATCGCGCATTTCCATGCATGATGGCCCAAAGAATCAAGTGTGCATTTCGATTTCAAATGAAATGCAATGCACTTAAACAAACAAAGGGGCTTTCAACCTCTATCATGGCTTGATCAAGAGGTGAAGCATGCATGCCAATGCAATGCAATCCTAAGCATGTGAGCCTAAGTGTGCAATATGGGCATGCAAGCAAGTAATGCAAAGATGCAACTAGCCAAGCATGCAAAGTGTAACAACAACATGCACACATGCAAGGTGCAATATGGACAACATGTTAGATACAAAGCATACCAAATGCAACAACACAAAGGTGTGCAACAATGTGTCATGAGCCAAGTATCTACATATATAAGCATGCATGCAAACATGGCTTAAAACTTTACACATAAAAAAGGTAACTCTCAAGCACACTTAAGAGGATGTAATCATGGACAAATGGCATGCACCTTAAGCTTTGAAATTGCATAGAAAAGAGGTGCCAAAACAAGCAAACAAGGTAAGCATGGCATGTAACAGTGGTCCAAGATTCAAGGCAAGCCCATGGGGGATTGAACTACACTTAATGCAACCACACATGGCATGAATTAAATGACCAAAACTAGAGTTTTAGCATGCTAAAACAAAGCCAAAAGACCACTTAGATGACATCTAAATGACTTACACATGGAAACATACACAATGACCAAACATGGAACATAAGACAACAACCTTTTAACACATTAAAGGGATATCAAGTGCAAGCATATAGGCATGCCACAAGGACTGAAATAACATGACAAGTGGTTCCAAACCACTGAAATGATGCGAGGATGGCATGCTAGAGGGGTCAATGCTCAAGACATACAAGAGAGTTTGCACGGTAGCTATACAAAGCAAAGCATGGATGACTCAAATGACCAAAAATAGTCCCTTAGCATACTAAAACAAGCATAAAAGCTTCACAAAGCTAGGCCAAAATACATGAGCATGATAGTCTAAATGCTAGGCACATGTTGAGGCAAATCATGGCATTACAAGGCATGTATGCTAAGCAAGCATGGTGTACCAAAACCAACATACAAAAATGCTATATTATGACATAATAAGCATGAAAATTAGTCAAGGCATGGTCAATACACACTCAAACTATATGCTCCCTCAAGAGGCTAAAAATGGCCCTTTTCAAGGACAACAAGGAGAGGGAGTGGCCCTCTCATTCCTAGGACCTCCAGGCACCATCCTCATCACTGAAATCCCTCAAAATTTTAGTGGTGAGGAGGCCCAAACACAATGGTCCCGGAGTTCAACCGAAATGGCACAAAACAAGGGCCAAACAAGCCTTAAGAGGGGTCAAACAACCCCAAAGCTTAAAACACCCTTAACAAACTATTTAGAGCACTCAAAAACAAGACTTTTCTATGTTATATGTTAAGCTCAAAAATAGTTGCAAATATGGAAAAACAAGCTATGAAAACAAGGCTTAAAAGAAGTAAAAGCTCACCCTTGAAGCTCAGCAGCAAATTAGCAACTTTTGGACCAAGAAAAGGCTTCAAATCACCCCAAAAATCACCTTCAAGGACCTCAGCTCAATAAAGGGAGTAGAGAACTAGGTGTTTGTATGCAAAAGTGCAAAGAAAATGCACTTTTGAGCACAAACAAGCCCTAAACCTTAGAGAGAGAGGCAGAAAAATGTAGAGAAAGAGGGAGATTTTTGCTCCTTTTTTTGTATATCTCCTCCTCTTCCTCTTGTATATCTCTCTCTCTTTTTGAGAGAGCTTGATTGATATAGATATATCAATCTGCAGCCCCCTCAGAAGTCCCACGTCCAGGCATGGGCTGGGGTATGGCCTGGATTGACAGCTGCCAACTGTCTGCAGAAATATCTGTCGAAAACCACATTTGGCTGGCTGGCCATCAAAGTGGCCGACCGGCAGTCAAATTGGCCGGCCGGCCATCACATTTGGCCGACAGCAACATAACACAGCCGGTGGCCTCAAGCCATGGCTGGTGGAGTGTGGGGATGTCCCAAAAGCCATTCCCTGCCCTCCAAAGCAAAAACACAAGTGTTTGGTGCAAAACCAGACACAAAACGGTCGAGTCGAGAGATCCTGAGGCAAGGCACGTAGCCGAGGCCTCCGGGAACTCAAGACGAACACAAACATGGATGATCACCGAGTGTTCAAGCGGTGATGTCCAAGTCTTGAGGACGGTAAAAAATAGAGTGTCTACAGGGTCCAGGCAAACACATCATTGTGCTCGGTTAGGAGAGCTGTGAGGTCGACCTTGGCTTGGGAGGAAAGTTGGTGTAGACCGCCTGGAACTCCGCTCCGCGCGCGAGGGCGCGAATTGTTGTTCTTAACTACTATAGTTCGGACTCATGTCACGGTTCTGAATCTAATCTCACAAAGTACAATATAAGACTGATAAATCACCAAAGAGTCCAAATCGGAAAAACCGTTTTGGAAAATCGATTTTAATCAAGAAGTGCCAAACATGGACTGCTTTGCCAGATTACAGAGTCGCCCCCTAAATATTTTGTTTTCGGAAAATTTAGGAAACCCTGACTTGTGCCTAAGGCCACGTGTCCTTCATCACCAAAGTTGCCTCGGCTAGGGAACTTAGGTACGAGGGGGGAAGGTCCTGAAATGAGCACCCCCGCTCGCCCGATCGAAAGATCGGCTTTTACTAACATGATATTTTGTTTTTGAAAACACACGTGCTCTTATTCTGATTATTGACCTAGAATTACTATGTGATGCAAACAGCATACAACTATAGACTAGATCGCCTAAGTTGGAACAAAACATTTCATGTTCGTTTGTTTGAAAACGATTTAGAGATGCTACTCGCAAGTAGGCTAAGTCGTGGTTTTGCCACCTTCAAGTGGGCTTAGAAAACATGATTTTGATGAATTGTTCCAATTCAAGCAATCCAACCTTCACCCACAGGCATTCAAGTAGTTAATCACTTAAGCAGTTAGCCTCATGGCAAGCATGCTATCATGGTAGCATACACATCTCATGCAGTATGCTAAAGTACAAACACTCACAGTGTACTCCGAGCCAAAACAGAGAACTAGTTAAAAATCATGCATGATCCTAGTTCATGTTAAGATGGCTAATACAACACATGCAAAATGTAACTAAAATAGGCTCGGCTATTCTAAGATGTCATGTGAATGCAAATCAATAACATGCTATTGAACAAGTATTCAAGTAAATATATTGAAATACAATGCAGTTAGTATGATGCGCCGAGCCCGATGCATGCAAGACAGATGAATGGATACATGCATGCGAAGCATAAGGATACTAATGAAATATGTCCTAAAACTAACCATCGTAAGCAGTTAAGTAAAAGGGAGAAAGATGAAGGTTGGAAGACATGCATCACACACACGCACGCTTATTACAACAGTTAGCTCTCTCGACGGAGGGTCCGAATAATAAGCTAATTAAACTAACTATTACAAAATGAAACTAATTAATCAAATTAATTAAATTACAAAACCAAATAAGTAAGAAACTAAATAGGCAGCCACAGCTCTGCCTCGGAATGATGAATGACGCATGCTCGGTCGCGTCCTCTCGGAAATCCACCACCGTGCCTCATATTGCCTCTGTTTGCACTGTTTTAGACTTCTAAAAATTGGGCCAATCTCCAAAACACTTCTGATCCACCTTATGTAGAACCTGAGATGTGGTCGGCCAAGAGGAATGGTCATTGGCCAAATTTGAGGATATCGGTCAATTATTGATAACCGATCGGCACTCTAGATAGTCGATCGGCCACTTCTTCCTGCAAACTTCTCCTTTTGCTGCAACAGAGCACTAATAGAGGCATGGCAGTGTATTTGCAAGAAAATGTGTGTGCAACTACACTGCTTATCATGTCTAAGGCTCAAAGGAGTGTAGCGCTCGACTCTTGAGCCATCAATCACGCATCTCAATGCATGATGGCCAAAGAGGCTGAATTACACAAATCAATGTCAAATGAATGCACAAAAACACATAAATGCCTTGACCTCTATCATGCATGATCAAGAGTGTTGGCAACTGAAAATTGAGGCACGTTTCATCACTTCAAGTATAAAATGTCCCTCATTCCTCGTGTTTGAATTGACACCCTATCCAAACACAATGCAATGCAAGGCATGCACACACTACGCAATGCAACAAGCATACAAAAATCATGCTATGCAACAAGTATACAACAACGTGCTATCTATGCAACATGTTAAACACCATGAACATGCAACATGCAAACAACATAAGCATGCAATAACAATATGCAAGCAACATGAGCATGCAACAACATGCAATGGCAAGGGCTATGTAATGCAACACTTAAAGGACCAAACCAACCACGAATAAGCTTCATGGATGCCAAAATAATGGCCAAACAATTGGTTCACAAACAAAACGTGAAGGCACCAACTCTCAAGCACATTGAAGGGGTATAAAATGTGAGAGTGTGGTAATGAAGTAGGCTTTGAAATCACATTCCAAATGAGGCTAAATCATGCACATACGATAAAGAACGCATGCTAGTGGGCTCAAAGCTTAAAGCTAGCCAAGGGACTTACACCATGGCCATAACAAGCAAGTCCCAAAGGGCCAAGGTGACTCAAAACAGTCCCATGGCAAGCCAAAACAAGACTAGAAACATGCTTGAACAAGGTTAACTCATGCTAGAATGGAAGGCACAAAACATGACGCATACAAGGCCAATAAGGATGATTGCACTACACCTACCAAAATCAAGCATGGGATGACTATACTAACAAGAATCAGAGTTATGGCATGTCAAAATAGCACCAAAAATGTACTGATATGGCAGCCCACAAGCTTAGGCAACATGGCATGCATGTAGGCTCATATTTAAGGCATAAAGCACAACCCCTCCAAGGCATTGAAAGAGTGTCATATGTGAGTGTGTGACTATGAAACATGCTCTGAAATCTCATACAAAATGATGCTAGATCATGCAAATAACCCAAGCAATGCATGCTAATGACTTGGAAACTCAAAGCTAACAAGCTAGAATGCACTATGGCTATACAAAGCATGGCATGCATGACCAAAGCAACTTCAAACAGAGCTTAAGCATGCTGAAATATGACTAAAAACTTCTTTGAGTTGAGCCAAAATCATGCTAGAATGATGATCAAAAGTATAGAGCATGTTAGGCTAGCAAGTAGCATTACACTACAAGTGTATGAGGCATTCAAGAGACAATCAAACTAGCCCAAAACAGTGCTATATCATGGCAAAACAAAGCCTAAGACATGCTAAAATGGAGCCTCAAGGAAGTAGAAAAAATATGCTAACTTGGTGAGCCAATACCACAAGCACACAAGAGAAGAAGAGGGGGGACAACCCCCTTCTATTTGAGACCTTAAAACACACTTTCCACCACTGAAATTCCTCTGGAATTCAGTGGTAGAAAGGCCAAATAAAGGTGAAAACAAAGGCCTAAAGAGATGATTCAAGACAAGGCCAAACAAGGCTCTAAAGGGGGTAGACCACCCCCAACACCAAAGAGACCTTAAAAAAACATGTTAAACACTTAGAATCAAATCTTTTTTCAGTTGAAAGCAAGGCCTAAAACAATATTCAAGGATGGCCAATACGGTATACAAACAAAGGCTTAAAAGGGGGAATAACTCACCCTTGAAGCACAACTTTGAAACCAGCAACCTCTGAGGCAAAAACCAACTTTCAAAGCTCAAACAACACTCCTAAGAACCTCAGCTCAAAGATGGTGGTGTGTTGCTAGGCGTTGTAGTGCAAAAATGAAGAGAAATCTCACTTTTTGAACCTCTGGAAAGGGAGAGTGGTCTCCCTTCTTATAGGAAAACAAGTCTCAAGCTTGTTTAGCAAGCTAGAGCTTGGTTCAAATCCCTCTATACACGTGTATGGAGGATACACCAAGTGACCAACAGCTGGCACCAGCTAGAAGAAAAAGATCTGCAAAAGCAGAAAAAAGGGTCTCGGCCAAAAAATGGCTGATCGACCAAAAAGAGTGCCGACTGCCCAACACTTATGGCCGATGGCAAGAAGAAGAGGCCGATAAGCAAGAGGCCTGGTCGATGGGTTGTGGGGCTGGCCAACAAGCCAACCCTTTCCCTCAGAAACAAAACCACAAGTCCCTGGTCCACAACCAAGCACAAAACAGACAAGTTGAGAGGTTCTAAGGCAAGGCGCGCAGCTGAGACCTTCAGGACCTCAAAACGAACACGAACATGGATGATCATCGAGTGTTCAAACGATGACATCCAAGTCTTGAGGACGGTCAAAAATGGGGCGTCTACAGTTGGCTGCCGATCCTGGCTGTTTTGGCTGAGTTCTAAGGATCGATGGGGATTTCGACAAGTTCTTCCACTGGTTCCCATCTGACTAACACTTCTTCGTCCCTGACGTCGAGTCCTTCGATGATCATAGCTTCCTTCAGCTTGACCTCTTTTAGTGAGGTGATATAACATTCCCTGGCCATCGTCTGCTCGCCCCTCATGGTGCCTACCCCAAGGTCGGTGGGGAATTTCATGGCCAGATGGTATATGGAGGTGACAGATTGGAAGGCGTTAAGAGTTGTGCGGCCGAGGATTATGTTATAGGCAGAAGGACAATCGATGACAAGGAAAGTGAGTAACTTGGTTGTCTATCGTGGGTACTCTCCGATGGTGATGGGAAGATTGATGGAACCTATAGAGGTCACCCTATCTCCCGTGAAGTCGACTAACAGGGTCTGGAGAGGGGACGATTTTTCTTCACCGACTTTAAGCTGGCGATAGGTGTTCAGGAAGATAATGTCGGAAGAACTGCCATTGTCGACAAGCACCCATCTGACTTTGTAATTGGATAAGAGAGCAGAGATGACGAGGGGGTCGTCATGAGGGAAACGGATGCCTGTGCAGTCGACCTATGTAAAGGTGATGGGTTCAGTCCACTGCTTGGGGCGTTTGAAGGGGCGATCTAATGTGGCGACTTCCTTATCGGAGCCCTGCCTAATTTTTCTGAGTTCGACTTGCTGGGCCGAACGGGATGGTCCTCCGCATGCAAGCCCGCCAGCGATGACTCTGATCTCTCCGACCGAGGGAGCAAGGTTGCCTTGGGGTCGGGGTTGTAATGGGGGTCTATCATTGTCTCGGTTAGGTTGTGGGGGTTGTGAGGGAGGGGTTTGTCGGTGGCGGCCCCTGGCGGGTTCGGTCCTTAGCCGCTGTTGGGAGCATATTGCCGTGAACCAACTGAGGCGACCCTGGAGTATCATATTTTCCACCTGGTCTTTGAGGTTAACACATTCCTCAGTGTTGTGGCCGAGGGTTGGAGCCATTTCAAGTTATAATCCCGCTGGATCTGGTTCAAGACTTGTTCTATAGGGGAATTGAGGGGATTGTACCTCTTGAACCGACCGATTAGGGCGAGCGGGTCGGTCGGTATACTGAGGGGTTTGCTATGTATATTGGGTGGGTCTGGTTTCAGATTCCTTTCTCTTCTTCCTGGAGGTTGGGTTTTTAGCTGTAGTATCTTGGCGGGCTGCCAAAGAGTCTTCGGCGTTCATATATTTTTGGGCTTTGTAAAGGACGGTGGCCATGGAGGTTTGAGGGTTTTTGGAGAGGGAGAAGAGGAAATCAAATGATCTTAAACCAGCCATGAAAGCCGTGAGGATGACCTTATCGTCGTTTTCCGTCACCTGTAGGGCTTCGGTGTTAAAACGGGTGACAAAGCTACGTAGCGACTCCCCCTCCGTCTAACGGATGTTAAGAAGCTGTTGGCGTTGAGTGCCAATGAAATGGCTCAGAAAGGAGTCACTTAGGTGTTGGAAAGTTGAAACGGAGTCCGGTGGTAGTTGACTAAACCATAGTCGAGCCGACTCCTTAAGCGTCACGGGGAAAGCCCGACACATGATCTCATCAGGAAAAGCATGGAGGATCATTAGGGTTCTGTAAGTCTCCAAATGGTCAACTGGGTCCACTGTGACGTCGAAAGAGTCGATCGAGTGTATTTTGAACTTAGGAGGTAGGGGTTTGTCCCTGATGGAGGCGACAAATAGGGAGTTGGCTGTTGTGAAGGGTTTATGCTGTATAATTTGCATAACTCCTTAAAGCTGGAGTTTCATGGCTCAGAGTTCAGCATCCCAAATAGGAATATTGTCATCCCCCCGAGGGCAGTGGAGGCTAAATGCTACTAGCCTCTCCTTCAGGGGCAAATGTTTGACTGGACGAATGTAAACCTCGAAATAGTGGGTTCATGTCTTGGGGTGGAGCTTGCCCACCCTCTCAGTTAGAGATGTGGGCTTGCTGGAAAGAATGGCTTGGGTTTTCTTCTCAATTGAGAGGGATATCTTGTGGTGGTGGGGGAGGCATAGGGAGGTTTCGCTGGAGCAAAGCGTTGATCAAGGCCTGGTTTTGCTCGGTCAAATGGTTGATGCTGTTGGTGAGTTCTGTGAAGTACGGAGATGGGTTGTTTGGATTGGTAGGGTCGGCTAGGAGGTCGACGACGTTGTGCTGAGAAGCCATGGATCTTGTTGTGACTATTCACCTTGATGGCTAGAGAGGAGGGATTATCGAGAACAGGTCTTCGGTAACAATGAGCACAATTGTCACATGGAATGGTGATTCCCACAAACGGCGCCAACTGATAGTGCTGCTTATCGTAGGCCCATACTTCCAACGTCGTTCCCTGATCACTGAGCCCACCGAGGTAACTGCACAAAAGCCCAGCCGAGAACGGGAGTCCCCCAACGAACCCTCCGACGGTTAAGTTAGAAGAGAGAGAGGTTAATGGCGAATGATAGGAGAATAACGACAGGGCACTTAACCTTTTTATGTTTTGGAAGCCTCCTTATATCCTTTGTTCATCATTTCCTTATCCACTCCGACTTGTTATGTTGGCCGAAAGTCTACGCTCTAGCTTGCCTTGTTCATGGTGAGACTGTCTGCTCCGACATGAAAGGATTATCATATTTAATGCTGTAGGGGCTTCATTAATGGCTGATGTGTGGTACAATAACTTTGCAGGATCTTTGTCTGCTCATGTGGCTGGTTCTCCTCTTGACAAGTGTTCAGATGCCATTGGTTCTTGGTGTAATATTGAGTTCCAGTAGTATTGGGCTTTGGTGTTTAAACCGTGTATTAGGCTCCAAGTGGTGGGCCAAAAAGTCTCTATGGGCCCACCGATGTCAACTATTATACACTATATAAGGTTTGTAGGTTCATTTGTAGTATTCTAGAAAAATGAAGAAGATATGCTTACGATGTTTGTGCGTGGTCTTTATTTGAATTGAACCGTAACCAGTGAGACTAGACGAACTAGGTTCTTATCTTTAAGATAATCTTCTTCATTTGAATTGAGCCGCAACTAGTGACTTAGACTAGTGGGTTCTTATCTTTGACACTTCAATCCAAAAAAATAAAAAATTTAATAAAAATATTTTCTTAAATTTTGCTAAAGAAATTAAATGGATTTATTATGTGAGTTTCTATAATTTTTTAATTAGATCACTTATGAGGTTAAACACATTGAATAATATTCAAACTTTGATGCAGTTTTTTTATATATTTATTTATAAGATTAATGTTGATAATTAGAAGGTCAAAAATGTTAAAGACCCAAATCAATTATTAAATATTTTATCAAATACTCAAATGGGTGTGATACTCATTGTGAATCCTATTTAATGTGAGTTTCATATTCATGTGAATATTGTAAATCTTATGTGGTGGAAGTCTCATATTCTCATATATTTTCATATTTTAACATTCTCCTTTTAATAATAATAATTGAATTTACATGGAAAAATTTTTTTCTAGAATTTGACCCTTATAAGAAATTAGGCTTTGAGTTTTTAATGTTATCAATTTAAACTTTAAATTTTTATTTTGTTTTCAATTTAAACCATTTCTTTATTTTTATTAAGTAAAATTGATGGAAAAATGATATTTTAGTCATTAAACTCACTAAAAAAAGCTATTTTTGACGTTTGATGTATACATGTATTGAGTTTAATGAATAAAATATATATTATTTTTTGGAAAATTTACCAATAAATCCTATTTCACAAACTCTTAAACCAATTAGTCCCAACTTTATTCTTTTGTTCGGGTAAGTCCTATCAGTGGGGAAGTTTGTTACTTGTTGATCCTATTTTCCATATTTGGTCCTTTTTTATTTTATTTTTTTATTAACCATGTGAAGCACACACTGTATCCAACAATCCAAAGCCTCAAAGGCTTCGTCGAAGACTCCTTCCGACTCACCACCAACACCAACAAAACAACGAACACGAACGCGAAGTTCCACAACAGATCCAGAATCACGATCGGCTTCGAGTACGCCCAATCGCTCTGCCTCGCTTCGATCTGCTCCGCCGCCGCCTCTCTTACCCTCAACTTTGGCTCGCGCATCATTCTGCGACTGTCGCGGAGGCTCGGCGGGTGGCACACGAACCGGCGGCTCAGGAAGATCTGATCGGTCAGCAACGGGGTCGCATCGATTAGCTATTGTGTGTGTGTGTGTCTGCCCCTCGCAATGTGTGTGTGTATCTGTGTGTGTGTATTTGTATGTGTGTGTATCTGTGTGTGTGTGTCTGTCTGTGTGTATCTGTGTGTGTGTATCTGTGTGTGTGTGTCTGTCTGTGTGTATCTGTGTGTGTATCTGTGTGTGTGTGTGTGTCTGGGTGTGTGTATATGTCTGTGTGTGTGTATCTGTGTGTGTGTGTCTGTCTGGGTGTGTGTCTATGTCTGTGTGTGTGTCTATGTCTGTGTGTGTGTATATGTGTGTGTGTATCTGTGTGTGTGTGTCTGTCTGCCCCTCACAAAGTATGTGTGTATCTGTGTGTGATAGGAGAAAGATGGGACTAAATGGTTTAATAGAATAAAAATGGGACCAATTGGTTCATAAGTTCAAATTTTTGGATTTATTTGTAAATCTCCCTATATTTTTTGGGTCAATTTTACTGAACAAAAATAGACAAATAATTTGTATTGAAAACAAATCAAAATATTAAAATTTACATTGATAAAATTGTTACAAGACTCAAATCTAAGAAATTTTTTTAGTAGGAATTATATGCAGAGGAGGAGTTAGAGAAAAAAATTATAAACACATGGGGGTGCAAGTGTATTTGTGGTGGAATGTAAATGAAAGACTGTGGGGGTGCAAATGTCACTTGCATCCCTCCATGTGTTGGTAGTTTTTTTTCCCAACTCGCAACTATATGTAGTTCCTTTTTTTTTATAGAGCATTGTTATTCATTACTAAAAATTAAGATATTAAAGGCAACACTCTCTCTCATATAATCTCTAATTATTAACCAATCATATCACTTACATATCATTAAATTAAAAAAATAAACTTATACATCATCTTCATTTTTTATAATTGTCCCAATTTATTTTGACTACCAATTACGCGACATGAAAATATAAATTGAGCTCTTCTCCACAATCTTTACAAAGCGGTAGAGTTCCTTTCAATCTATTCCCTAAAAAACATATAGTCAACAACTATGCTTTCATTTTTAGAACTCAGCTACAACTTCATTCACTCAATTCTCATACTAGCCATCTTTGGGTACCTGTAGACATTCACGAACCCAAAAAGGGAACAACAACGGTGGCTGCACTCCTACCAAGACCCCGTGGCGTACCGATACTCGGGTCTATCCCATTCCTCGACACAAACCTGCACGAATCGTTCTCCGAACTAGCTCACCGGTATAACCCAATCTACAAGCTCTGGCTCAGGAAAAAACTGTGTCATGATTACCTCACCATCCCTGGCAAAACAAGTGGTCCGTGACCAAGACACTGTTCTGTCCAACAAAGACGCTCCTGTTGCAGCGCTAATCTCCTCGTACGGTGGAATTGACATCGCATGGTCCCCCTATGGGTCCCACTGGCAAAATATGCGTAAAATATTTGTCAGAGAAATGCTCAATAATAGCAACCTGGACTCTTATTACCATCTTTGATGAACCGAGGTTCGTAAATGGTTACAGAAGTCCAGGAAAAGACTAGCAGGGCTGTCAATATAGGCGAAATCACTTTTGTGACAGAGTTTAATGCTGTTTTGAGCATGTTTTTGGGGAGTACATTTGACAGCCAGAAGGGTAATAGTACTAGTGGTGATCTTATTGCTAAGTTTCTGTTGGAAATTTAGTTTTATAGGCTTATTTTAGGCCAATTTTGAGTGGGGTCCACACGTCTTTTGAGGTGGGTCCGAAGAGATAACGTGTTCCTTGCTGTGTGGCAAGTCGCACGGTGAAAACAGTTCGTCAAAATCATTTATGAGTGAATGGGAACTTGACGTCGTTTTCAGGTTCGTGAAATGGACAATTAAAGAATTAAATGTGGGTTTCCTTGCAATGGGTTGTCCTACATTGAAACTTTAAGAGAGCTTTTGTGAGTATATAAGCTCTTGGTGTACTAACTTGGGTTGGGCTCCAAGGGGCTCCCCAAGTTTGTAAAAAGGAGGAGTTATGGATAAAGTGAACCTTAGCCCAAACCACTACATACGCGTGCCGTCGTCGCCGCCGTCACCGTCCAGCCAAGTTGAGCCGTGCCGTGCCTGGCGCGGTTGTGGGTCGAATCGGTTCTAATATTAATTTTTCGGACAAAATTTATTTGAATTTCAGAACAAAATTAATTTAATTTTGAGCCAAAATTTTTTAGTCCAAACAAACCTCCATTGATCCAATCTCAACAGGTTCAAACAGTTCTGGAAAACTGCCTAGCAGTTTTTCATCTGCTGCAATTAACAGATTTGTTCAAAATTCGAAACTATCTATTTAGTTTCATAACTATACCTGCTTGGAAGTTTGCATACCTGTTCAGAATTTTTGAATAGCCACCATTGGCCTTATAAATACCATGGCATTCTAGCAGTTTTGGAAGATCTGAAAATTCATTACTTTCCTCCTAGTTTTACTCTCTTGCATAATATTTTCATCATATTATTTTAGGAAAAAATTAAAGAGAGTATATAACACAAGGTTTTTGTTTGCTATACAAATTGTTTGGAGTGCTACTACAATTTGTTAAAATCATTGTATCTTGGGAGATAGACGCCATTTTTCCGTAAGTACCATAGCAGGGCGAATTTGTCTTAAGGACAGAGTGTCACACACTCGACTTGATCTTTTTATTATTCATTCGGTTCGGTAAAATAAATTATGTAAGTTATTTATTTTATTTCTTTGATTTGGCTTCAATTTATTTATTTCACACAAAAGATTGTTCCAACAATCTTAAAACAGATTCGAATTATTCTGTTTATATAGAATTTTTTGTTTGTTTCTTTTTCTCTTTCTTCTTCTTACAGAAATTATTTTTTATGGTTTTACAAAATAATATTCTGGTTGAAAAAATAAATAGTAATAATATACTGTTTGACAGATAGTAATAATATACTGGTATCATTAACAATTCAGAATATTTATTTGTGAAGTTTGTCAGAAATTAATTTTGGCTTTAGAAATAATTTTTGAGTGTTCATTAATTAAAATTCTATTTCAGTATTTTAATTGTTGAAGTGTTATAGAAATTTAATTTTCTGTGTGGAATTAATTTGGTTAAATAAAATTTTATTTTATTTTTAAATTAATTGAAAATAAAAGTTACAATTCTTGTTTTTTTTATTTTACAGAATTTAAGTTTGTGGCTTTGGTTTAAATTTTATGTATAGTACAAAATTCTAATTATAATTTTGCTTTATAATTTAGAATTCATGGCTACTAAAACTGATCAAACTAATGCTCAAACAAGTACTAGTGTGGTGGCTGCAGTTGCTCAAACCCCTTTTGTTGTGACTGTGCCAGTTAATCACGGTGAGAAGCCAAAGAAGTTCTCAGGAACTGATTTTAAAAGATGGCAACAGAAAATGTTATTCTATCTTACAACTCTGAACCTGGCACGTTTTCTCCGTGAGAATGCTCTACTCTGAACGAGGATGATACTGACCGGCAAGTGGTTGTTGCGGTCGATGCTTGAAAACATGTTGATTTCCTTTGTCGGAACTATATCTTGAACGGACTTGACAACACATTATACAATGTCTAGTGTCTTATCAAGACAGCAAAGAAACTTTGGGAGTCTGTAGAGAAAAAATACAAAACAGAATATGCTGGCTCAAAGAAATTTGTGGTTGGCAAATTCCTGGACTTTGTGATGGTTGATTCTAAGACTGTGATTAGCCAAGTTCAAGATCTCCAACTCATTCTGCATAACATTCACGCAAAAGGCATGTCTCTCAGTTAATCTTTCCAAGTTGCAGCCTTAATTGAGAAATTACCACAAGATTGGAAGGAATTCAAGAATTACCTCAAACACAAGCGCAAAGAAATGTCTTTAGAAGAATTGATTGTGCATTTGAGGATTGAAGAGAACAACCGCAATTTTGAAAAACGGGCTGGTAAGCATCCAATGGAGGCTAAGACAAATGTTGTGGAACATGCTCCAAAAGCCAAGAAACGAAAGTTTTCTGAAGAAAGTTCTTCACAAGGCTCCAAAGGAGGAGAAACTAAAAAGTACAAGTTTAATGGCAAGTATTACAATTGTAACAAAGAGGGACATCAGGCCAAAGATTGCCGTAGCAAAGGCAAAAGCAAAAGAAGAACAAGCAAAAAGCCTGCTCAAGCCAATATGACCGAAATGGACAAAATTTCCAAGTGTGTTGATGAAATAAATCTTTCTGCAGTTGTTTTCGAGGCAAACCTTGTCAGAAATCTTAAAAAATGGTAGGTAGACACTGGTGCTACTCGCCATATATGTGCCGACAAAAAGATGTTCACATCTTATTCTGTAGTGGACAACGGTGGACAACAGTGAACAACTTTTTATGGGCAACTCCTCAACTTCTAAAGTTGAAGGACGAGGAAAGATTATTCTAAAGATGACATCTGGAAAAGAACTCGCTCTTAACAATGTGCTACATGTACCGGACATTCGCAAGAACCTTATTTCTGGATCTTTGTTAAGTAAAAATAGGTTTAGGCTAGTTTTTGAAAGTGACAAGCTTGTACTTACCAAAAACGGGATGAATGTAGGAAAAGGTTACATATTTGATGGCCTTTTCAAAATGAATGTAATGATTGTTCTACCCTCTATTACTAATAGAAATGCATCTTCTTCTTACTTGCTTGAGTTTTCAAATTTATGGCATGGTAAACTTGGACATGTTAATTATGGATCTTTGCGTAGATTAATTAATATGGAATGTTTATCTAAAATTGACATTGATTTAAATCATAAATGTGAAATTTGTGTTGAGGCAAAATTATCCAAAACTCCTTTTCATACAATTGAAAGAAGTACGGAACCACTTGAATTAGTTCATAGTGACATTTGTGATTTTAAATTAATTCAAACTAGAGGTGGGAAAAAGTATTTTATCACTTTTATAGATGACTATACTAGATATAGTTATGATTATTTAATTCAAACCAAGGATGAAACTTTGGAAAGTTTTATTGAATTCAAGAATGAAATTGAAAATCAACTTGGTAAGAAAATTAAGAAACTTAGAAGTGATAGAGGTGATGAATATGAATCACCTTTTGGTGAATTTTGTAAAGAACGTGGAATAATTCATCAAACCATCGCTCCTTACTCACCTTAACAAAATGGAATTGCTGAAAGGAAAAATAGGGTTTTAAAAGAAATAATGAATGCCATGTTAATAAGTTTTGGATTACCTCAGAACTTGTGGGGGGAAGCAATACTTTCTGCTAATTATATACTTAATAAAGTACCCCGAAAAAAAGTGAATTAAACACCTTATGAAATGTGGCATGAAATAGTACTATCCTACAAATACTTAAAAGTATGGGGGTATTTGGCTAAAGTGGCTATTCCTAATCCTAAAAAGACTAAGATAGGTTCTAAAACTGTTGATTTCATTTCCATTGGTTATGCCAAGAATAGTAGTGCATATCGATTTTTGATTTATAAATCAAAAAACATTCCGAAATGCATGTAAATACTATTATTGAATCTTTGAATGCATCATTCTTTGAACATGTATTTCCAAATAAGACTGGACAAGAGACTAGTAATAATAAAAGATCTTATGATGCTATTACTAGTCATGATCAAGAACAAGAGCAAGAAATAGATCAAAATGAGGAAGAGGAACCTAAGCGTAGTAAACGTGCTAGAATCTCAAAATCTTTTGGTCTAGATTTTCTAACATTTTTGTTAGAAAATGAGCCTTTAACTTTTAAATAAGCTATGTCCAATCTTGAGGCTCATTTATGGAAAGAAGCCGTAAACAGTGAAGTTGAATCCATCCTGCAAAATTAAACTTGACAATTGGTGGATTTACTACCAGGTTGTAAACATCTCGGGTATGCATCATTCTTTGAACATGTACTTCCAAATAAGACTGGACAAGAGACTAGTAATAATAAAAGATCTCATGATGCTATTATTAGTCATGATCGAGAACAAGAGTAAGAAATAGATCAAAATGAGGAAGAGGAACCTAGGTATAGTAAACGTGCTAGAACCTCAAATTCTTTTTGTCCAGATTTTCTAACATTTTTGTTAGAAAATGAGCCTTTAACTTTTAAAGAAGCTATGTCTAGTCTTGAGGCTCCTTTATGGAAAGAAGCTTTAAACAGTGAAGTTGAATCTATCCTGCAAAATCAAATTTGGGAATTGGTGGATTTGCCACCAGGTTGTAATCCTCTTAGGTACAAATGGACTTTCAAAAGAAAAATCAAAGCGGATGGATCAATTGACAAATACAAGGCAAGCCTTGTAGTCAAAGGTATTAGACAAAAAGAAGGTCTTAATTACTTTGATACATACTCACCGGTTACTAGAATAACATCCATTAAAATGCTAATTGCGATTGTATCGTTGTACAATCTAGAAATTCATCAAATAGATATGAAAACCGCTTTCTTAAATGGTGAGTTAGATGAAGAAATTTACATGAAACAACCAAAAGATTTTCTATTCCAAGAAAAGGAAAGAAAGTGTGTAAATTGGTTAAATCATTATATGGTTTAAAACAAGTGCCAAAGCAATGGCATGAGAAATTTGACAAGGCAATAATATCAAATAGATTTAAAATTAATGAGTGTAACAAATGTGTTTATATTATAAACACAGACAAAGGTTATGTCATTGTATGTCTTTATGTGGATGATATGCTCATCATCGGTAGTAATAATGATATAATTAAAACTACCAAGAAAATGTTGAATAAATATTTTGACATGAATAACATGGGCATTCTTGATGTAATTCTTGGTATGAAAATTACCAAAACATCAGAAGGTTATGCTTTGTCACAATATCATTATATTGAGAAAATACTTGACAAATTCAGCAAAGATGATGATCATCTTGTTAGAACACCTGTGGATGTTAATTTGTTTCTTTCTAAGAATGTACAGGAACGTATTTCTCAATTAGAGTATGCCCAAATTATTGGAAGCTTAATGTACTTGATGAACTACACTCGCCCAGATATAACTTATGCAGTAAGTAAATTAAGTAGCTATACGAGTAACCTAGAAGTAAAACACTGGAAAGCAATTATAAGGGTTCTAAGATACCTCAGATTTACTCATAACATTAGGCTGAATTATACTAGATATCCAGCAGTACTTGAAGGATACTGTGATGCAAACTGGATATCAGATACTAGAGACTCAAAGTCCACCAATGGGTATGTCTTTACTCTTGATGGTGCAGCTATGTCTTGAAAATCTTCTAAACAGACTTGCATTGCTAGGTCTACTTTAGAATAAAGCTAGAGAAGAAGCAGAATGGCTTCGCCACTTCCTTGAAGATATTCCAATGTGGCCAAAATTGGTGCCTGCTATATGCATACATTGTGATAGGCAATCAGTAATTGGTAGAGCACAGAGTCATATGTATAACGGTAAGTCACGACACATTCGTCGTCAACATAACACCGTGAGACAATTACTCTTTAATGGAATTATTTCCATTGAATATGTGAAGTCTAAAGACAACATAATAGATCCACTAACCAAAGGGTTAATAAGAGAGTTAGTTGAAAATTTATCGAGGGGAATGGGACTTAAGCCTATTAAATAAGAGTTACCACAACGGCAACCCAACCTAATTGACTAGAGATCCTAAGATTTAGGTTCAAAGGGACAACCGAGTTGTGTATGACTCAAAAGGATCACTAAGAGTCAAACTCCTACCCATTTCTATGATGAAATAGTGATGTCTGCAACGGTTTAGGTTACGTAATACTTTTAATGATTCTTATATCTAGGAATACCTAGTGGAGTATGGCAGGATACTCTTCATAAGAATCACCTATATGAGTGTAAACCGGGCCGGTTCTATGAGATTTGTGAAGGGCTACAAGTCTTTAGAGCACTCATGAAAGACCAGGTTGTTCAGGGCCAAAATGAACACAATAGTGAGAACTAAACTGTGTTTGGTAATATACTATATGAGTTCTATTATCTTGGTTTACACAAACCAATGAACAGTTCGAGACATCATGTTCACTGGTTTGCTAGTAAATCTGATAATGTCTCACGAGGGAAAGTTCAAAGCCAAAAGCTTCCTTTGTAGAATATTTCCAATTTCTATACTCTTTGTAATTAGATCATATTGCTGCATTTTCTCTCTGTCAAATTCCATTCATGTGGGGGATTGTTGGAAATTTGATTTTATAGGCTTATTTTGGGCCAACTTTGAGCCCAATTTTGAGTGGGGTCCACACGTCTTTTGAGGTGGGTCCAAAGAGGTGACGTGTTCCTTACCACGTGACAAGTCACACGATAAAAACGATTCGTCAAAACCATTTATGAGTGAATGGAAACTTGGCATCATTTTTGGGTTCGTGGAATGGACAATTAAAGAATTAAATGTGGGTTTCCTTGAAATGGGTTGTCCCACATTGAAACTTTAAGAGAGCTTTTGTGAGTATATAAGCTCTTAGTGTACTAACTTGGGTTGGGGCCTGTGGGTGTTGATTTCTGACCACACTACCAAACAGGAACTCAGCAGGAGAGCACAGCAGAATAGATCACGCTCAAACAACCTGTCACAGAAAGATTAGACTCCGGCGGTGGTTCATCCACTTGTAGTTGGGCTTTCCGCGCCCCCTTTCAGAAGAATGAATAGCCCCTACAGTTCGGACTCCACTTTTGTTGGTTCTAAATCTGATTTCACAGTGTAATGTGAAATAGTAGAAACACAAAAAAGAGTCCAAATCTGGCAATTGCTTTTGAAAAATCGATGTTTTGAATCAAATGCCAAAAATGGACTACTTTTCTAGATATCAGAGTTGCCACCTAAATCTTTATTTTGAGAAATTTAGGAAACCCGTGACTCGTGCAAAAGGCCATTAGTCCGTCGTTACCAAAGTGTCTTAGTTCAGGAACTTAAGTATGAAAGGGAAAGGTCAATAATGAGCACCCCACTCACCCGATCAAAGATCAACCTCTACTAATTATGATGTGATTCTTATATACAGTATATATTCTTTTTTATTTTTAACATACAAGTATAAACTAATTTCACTAACAGTTGGAACGTTTGATTTTATGTTTGTTTTGAAAAACAAGTGTTTTGCATATGTATCACTTGAAAAAATGATCTCATATATATACATTAATCAAAGTATCCCAATGTCAGTGAATAGCCTTCATCCACAAGCATTTAAGTAGTTTAACAATTAAGCATTTAGCCTCATGATAGTATGTTTGATACGACAACAATCACACTTATGCAATATGCTAAAGCATAAAAACTTACCTCGTACTCCAAGCCAAAAAAGAAACTAGTTAGAAAAATGCATGATCCTAACTATGTAATATGGCTAATGCAACACATACAATATGCAATTAATAAGCTCGGCTACTAGCATGGCATGCGAGTCAATTCAAGGCATGTGATAGCGCACGTATTCAAGTAAAGAGTTTGAATTTGACATTTAAATAATATGATGAGCCGAACTTTTATGCATGCAATACAAGTGGATGCAAACATGAGTATGCTAAATTAAACATGATGTCCTTGAACTAACCATCATAAGCTGGTAAATAAAAGGGAGAAAGACGTGAGGTTGGAAGACATACACATTATTACAAGTTTGTTTACCCTCGCGCAAGAGGGCCCAAATGTCCAAGTGTCTAAATAAATAATTATTACAAATCCAAATAAATAATAATTACTAAAAGGGGGCTGTCTAATTTATTACAACAAATAATATGTAATGATTGTGCGATGCTCCTCAGGAATTACTCTGTTTGCCTTGCTAAGATTTGTTCTGTTTCACCCCTAGTCACTGCTTTCAACCAAAAGTGTATTGTTTTGCAATTTATTGGTGCCTTGCTGACCCAAAATGCAACTCAGTTGAGCCCCAAATAAATCCAATCATACCTTGTTTTCTTTGCGAAAATCTATTTTTTTTGTGCCTGAGGTGAAACAGTGCAGACATGGTATTCCTAGCCATGTTTGTCTCTTCTAGCCTTCTCTATCATAGAAAATACTCAAGAGAGGAGCGAACTCAGTTCCCAAACCATCAATAGTTCCAAGTTGATTTGCATGATGATTTTGGACGCAATAGGACAAAGATCAATAAATGCAATGCATAATAACCACCACTTCCTCCTATCATGAAGTGAATTCAAGAAGGGAAGTAGAGACGCTTCAAGGTTCATCAAATTATCATGAATTGATGTAAGACACGTCTTGACATAATAAACTCGGTATAACGTCCGACCGAATTCAATCAATTATATTGGTTTTTTATGTTGGTTGATTCATTTTAAACTCAATTTTATTAGCCTCTTTTATATTACCTTTCCTTTTTTTTAATCCATTAAGTCCACGGTGATATTTACATCCACTAAGTCTGAAAGACAATAAAGGAAAATAAGTGTTGACTTAACCCGAGGAAATAAACCTTATTTTCTTCAGAGGAAATTACAAAGGAAGAGTCAAACTTATTTACAAGTTAGGGATTTCAAGTCAAACCCAAGATGCACTACAAAAACTAGTCAAACTCAGAAGAGTGACAATGACTTAGAAAAACCCAAAGTGAGAGATGATGACTTGAAACCCAAACTTGATAATAAGTGATAATGACACTTTCTTTGGTGATTTCTAAGGGTCAATTAATCCCTTAAAAGTAAACAAACTGATGATAAAAAGAACTGAAAAATAAATTATCGTACTTTAGTTTAAGAAAGTTTTTGTGCCTTTGGTAGTGAACCTCCAAAGAGATTAAACCATTAAGCATGAGAAAGTTTTATGCCTTGGGTAGTGAACCTCTTAAGAGATAAAACCATTAAGCATGAGAAAAGTTTCGTTCTTATACTTGAACAACAATCTTAATTTTTCACAACTTTTTAATCAAAATAATCGAAGAATGGAGGGAGGTTGCAGAGGTGATTATGCCAAGTTGATTAATTGGTTAATATAACACAAATATAATATATGAAACAAACTTATTGAAATAAATTAAACAGCCCCTAAATAACATACAATAGTGCTGAAATTAAACTATAGAAGGTGCACAATCATAGAGAGATTAAAGCTAGTACAAGTATGAGGAAGGGTGGCTAACCCCTCCCCACTTTTACAACTTCAAATCACATAGTTTAGATTTTGAAAAACAGCCCCAAAATAGTCCCAAATCAGCCCCAAAACAGTGACAAAAGTTGACGAAAACAAGTGGGAAACACAAGGATTTAAGCTAGGAGTAAGGTACAAGCAAGGGGGATTAACCCTTCCACATTTGGATAGCTTTTAATCACAAGTTTCAACCCTCAAAACAGTCCAAAAATAGTATGAAAACACAAGAAAAAGATGAACAAAGATTGAAATAAAAGCAAGAAAGCTTTACCTCTTGTAGAGAATGTGTTCTTGTTGTAAATCAAACTTAATTCCAAAGCACCCTCAAGTTTGAGTATGATTTTCAATTCTCAAATCAAGTTCAAGTTCAAGTTCAAGCTCTTGTATGGTATGTATGGATGATATAAGAGCTTCAAGCCTTGTGGAAGAACAAGAAGGATGATAGCTTTGATTTTTTCTAACTCTTGATATTTCTAACTCACTTGATATTGATTTGACCTCTCTAACCAAATTCTATATACGTTTTTCAACCCCTATACAGCAGTCTGAACCCTACTATTTATAGTCCCCGAGAAGGTTTAATCAAAATATCTGTAGAATTGGGCAGCTGGCAAAACACTAGTGAATCTGTCTAAAAAGTCAAGAGGTCAGGCTAGATGTCAGTATCTCTGGTTGGATATCACTTCGGTCCGGCCGGACTTCAATATATTTTCACTATCCCTTACTTTCAAGTTCAATACAAGTTGATACCAGGTGCAATACTGAAATTCCGGGGTAGAAATACAGTGGGTATGGCAGGTTGGAGCTGTTTAGAGCTCGAACTCAGATTCTTTTATTGAGAATTTAAACCACTGACTCAATGTAATCGTCACCATCAAGTGCTCGGAATCAAGTGCCTAAGTCTTATGAGCGGTCAAAATTGGGGTGTCTACACCACTCAGGGGCACTCCGACGATCAAGTCAGTACTCAGTTATCTCTCAAAGATAGCAAATAGCACTTAACTCACTAGCTAGAATACAAAAGGCGTACCTTAGACCCACGAGGGTGCCTTACTTTTATAGCCAGCACTAACCCGATCCCTGTAGAAGCCTAGCTTCAATGGACTCTGGCTCAATGCTCATCTTGGATCCCCAGCCAGATAGAGATAAAACTCCCTAAGAGCTTTATCTTTATCCAGACTTAGGTCCTCCCCTATTCTAGGACTCTTGTCCCTTATCCGCTCATCTCGGATTCCGATGTCTCCGCAGATAACCTTGGCTTAGCTAAGATCACCTCGGCAACATGACCAAGACACGTGGCACCTCGGCTGTCATTCCGGTGCCACCTTGGCCACGTGTTATCATTCACAAAATATGTCCTCACAACTACCCCCTAGGTTTTATTACCTCGGCATACCGAGGTGATGGAACCTATATCGTTTGTCCGCATAGTACGCTGGCTAAGTCTTACTCCATCCTTCATGACCGAGATCACCACACGTCGGCTTGACATGACCAAGATTCTACAATCTACTTTATCAATGACCAAGAACCAAGAATCAAGTTCTTCAAGTTCCTTAACCAGGACCGTTTCCCTAGCCGAGGTTCTTGCTTCATTAAATCAAGAACTCCAAGAGTTCTATCTAGCATGAGCTATCACGTATGATTTTCTCAACCATTTTATCCACGCGTCCTTTTCTCATTAATTCAGACCTAACGCGCACCATCAGGTCGTGTCACTTCTACGCACGCCGCCTGACAAGCACGTTGTCCAAGGCATATCATTTATGCATTGCCGCCTTTTCGCATTTTAACAAAACTCTTCCCTCTCTCTCCGTCTCTTCACTTTTGCAAAAACATTTTCTCTCTGTGCTCAAAGCCTTTCTATCTAAAAATTTCTCAAACCGCCATTTTCGTACCTTCAAAGCTCTTTTGCAATCATTCCGTTTGCGCCTTCCGGTAAAGCATTCACTGTCCTACTTCACCCGTCGTCACTGTCTGATTCCGGCGAAACTCAAACCGGTATCCTCGATCTCAGCCCCAACCGGTAATTTCTTTATTTCTTTTGATTTTAGTCTTCAGCCTTTCATTACTCTGTATATATTCCTTGTATGCCTATTCCGTTACTGTTGAATTTGTTTTTATGGTTATACTCTGTTTCTCCTTTGATCATGAATCAATTCTTGAATCTATTTTCTGTTTCATAATTCATCATTATGCCTCTTGAATGTTAGTCTGTGTTGCCCATTCGCACGAATCTTGTTGCTGTATACTGCTCAGGATACCCCTCTATTCTTTGTACATTGTATGTAATTCGTAGTGTTCATAAATTTGAAACTTTTAACAACTTTGCCACTGTTCTTGGCCTTTGCACATCTACACACACTTACTCAGTGTTCTTGATTTTCTATTTACTTGAGTCTTGACTGTTGTTTTTTTGTCTCTGAATCCTTCTTGGTTCTAAATCATGTTCATCTTTCTGTTTTTCTTGCTTATTCCCAAATTCTTGCCATTGATTCGTGTTTCCATATAGATTTACGCTTGGGTTTTGATAGAGAAATCACATATTTAGGAAAATTGAAATAAACTCTCCTAGATCTTGAAAAACCCTTGCCCCAGTTCCTGTTTAGGGTTTAGCCGAGGTCCTTCAAACCCACATCAACCACTCTCCTCTGAAATCTTGCACCTTCCCCTTTTAGCTGATATCATGGGTATGTTCAGGTACAGGGTAGATACCCCAGAAAAACTCGGATACTTCTGTCGAGTGTTCTCCATCCTAGCAGATGTCCACCTCAGGTTGGCTAGGGAGGAGAACTCCATCACGCCTAATAGGGATTTCATGCCTTTCCCAGTAGTAGCCTTTATAGAGTGTGGACTTCGGTTTCCACTAGACATCCTTTTTAGGGAGGTCCTCCACTACTATAAGCTTAACCCTATGCAGCTAGCCATCAACTCATATAGGGTAATCAATGCTATAATTGCTCTAGCTAGCCGAGAAAATGCTAGCATAACACTAGTCGATATTCAGTATTGTTATACCATATGTGGCCTAAAATCTGAAAAATGCTATATCTATTACCTGAAGCCGAGATCCACGACTTACAAAGTCATAGCCGACCTCTCAGACTCCAACAAAGGTGCTGGAGATGATTACTTCATCATCTCTGGCAACTGGGAATTTGCACCTGACGAAGAACTTCATCTCTATCTTCTGCGCAGATCGGTGTTTAAAAAGGAAGAGAGTGAGAACTAAGTGTCAACTTTTCTGCTTAAAACTCATCATTTTATTCCCATTATCTGTGCTAATGTCTGAATTTGTACTTGTAGCTCTCCCCTAGCCATCAAAGGACTTTCGCAAAACATTTTTCCCCAGTAAAGACCTTAAGAGGCTGCTGGACTTGCCAGTTGACCAGTGCAAAGCCCCCTTACTGCTCAATTATATTCCGACTTACAAATCCGCACTGCCCAAAGTCCCCAAGAAAAGCAAGACCCCTCCTTCTGCTACAACTCCACAAGTTGAATCTTCATCAAGGCCAAATCAGGGATCTACCTCTGGTCCTGTGGAGCAACCATTCACCTCTGCTCTCAATTGATTCCACCACATCATCACTAACGCCGTCATTGAGTTTCTACCAACGCTCCAGCTGGAAGGACTCAAAGCCGCATACGCCGAGCTTCTAACACACCGGTGTTCGACCCATCCAACCTTCCTACCGCCCTTCCATCCTTACACTTTGGCACTAACATTACAGTCGCCTCCACTGCCGACGAGATAGGCCGCAAACCGGCAGTTGTTGAAGACCTTCTCGCAAATATCCCCGGCGTTGTGACGGTGCAATCCTCATCCTCCCCATCCCAACCAAATCCAAAGCCAAAGCCAAAAAGGATGAAGAAGGCTAAAACAAAGGCCATAGTGACTCAGATCGATTCTAAGGACACTATCCCAATTTCCAAACTAGCCGAGGATGAAAAGAACGCCCCTTCTGCCGACTAAAGACCAGCCGAGGCCCCATCATCCGATGCCCCACCAGCCAAAAAGCCGAGATCCGACCACCTAGAAGGCAGCAGCTATCCCCGTACCATGACCTGGGCGCCCGAGGTTACGGTGGACGACAAACCCTTAACTGCCGCTGACAGTGCAGCGAATCTAGAAATCAGCGCAACCCTGTCAACGGTTGTTCTTTTGCCAGAAAACATGAATTGCATGGCTGAGTTACATGAGTATGAGAACTTTGCTATCATGATGCAGCACTCAGTTTTAGTAATCTTCTTTTACTTATTCTTTTATAGTTCTTTCTATACTTAGTAAAATCTCGCTAATCTGTTTTACTTCTTGCAGGCTATTCAGCATGCTCACTCATATGGTGTCAAAACCGAGATAACAAGGAAGAAGTTGGCAAGAAAGACCAAGGAAGCTACCAAACTCCTATCCTCACTCAATAAAGTCGAGGCCAACAATCGAGCTCTAATGGACCAGGCTAAGGATTTCAAAGCTGCTCAGAATTTGGCCGAGGAAAAAGACAAATTGGCCGGAGATGAAGCCGAGGTCGCCAAAGCTGATCTTGCGGCTGCCAAGGCCAAGGCAGCTGACCTAGAGGCCAAGCTTCAAGAGACCTTTGACTCAAAGGAAGCCGAAGTCAAGGCGACTGATGAAAAATCTTTTGAAGAGGGGAAGGCCACCGTCCGCGACCAATATAAACAGCAAGTCAACCTGGCTTGCAATCAAGGTTACTACCTTGGTTAGACGACTGCGCTCAACAAGTTGTCTGTTCCCATGGACTCCGACCTCCAAGAGATCAATCAGCTTCAGGTGTCTTTCCCTTTAGAGCCCGAAAATGATGCCAAGGATGGTGAAGCCGATGAAGTGGAGGAAGAGGCTGCTACTGATGCCAAGTCTCTCACCCTCAATGAGCAAATAGACTTGACTCAAGATGAGACGGATGACTTGGTTTCCAAGGGCATCTCCCCCAAACCAACCACATCTGAGGCTGAGGTCCAGTGCACCGAACGTAGTTTGGACCAGACTTTACTCGAGATAGATGCTGAAATAACGACGGAGAAAAATGCATTGCTGCCAACTGAGGCCGACAAGACTCCATCAGCCGAAGTTGAGCAATCCCAAACCAAACCTAACACTTCGGATATTTTTTTTCTTTGTTTTGTTCTTCTACTTTGTATGAACACTGTTTAGTTTGCAATTTGGCCGAAGCACCCTTTTTATAATTGAACAAGTAATCTTTTTTTAATACAAGTCTCATTTTTTCTTTTAAGTGTTGAATGTTGGTTTTGCTGCTTTCTCTCACGTCTTTCACACTTTCATACTTAGAATATTATTGCATTCCTTCAAAGTGTAACTTAGTCGTTTGATGACTTTGGGGCACAATATTTCGGATACAAATCTTAAATGTTTTCCTCGACTAACACTTAAAAAATATCAAAATATTTTTACAAGTGTTATTCAGTATTGCTCTTTTACTTTCACATGCTATCTTCTATAAAGTCTTTTTCCTTCTACCCTTTCCAAGCCTGGCAACCTGGTTGGTCATCTCGGCAATTATGTATCTCGGATACTTTGTCCAATATAACCTCGGCTAACTTCAACTTGTAAATTTTTCTGAAATTTCAACAAGAACTAAGCCCATTTTGACTTGTAAATTTTGTTTACAAAATTTCAACAAGTCCTAAGCATTTCAAATTTTTATTCAGCATTCTCCAGCTCTCTGCCCCTAATGTGAACCTAAGTTTCACTTATGTTCACATTAAGCACGTATAATCTTTCGCCGAAGTTAGATTCAAACAAAGACTAGCCAAGGTTCTCAACCTTGGTTTCTCTGTTAATCTAACTAAAATGCACTTAGTTCCACTCCAAGTTTTATTCTGCCGACATAGCAAGTCTAATTTCAATTCAACTTAGTTCAACTCTATTATATGCATGTATAATTCAACTCTGTCGTTTAATAAGTCTAAGTTATTTGTCATGTTTTAATCAGAAATATCGCCAATTTAGTTTAACCCTATTATATGCAAGTATAATTCAACTCTACCATATAATAAGTCTAAGTTATTCGTCATGTTTCAATCAGAAATATCGCCAAAGGACTGGTCAATCCTATCACACAAATTTCAAATTAAAAAATCAGGCTAAAAATTTTATTACTACCTCGGCTAAGAAAATTATGACATAAACTTCGAAAAACAAAAAAGTCTAATGATAGAAAAATTTTAAGTTGCAAATGTTCCAGAGTCTTGGCAACTCTTTACCTTCACTGTCCTCAAACCGATATGCCCCATTGCCGACTACCGAAATAATTCTATAAGGTCCCTCCCAATTTGGGCTCAGTTCTCCCTCCTTAGGATCCTTCTTGTTGCCGACCACTTTCCTTAGCACCAGTTCCCAACTTTGAACTCTCTTGGGTTGACCTTTTTATTATAAGCCCTAGTAAGTTGTTGCTAGTATGCCCCCAGTCAAATTGTTGCTCTCTCCCTTTTCTTCTCAAGTAGGTCTAGATCTCGGGCCAGGAATACCTCGTTAGTTTCATTCTTTACTCCTTAGGTTCTGATCCCTAGGATGCCAATTTCCAGTGGGATAACTACTTTTATGCCATAAGCCATGGCAAATGGGAATTCTCCAGTTGATCTTCTTGACGTAATCCGATATGCCCAGAGTACATTGGGCAACTCTTCCACCCATTTTCCTTTTGTTGCTTTCAGCCTCTTCTTGATCCCATCTAAAATAGCTTTGTTGGATGCTTCTGCCTGACCATTACTTTGAGGGAAACTTGAAGTGGAGTAATAGTTCTTGATTTTGTACTTTGCACAAAAGCTTTTGATTAGCTTACTGTCAAATTGTGTACCATTGTCTGCTATTATTGCCCTTGGGATCCTAAACCTGATGATGATGTTCTTCCATATGAAGTTCTTCACATCAGTGTCTCGAATCTTCGTAAGGGGTTCAGCTTCTACCCACTTTGTGAAATAGTCAGTTGTTACTAGCAAGAACTTCCTTTATCCAGTTGCTTGGGGTAGTTGTCCAACAAGATCCATGCCCCACTGGGCAAATGGCCAAGGGCTGGACACTGGGTTCAAATCTGCTGCTGGTTAATATATCAAAGGCGTGAACCTTTGACACTTCTCACACTTTTTGACAAAGACTTCAGTATCCTTCTATATGTAGGGCCACTAGTACTCCCGAGTAATGGCCCAATGAGCAAGTGATTTGCCCCAGCATGGCTTCCACATACTCCTTCATGTATTTCATACAAGAAGTTTTCAACTTGTGAAGGATGCACACATCTTAGAAGGGTACTAATAAAATATTTTCCATAGAGATGACCTTCTACTGTTAGGTTAAACCTAGCCAACTTCAGTTTGGCAGCTTCCCATCTCTAAGGAACATTACTATTGTATCCATCCAACTAAGGCCCATCTCCACACACATTGCTTCATACTCTGTGATTAGTAGTTCCACACTTGGACCTAACAAATAATCAACCATTATTGTCTTTGCCTCCCTTATTTCATTGCACTAGCCAAGTTAGCCAAGGCATTGGCATGTCTGTACTCTGTTGTCATCTCGGCTAACTTGTTGTAGTCGACAGTCTTGAAACAAAGCTAATAGTCTAACAACCTCTTTAACATAGGCTATCATTCTTTCATCTCGGGCTACATACTCGCTTGTTACTTGGTTCACAATGAGTTGGGAGTCACAGAAGACTACCACATTGTCGGCTTCCTTTGCTGCTGCCAATTTCAATCCTGCGATCAGTGCTTCATATTTTGCTCCATTGTTTAAGGCTTTGAACCCCAAACGAATAGACAGCTCTAACATTTGTCCATCCAGAGATACCAACACCACTCCTGCCCCTGCTCCTTGACGGTTTGAACTCCCATCAACAAATAGGCAAAATGAGTCACCGATGTAGATATCACAGGGCTTGAGTTTTTCTTCTTTCTTCTAATTTGTTGTGGGGTTTTTCATTCCCAGCTGGGTCTTTTCTTGTTCCCTTGGACATCCTAAGTCACGGCTCATCGGAGCCCAACATGGGATGGCACCTGGTGTGAACTCGGCCACGAAGTCGGCCAGAACCTGGCCTTTGATTGCTGCTTTGGGTCTGAACTCTAAATCGTATTGGCCCAATACCATTAACCATCTGGCTACCCTGCATGTTAGATCTCTTTACTATAGCAGGGACTTCAAGGGGTGCTCAGTTAATACCACAATCTTGTGGGCTTGGAAATAATGGTTCAACTTCTTGGAGGCCATCATTAGGGCCAATGTTAATTTCTCTAGGGGCAAATACCTGGTCTCTGTGCCTGCTAAGGTTTTACTCACATAGTATACTGCCCTTTGTTCTCCCTTCTTTTCTCTAATTATCACTACCCTCACTGCATGCTCTGAAACCGCCAAGTACAAGAATAGCTCCTCTCCAGGTACTGGATTTGAGAGAACCGGAGTTGTGGTCAAGTATCTTTTCAAATCGGCCAAGGCGGCTTTACATTCTTCTGTCCACAAGAAATCTGTGGCCTTTTTCAACAGATTAAAAAATGGTTTACACTTATCTGAACTTTGACTTATAAATCTGTTCAGGGTTGTAGCCCTTCCAGTCAACATATGCACTTGTTTTACCGACGTTGGGCTTTTCAAATCCAAGATGGCCTTCATTTTATCTGGGCTTGCCTCAATACCCCTTCTGGTAACCAAGTACCCCAAGAACTTACCAGACCCAACTCCAAATGCACATTTCGAAGCATTGAGTCGGAGCCAATATGTTCTAAGGATGTCAAAAGCTGCCTTTAAGTCGGTGAAATGATCCTCAGGTTCTTTGGTCTTCATGACCATGTCGTCGATGTATACTTCCACTGTTTTGCTAATCTGATGTCTAAACATCTTGGTCACTAACCTCTAGTACGTTGCTCCTGCATTTTTCAACCCGAAAGGCATCACTCTATAGAAATACAGCCCTTTGTGGTGATAAATGCAGTCTTCTCCTCATCAGGGGATACATTGCTATCTGATGGTACCCCCTATAAGCGTCCAGGAAGCTCATCATTCCATACCCTGAAATGGCATCCACTAATTAATCAATCTTGGGGAGTAGGAAACTGTCCTTAGAACAAGCCTTATTCAGACTTGTAAAGTCCATGCAGACCCTCCACTTCCCAGTATTCTTTCTCACAACCACAGTGTTGGACAGCCAAGTAAAGTAGTTTACGTCACGAATGGCTCTGGCCTCTAACAATTTGTTCACTTCTTCTTCGACTGCCTCCACATGGACCAACGTCGGCCTTCTCGCTCGCTGAATGACGGGTTTCACCAACCTGTCTACGTTCAGTTTGTGACATGTAACCTTAGGGTCAATGCCAAACATCTCATATGGCATCCAGGAAAACACCTCTATGTTTGCTCGCAAGAATGCTTCTAACTCCCTCTCCTTCTCCTCGGCCAATCCTGAGCCAAGGAGGAAGAAGCGCTCTTCATCCCCTTGCTGGACTGTAGACACCCCATTTTTGACCGACCTCAAGACTTGGACGTCATCGTTTGAACACTAGGTGATCATCCTTGTTCGTGTTGGTCTTGAGTTCCTGGAGGTCTCGGCTACGCGCCCTGCCTCAGGATCTCTCGACTCGACTGTTTTGTGTCTGGTTTTGCACCAAACACTTGTTGTTTTGCTTCTAAGGGTGGGAAGTAGCTTGTAGGCCATCCCCACACCTCACCGGCCATGGCTTGAGGCCACCGGCCTTGTTTCCTTGCCACCGGCCATTGGTGATGGCCGGTCAGCACTATTGATGGTCGGTCGGCATTATGTTTGGTCGGCCGGCCACTGTTTCTGATCAATCGGCCACTTTTCCTGGCCGAGACCTTTTCTTGAGGGAGCTTGAACCTTTTGAACCTTTTTTTAGCTTCTTGAGGAAGCTTGAACCTTTTTAGCTTCTCCAAGAAGCTTGACCCTTTTTTAGCTTCTCCAAGAAGCTTGACCCTTTTGAACCTTTTTTTAGCTTCTTGAGGAAGCTTGAACCTTTTTAGCTTCTCCAAGAAGCTTGAACCCTTTTTTTTTAGCTTCTCCAAGAAGTTTGAACCTCTTGACCCCTTTGCCTAGCTTCTCCAAGAAGCTTGGCCCTTTTGCTCCAAGCTTCTAAGAGAAGCTTGGCCTTTTTGGTCAAAGCTTCTAAGAGAAGCTTTGCCCCATTGGTTTCTTTATATAAGGAGAGCCTCTCCTTCCATTTTAGGGGTTAGAAAAATCTGATATATATCACATATATATCACTCCCTCTCTATATCTCCCTCTCTCTCTACATTTGTGTGGATTAGAGGGTCCAAAAGGGGCTTGTTCTTGGCCTATTGCACACCACTTCATAGCCACACACCTCCATTATCACTTGGAGGTTCTTGGAGCTTGTTTTCAGAGGCTGAGGACTGGTTTTTGAGACCTAAAGGCTGCTGGTTCTTGCTGGTCTTCAAAGGTAACTTCTTATCCTCTTTATTCCCCGTTTTTGCACACCCTTTTAGCCTGTCTTGCTTGCTGATTTGGGCTTTGTGTATAACATAAAAAAGTTCTGTTTTGTTGTGTTTAAGATACTTCATTAAGGTCACTTTTGTGTTTGGGGTCGTTTACCCCCTCGTAGGCCTTGTTTGGCCCCATTTTGTGCTATTTTTGGTGAGTTTCGGGACCACCTTGTTTGGGCCTCCTCACCACTGAAATCTTGAGGGATTTCAGTGGTGAGGATGGTGGTTTAAGGTCCTAAGAAGGAGAGTGCCATCCCCTCTCCTTGTTGTCTTGTTTGATGCCCTTTTTGGCCTTACAAAGGGGCCTATATTTGCACACTTCTTGAGCTCGGTTCAGACATTTTTCAGTGGGTTTTAGGACCCCCATAAGCCATTTCTAGAGTTATTTTGGTCATATTGAGTGTCCCTCTTGCATGTGTATAACAACCCCTTGCGTGGCCCTCCAAAGGAGCACCTCATTCTAACATGTGTTGGCTCTATTTCAGTAGGTATTTGGTGTTTATTTAGCATGCTTTACCTCTATCCCATGTTGGTTTGTTGACCCTTGGCATGCATCATACACTTGCTTTGTATTCCTTTGTTTTGCCTAGAAATGCATCTTGCCTTTGGACCACCATGCTTGCATATTTTGGCTTAGCTTTGTGAAGTTTTTGGTCATGTTTTAACATGCTTAAGGTCTGTCTTGGGTCTTTGGATTCATGTTTTCCATGCTTTGTATAGCTTCTTTGGGCCCTAGCTTACTAGCCTTAGGTGTGTAGGTCACTAGCATGCTTTACTTGGCTTGTTCTCATGATTTGGCATCATTGGAGACCACATTTCAGTCCATGTTCCATGCTTGCATACTTGCATTTTCCATCCCTTTCATGCTTTGAAGAGTTGATGGCTTATGCTCCATGTTTAAGGCCTTGTGCATGCATGCTTGTGTGTGAATTTTCATGCCTTTGTTACATCATTTTGGCCACTGATTTTGGCATGCTTGAGAGCTGCCTATATTAGTTTAAGTCCATCTTTGCATGATGTTGCATGCTTGTCTTGCATATTGTCACATCCTTGCTCCATTTTGCATGATTGTTGCATGCTATACATATTCACATGTTCATGTTGCATACTTAGCTTCCATGCCTAGGTTGCATAGTATTTTGCATGCATGCCTTGCCTCTTGAATCACCATGATAGAGGTTGGGCTTTATGTGTTTTGTTGGTTTGCATTGCATTTGAAATCAACATGCATAACTTGGTTTCTTGGGCCATCACGCATTGAAATGCGCGATTGGTGGCCTGAGGGTCAAGCACCATCCTCCTTTGAGTCATAAACATGATAAGGAGTGTGGTTGGTGCAAACATTGCTTGAAATGCATTGTCATGCCATGTTTTGCCCTCTGCTGCTGTCAAACAGGTTTCAGCAGGAAGAATTGGCCGGCCGGCAGTGTTGGGTGCCGACCGGCAAAACAGGTTTGGCCGAGAACATAATGTTTAGCCGATGACCATTCTAAATGGCCGGTGATGATCTCACTCAGCCGGTAGTGTCCCACAACACTCAGATAAGCAACCTTGGAAGTTGTGCAATTTTCAGAGAAGCAGAACAGTCAAAGTAGAGGCAAACTTGTGCATGGCAGTGACTTTTCGAGCGGAGCCGAGCGCGCATTGCATTGGGCCCTCTTCCCGAGGCCGTTTACTGCTTTCATTAGATTAGTTAATTTGTTAATTAATTAATTGGTCTGTAATAATTAATTAGCTTGTAGGTTAATTAATTTGTATTATTCTTTTGGTCCCTCCGAGCAAGGGCGAATTTGTAATAAGTGTGGGTGCGTGTGTGTATGTCTTCCAATCCCCACTTCTTTCTCCCTTTTACTTACCTGCTTTTGATGGTTAGTATTAGGACATGTTTACTTTAGCATACCTTATGCTATGCATGCGTGCATTATTCATCAGTATTGCATGCACCAGGCTCGGCGCATCATACTAACTGCATAAGTATTTCAAATCTAACTTGAATACATGCTACTTGTGCATTTTCACATGTCATTTATAGACTAGCCGAGCCTACTCTAGTGACATTCCGCATGTGTTACATTAGCCATCTTAACATGAACTAGGATCATGCATATGATTACTAACTAGTTTCTGTTTTGGCTTGGAGTACTCTGTAAGTCCTTTTGCTTTAGCATACCACATGCGTGTGAGTGTTGCCATAATTGCATGATTACCATGAGGCTAGCTGCTTATGTGATATAACTGCTTGAATGCCTGTGGATGGAGGTTGAATTACCTAAATTGGGATAACGCATTAAAACTGTGAGTTTTAAGCCCACTAGATAGTGGCAAAATCATCTTTTCTAAAAGCCCACTCGAGGGTGGCAAAACTTGCATTTTAGCCTACTTGCGAGTAGCAAACCATCTTCAAAACGAACATGCAATGTTTTGTTCCAATTTAGGCGATTTGGTCTATACTTGTTTGCGCGCATAACATAGTAATTCTAGGCTAATAAATGGAATAAGAACACATAACGTTTTCAAAAACGGATATCATGGTTAGTAGAGGCCGATCTTCAGATCAGGCGAGAGGGGGTGCTCATAGCTGACCTTCCCCAATTGTACCCAAGTTCCCGAGCCGAGGCAACTTTGCTGATGACGGACACGTGGCCTTTGGCACCGAGTCAGGGTTTCCTAAATTCCCCCAAAAATAAAATATTTAGGTGGCGACTCTGTATCTAGCAAAGCAGTCCATGTTTGGCACTTCTTTCAAAAAAATCTGTTTTCTCAAAACGATTTGCCAGATTTGGACTCTTTGGTTCAGATTAAGAACTGTGACACAAATCGAGTCCGAACTGTAGTGAGGCCCGCGGGCGCGTCTACATGGACCAGAATTTTCTTCAAGGCTTCTTCGCTTTTATCGGCCGACTCTTTGCCGATGTCATCCAGGACCTCTATGTCTTCGTTCTCAATCTCTATTGTTTCTGCTTCTCGCACGTTGTAAGTGGATTTCATTGCTGTCATTGAGCAATTCTTTGCTTGCACCTGATCCCCTCTGACCTCCTCAATTCCATGCTCTGTTAGGAACCGTAACAGCTGGTGCAGCGTTAAGAGAACAGCCCTCATTATGTGCAACCATGGCCTCCCCAAGATAAGATTGTAAGGGGAGAGAGTGTCAATTACTGTGAACTCTGTACTTACCTTTTTGGTGCCTGCCTGCACCTCTAAATTTATTGCTCCCAGGGGCCTTGTCGATGTTCCGTTGAAGTCGACCATTGGACTGTTGGACTGCTCCAGATCATCTCGGTAAAGGCCAAGCTCCTTGTAACATCTAACATACATGATGTCACAATAGCTGCCTTAGTCAATCAGAATGCGCCTTACCTTGCATTCTCCAATCTTGAGGGATATCACCAGAACATAGTTATGTGGATGTTGCACTATGTCTAGGTTAACTTCACTAAAGAACACCATTAATCCCTGGTATTCGTCTACTCTAGGCCTCTTTTGCTGGACCTAATACACATGATGTAAGTGTTTCACTCTCTGAGTCTCCCCACATACCTCATTCTCATTGACCTTCGAGTAAATCACATTGATCATTCGAGGTCTGTCTACTTTCAGTTGTGGTGTTGGTAGAGGTGGTGCTGCTGGTGCCTGGGGCAGCCTTACTTGTTCTTCCCTTGTCCTGGCCTCATCTACCAGGTCCCTTAAGTGACCTTATCTTACCAGATCTTCCAGATGTGTCTTTAAGGCTCTGCACCCCTGAGTCAGATGTCCATCCTCATTGTGGTAAGCACAATACTTCCTAAGCCTTATTCCCATAAATTCGCCAGGGATCTTCTCTCGTGCCTTATAGTAAGGCTGATTCCTGATCCTTTCCAAGACCTTGTAAATCGGGATCTGGAACACTATAGTAACTACCTATGCAGCCCTCAGTACTGTTTCTTGTCTGTTATATCTAGTATTTCCTCGGCCTCATTTCGGCGAGCCATTTCTTTTCTCCTATTTCGACGCCTTTGTCCCTAGCTTGTCTTCTTCAGCTCTCGCATATTTCTCGATCCTGGCCATGAGTTCCTCCATACTATTTGGCAACGTCTTTGCCAGTGGCTTTCGAAGTAGGCAGTCATCGTTTAAGCCGTTCTTAAAAGATACGACCGCCAACTCTTGGTTGCACCCTGGTATTCGGTTAAAAACCTCATAATATCTTTTGGCATAAGTCCTGAGGCTTTCATCCTCACCAATTCTCAAAGCTATCAGGGAGTCTACCCTTAATGGTTGCAGTTTATTTGTAACAAACTTGGCCATAAACATCTCGGCCAGGCCTTCCCAACTTTTCATAGTTCCTTTTGGCAACTTGTGAAACCAGTCTGATGCGATTTCTCCAAAGGATGAGGGGAACACCTTGCAGAGCAATGGTTCGTTCCCGGTATATAGTGCCATTGAGTTCAAATATAAACCAACGTGAAAGTTAGGATCAAACTTACCATCATATATCTGGAATCTCAGTATGTGGAACCTTTTTGTGTCCTCAAACTTATCCAACTCTACTAAGAACAGCGTTCTTGGTTGGACCAGAGATGTGACCTCGGCATCTTGTCGCTTCCTCTAGAGGTAGTCCCTCAAGTCCTCCTTAGTCCGTCCAGGAGCTCGGCTATCAACGAATTTCAGCCTTTTTGGTGCGCTACTCCCGGTGTCGTTATAAGTCCTCTTGGACCTCCCTCCATTCGTCGTGTAAAAACAAAGCTCATTCCCCTAAACATGCCGATGTTTCTTGGCATAAGTTTCCTTGGCACAAGGTGTCTTCTGATACTCTCCTCTCATCGATTCTCCTTGCCCGACATCTCGTGAAGGCCGATGAGAATGCTCATTTGCCCCGTCATGCTGAGGGACTGCAGGGATTGCTTTCTGCCTCCCTTTCTGGGCATCGTTCTTGGCCACTGGAATCGGCGTGTCCTCCAATGGGAACGATGGCTGCATAACGTTGTTCTGCATCATGAAATTGACAACCGATTGCAGGTCTGCCAATTTGTTTGCCATCTCCTTCATCTCCCCGTCCCTCCTCAGGCATCTATCTTTCTATACCTGGAGGTCGCTTTCTTTGTAATACTCGCATCGGCCTGCCTTCTTTAGAATGTCTCCATCTTGGCCTATGTCCTTTTCCCCGGGATTCTGCTCCAAAGGTTCTTCATTACAGGTCTCTTTCCCTACATTAGGATTGGCGGGTTTACCACTCCCATTAGGGATGTCGTCCCCAATCTTTTCTTTCTGCCCGTCGTTGGCCATCTATTCTCTTTACGTTCCCACAAACGGCGCCAAATTGTGGGTGCTAATTTCTGATCACATTGCCAAACAAGAACTCAGCAAGATAGCACAGTCATAATAGATCATGCCCAAACAACCTGTCACAGAAAGACTAGACTCCAGCGGTGGTTCGTCCACCTGGGGGCACTCCGACGATCAAGTCAGTGTAACAAGCCCGTGGGGGACCTCGCTACAGCTCAGACTCGACTTTGTTGTCACGGTTCTAAGTCTGAACCAAAGAGTCCAAATCCGGCAAATCGTTTTGAGAAAAATAGATTTTTGAAAGAAGTGCCAAACATGGACTGCTTTTCCAGATACAGAGTCGCCACCTAAATATTTTTTAATGGGAAATTTAGGAAACCCTGACTCGGTGCCAAAGGCCACGTGTCCGTCATCACCAAAGTTGCCTCGGCTCGGGAACTTGGGTACGATTGGGGAAGGTCACTTCGTGAGCACCCCCGCTCGCCCGGTCAAAGACCGGCCTCTACTAACCATGATATCAATTTTTGAAAACATTGTATGTTCTTATTCCGGTTATTAGCCTAGGTTACTATGTGATGCTCGCAGTATATAAATATAGACTGGGTCGTCCGAATTGGAACAAAACATTTCATGCTTGTTTATTTGAAAATGGTTTGATGGTGCTACCCGCAGGTAGGCTAAGACACGGATTTGCCACCCTCAGGTGGGCTTTTGGAAAAGATGGTTTTGCCACTATCTAGTGGGCTTAAAACAAACATTTGATGAATTGTCCCAATTCAAGTAACCCAACCTTCACCCACAGGCATTCAGGCAGATATTTCATATAAGCACATAGCCTCATGGTAAGCATGCTATTCATGGCAGTCACTCACACACATGCAAGGATGCTAAAGCATAAAACTTACCGAGTACTCCAAGCCAAAATAGGAATTTATTAGAAATCATGCATGATCCTAAATATACAGAAATGCCTAATGTGACACATGCAGAATGCAACTATAGCAGGCTCGGCTATTCTAAGATGGTATATGAAATGGTACAACTATCATGTATTCAACTTTGAAATTGAAAGTATAATGCAGTTAGTATGATGCGCCGAGCCCGGTGCATGCAATACAGATGAATGATGCAAACATGCTGTCATACTGTATGCCAATTTAAACATGCCCTAATCTAACCATCAAAAGCGGATAAATAAAAGGGAGAAAGACGTGGGGTTGGAAGACATACAACACACACACGCACACTTATTACAGTTGTGGCCCTCGCGCAGAGGGTCCGAATAAATATACAGTCCCAAATAAAAGAATATTACAGTCCAAATATTACAGTCCGAATATGTACAAATTCCTAATTAATTTACAAATTAATCTAGGAAAGCTGTAAAACTGGCATGCAAGCCAGGGACTGCTTCGCTTCTGATGGATGATGCATGTCCGGATTGTCTTGCGCGGAAATCCACCGGAATGCCCCAATTAGCCTATGTTTACACCTATTCTTGAAATGCGTGCCAAGTCCCAAAAGGTTGCTGATTCTTCGTTTTGCTGCAACAGAGAGCAGGAAAGGGGCATGGCAATGTATTTTCACAGATATATGCATGTCTCGATCCTCGTGCCACCAATCACGCATACCGAGGCATGATGGCCGAGGAGTCGAAATGCACAACACAATATAGGATGAATGCACATGAAACTACAGCTAAAACCTAACTCTATCATGGATAATCCGGAGTGTCGGTGACTGGAGAATTGAGACACATTCCGTCACTCGGAGTACGAAATGTACCTCGTTTCCCGTGCCCGGGCTAACTCCTATTCCGAACACGATGCAATATGCATGATATGCATGAAATGCAACTAAGATATAATCCTAACATACTCAATGTTATGGAAATGAAATGTCTCGAAATGCGTGCACGCAGGCACACAAACCGAGAAAATACACGAATGCAATAAAAATGAGATGTCTCGAAATGCGTGCACATGGCCACGCAAATCGAGAAAATGCAGAATGTGCTATGAAAATGAGGTGCCTCGAAATACGTACACAGGGCACGCAAACCGAGGCGATGATATGTGTCTCGAAATACCTGCACGCGGGCACGCAAACCGAGCCGATATGATATGTGTCTCGAAATGCGTGCACGCGGGCACGCAAACCGAGGCGATGATATGTGTCTCGAAATGCGTGCACGCGGGCACGCAAACCGAGGCGATGATATGATGTTATGTGATGAAAATGAGATGCCTCGAAATGCGTGCACACAGGCACGCCAACCGAGGCAATGGTATATGCAATGCAAATGACATGGAAAATGCAACATGGACTTATACTAACATGAGAGAGCCTCAGCCACTCTCACATAAGAAGCCGGCAGATAAAAATGAGGTGCCTTGAAATGCGTGCACACGGGCACGCAAACCGAGGCGATGGAATGCGATGAAATGACATGGAAACATGATATGGGCTTATACCAACATGGGTGAGCCTCAGCCACACTCACATAGGATGCCGACAGATAAAAATGAGGTGCCTCGAAATGCGTGCACACGGGCACGCAAACCGAGGCGATGGCAAAATGCGATGAAATGACATGGAAACATGATATGGGCTTATACCAACATGAGTGAGCCTCAGCCACACTCACATAGGATGTCGGCAGATAAAAATGAGGTGCCTCGAAATACGTGCACACGGGCACGCAAACCGAGACGATGGCAAAATGCGATGAAATGACATGGAAACATGATATGGGCTTATACCAACATGAGTGAGCCTCAGCCACACTCACATAGGATGTCGTCGGATAAAAAAGAAGTGCCTCGAAATGCGTGCACACGGGCACGCAAACTGAGGCGATGGCAAAATGCGATGAAATGACATGGAAACATGATATGGGCTTATACCAACATGAGTGAGCCTCAGCCACACTCACATAGGATGCCGTCGGATAAAAAAGAAGTGCCTCGAAATGCGTGCACACGGGCACGCAAACTGAGGCAATGATGAAATGTGATGAAATGACAAATGGGCTTATACCAACATGAGTGAGCCTCAGCCACACTCACATCGGATGCCGTCGGATAAAAAAGAAGTGCCTCGAAATGCGTGCACACGGGCACGCAAACCGAGGCAATGATGAAATGCAATGAAATGGCATGGAAATGACAAATGGGCTTATACCAACATGAGTGAGCCTCAGCCACACTCACATCGGATGCCGTAGGATAAAAATGAAGTGCCTCGAAATACGTGCACACGGGCACGCAAACCGAGGCAATGATGAAATGCAATGAAATATGGCAAAAATGATATGCAAGCATGCTAATGGAATTTCAGCAACAAAATACGGGGGAAAACAGTCCCGAAATGAAGCGAAATGACATGAAATGCAAGGAAATGCCCCGAAATGCAACATAAGGCACCCGAAATGGCCTATAGCTATGCCAAACATGCACAATATGGACATGCAATGCAAATACAGAAGCTAGATAGTCCCAAAAAATGCACTTTCACAGTTATGAACATGGCCAAACAGCAAGTATAGGTATGGCAAAAATAGCATGCAAGAATAGGGGCCAAAAGAGGGGTAATGAAGCAAGTGGTATAAGAAAAACCCAAACTGAAAAATTTCCTTCTAAAACACTGAAGATGGACCAAAAATATGAACATTCACAGTATATGGAAGCCTCAAAATCAGTATACAAACATGATAGAAATGTGATGCAAAATAAGGCTCAACAATGGCTATAACATGAAGTATACAAAATATTCACCAAACAGAAAAAAAGTGTGAATGAAACATGAAGTATAGGCCAAAATAAGACCACTTTCAGTTCGGACCAAGGTCCAAAAACAGAAGCAAAGAGGGTTGCCAATTTATGCAAAAATGGGGCCAAATAAGGGATATAACTACAAGTGACACATGGAGACACCAAACAATGTTGAGCCCTTATCCAATGTTGAAGAGGGGCTCAAAATAAGCCTCATATCAGTTTATAACATGCTCAAAAACAGATTGCTCATGGGCCAAAAATAGCATGCAAAATCATGACACATAAGAGGATCAATGAAGCAAGTGTATTATGGAGGACTCAAACAGGGTTGAGCCCTTCATGAAAAGTGAAGATGAGCTCAAAAGAGGGCCCTTTTCAGTTAGGGCCAGAGCTTGAAACAAAAAGCAAATGGGGCTTAGAAATAGATCAAGAAAAAGGGTCAAAAGGGTAAAAGTGTTACTTACCCTTGAAGATTCAAACTTTTGTTGCTTCTTGGATGGATTTGCAGCTTCTTTAGCCTTCAAGAATCCTTCCTTGTTGCTGGAAATGAGATGGTGGTGGTAGAGCTTGGTGGTGTAGAAGGAATGATGGTTAGGGGCTTAGGGTTTTTTGAAGAATTGAGAAGGAAGAAGATGGAGTTGGCTATGGAAGCTTGAAGGAGAGTTTTTCTAACCCCTCTAATGCATGTTGGCAGCTGGTTATATGAACCAAAAGGAGGGTGTAAAGGTGGGGCATAAAGGAGAGCAAAATTCCCCCAAAAGGGTCCCCCCGGATGTAGATATTTTTGGGAGAAAACCAAGGCACAGCTGGAATGCACTCAACCTGAAGAAGCAGGCCGGCCTATCACTTTTGTTGCAGGTGGCCGGTCGGCCACTTAACATAGCCGGCCGGCTAGGTCAAAGAAAAAAACGGCCGGCCGGCCAGAAAAAATGGCCGGTCACCCCCCAGGATGAAGCCCCAGAAGTTATCTTTCCAATGGCGCAAACCTTGCATTAAAATTCCTCCTGTAGAAAACGTTATGCCCCTTTCCGTGAAGCCGCGCAGATTCAGTCCAAGCGGACTTCAACCAACCACATCTCTCCCCCCCGGACTTGGACTTGGGAGATTCTTGAGTGCAAAATGAAGCCCCGGAAGTAATCTTTCCAATGGTGGTGGCCTCATATCTTAATTCCTCTTGTGCAAAGAGTTACGCCCGTTTCGGTGAAGCCGCGCAGCTTTTTCTCCTTCCCGGATTCATGCTGAAACACTTTTGACCAAAAAGAAGTTGGCTTTTCGGCAAAATTACTAGCCTCCCACCAACTTTTGGTGTCCTCTCATGTGTGTAGATCACATATATGTGGTTTGGGGTTGGCAACAGTGACTCCAGGGTGTTCAACATTGCATTTGAAGAGGAGGGGCAAAAATGGAAAGAAAAATTAATGGCCGGCCATAAACTTTTAGGGTCCTCCCAAGTGTGTACATCACAGATATGTGGTTCAAAGTTCAAGAAAGTGGGCCCAAGGTGTTCAACATTGGCCCGGAAGAGGAGGGGCAAAATTGGAAATAACAATTAATGGCCGGCCATGACTTTTTTGGGTCCTCCAAGGTGTGTAGATCACAGTTATGTGGTTGAAAGTTGGCAACACTACCCCTAGGGTGTTCAACATTAGCCCGGAAGTTGGAAAAACGGGCGCCGGGAGGCTCCGGAGGAGAGATAACTGGTTGCTGCAACAATTACTAGCCTCCCACCCTCCAGTGACCTTCCTGGTGATAAAACAGAGGTACCTGCCAAAAATGAACGAAAACCGATGCAAAACGAATGTTCGGGGGCCAAAACACGCAGTTCGGGGCCCCGAAAACTGCCCGTTAAACACCGAAAGTGGCGTTCGGCCACGAAGTGGGTTTCTCAGACCCCAGTGTCCCTCAAAAGGGAGAAAATAAGATGTATGCCAAAAATCAGAGCAAACGGAGATGGTTAGGCGGTCCCGAACCGAGGCACACGGCCTGACGGCTCCGAAAATAGGGAACCGGGCTCCGAAATGGGCAAAATGGCCTACGGCCACCAAATGTAGCCCACGGCCACTGAGAGATGGTCTACGGGACCTCTCCCTCCCCTCAGGAAAAGAAACAGAGAAAACCGAGTCTGGTTCGCAAACCGAGGCAAGGCACCGAAGAAGGTCCGGAAGTCCGGAGGCGGGGCTCGCAGCCGCGACTCTGAAACTTCTGAACGAGCACATTATGCAATATCACCAAGTGCTCAACTGGTGACGTCTGAGTCTCAAGGTCGGTCAAAAATGGGGTGTCTACAGTCAGTATTCAGTTATCTCTCAAAGATAGCAAGTGGCACTTAACTCACTAGCCAGAATACAAAAAGCGTACCTTAGACCTACAAGGGTGCCTTACTTTCATAGCCAGCACTAACCCGATCCCTGTAGAAGCCTAGCTTCAATGGACTCTGGCTCAATACTCATCTTGGATCCCCAGCCAGATAGAGATAAAACTCCCTAAGAGCTTTATCTTTATCCAAACTAAGGTCCTCCCCCATTTTAGAACTCTTGTCCTTTATCCGCTCATCTCGGATTTCGATATCTCCGTAGATAACCTTGGCTTAGCCGAGATCACCTCTACAACATGACCAAGACACGTGGCACCTCAACTGTCACTCCGGTGCCACCTTGGCCACATGTTGTCATTCACAAAATATGTCCTCACAGGCCACAAAAGGCACCTCAAGTTTGTAGAATGAGGAGTTATGGACAAAGTGAACCATAGTCCAAACCACCACACACGCATGCGCACTGCCGCCGCCGTCTGACCGTCCAAGCCAAGTCGTGCCGGGCGCGGGTGTGGGTTTTGGGTTAGGTCGGTTCTAGCATTAATTTTTTAGACAAAACTTATTTGAATTTTAGAATGAAATTAATTTAATTTTGCACCAAAATTTTTCAAACCTCCATCGGTCCAATCTCAACAGGTTCAAACAGTTCAGGAAAACTGCCCAGTGGTTTTTTATCTGCTGCAATTAACAGATTTGTTCAAAATTCAAAACTATCTGTTCAGTTTCATAACTGTACCTATTCTGCAGTTTGCAGACCTGTTTAGAATTTTTGAATAGTCACCATTGGTCCTATAAATACCATGGCATTCCAGCAGTTTTGGAAGATCCGAAAATTCATTACTTTTGCATAATATTTTCATCATATTATTTTAGGAAAAAATTAAAGAGAGTATAGAACACAAGATTTTTGTTCGCCGTACAAATTGTTTGGAGTGCTACTACAATTTGTGTATACTACAATTTGTATACTATAATTGGTATACTACAGTTTGGAGTCCTACTACAATTTGTGAAGATTATTGTATCCTGGGAGATAGGCGTCATTTTTCTGGAAGCATCGTAGCGGGACGAATCTGTCTTAAGGGCAGAGTGTCACACACTTGACTTGATCTTTTTATTATTCATTCGGTTCGGTAAAATAAATTTTGTAAGTTATTTATTTTATTTATTTGATTTGGTTTTTATTTATTTATTTTACACAGAAGATTGTTCCAACAGTTTCAAGCAAGGACTGGGAAAATTATGGAAATTTTGGGGAAGCTGAACGTGTCGGATTTCTTTCCCGAGCTTGCAAGGTTTGATTTGCAAGGACTGGAGAGGGAGATTAAGGTGGTGCTCGGTGATGTGGATCAGATTTTTGATTCTGTGATCGATGCGACGGTAAAAATAGTACGGGGGATGGTGATGAGGCAGTGAAGAATAAAGGGAAGAAGGATTTTCAGCAGATTCTGTTGGAGCTCAAAGAGAAGGAAGATGGAGCAGAACCAATGACTATGACATATACCAAGGCCTTGTTGATGGTATTTTGCTTTCTCACACAAGATTTTTATGATTTTATGACTTGTTTTGATGATGTTCTTGTTTCTTCCAATAGTATATCAAGTATACTTTTTTCAAAAGGAATAGCTTGGTATGATGATTGTAGCTAGCCAAGTGATTATGATATACATACACTCGATCCACTGCTATAGATAGGATGCACAAGCTTGGGCTCACCCTTTCCATGCAATTCTGTTATGATACTAGTATCTCATTATTTTTGGAGAAATTACAAAAATAAATTCGGAGTTTTTTATTTTTTTTTCAATCAAATCTATAATATTTAGATTTGTTTTTAATATAAATTATTCATCTATTTTGTTAGGTAAAAAATCGACAGAAAAATAATATTTTAAGTATTAAACTAAATGTTAAATGTCTAAAATATCATATTTCATTGAATTTAATAGTTAAAATATTATTTTTCCCAATCGGTTTAACTTAACAAAAACAGAAAGACAGTTTATATTGAAAATATTAGGTTTTAAATTATTAAAATTAAAAATTTAAGATTTATTTTGTTACAATAATCAAATTGTAAGATTGTTTTTATAATTTTTCCTTTTTTTATTATCACCGTTTTGTATAATAATTAAATTTTTTATAGATAATTATTAAAAAATTAATGCAAATAAATAATTCTTTGCTATTGTTGAATGAGAGATTTATTAGAAAATTCTTTTTTAAGTGTTTGTATTTTAATTAGTTCATAAAATATTATTGTATTTCAATATGTCATATTATTTGAACATTTGATCTATCAAATCCTAATTCTCATATTTAAGGTATTTTATGGACATTTCTACCCTTACAAATATTTTTTGAAACGGTTAGCAATTTAGTGATATGAATATTCATATTTTACAATGTGAATATTCACATTAATAGTGTGAATATTCACATCACAGAACTTTCACACTGTAAATGTGAATATTATTAGGGGTATTTTGATAACTATGTCACTCATAAGACTTAAATGAAACATAAGTAGGTAAAAAGAGATTTATGAAAAAGTGCCCCTTGTTGAATATAAGCCAAAAAAATAAATAAATAAATAAAAAGAAAAAAGAAGGGACAAATTACAAATCAGGTTAGTTTAAGAAAATAATTACAAATTCATGAAAAATATATATATAATTTTAATTATTAATATTTATAAGATTTATCCTTGATTAATAATTATTTTTTATGTGATATTTCTCCATCCCCCTCCCCCCCAAAAAAAAAAAAAAAATTAATTAATTAATTAATTATGTTGAGGACCTTTTGGTGAAAGACCCATCATGATAACATTTCTATGGGTGAAGGATCAGCGGCCATGTTTTGGTGAAAAGATAGATCTCATGAAGCACAATTACAAAATTAATCTAAGTAGTGAATTTAATTTAATTTTTTTAAAAAAATTTAAAATGCCATAACTTTGCATTAAGATGTCCGTTTTTTACAAAAATGATATTGTTAAAATTCTCTCGTCGATTCTATCAAAGAAAATCCACATTAATTATAAAATTTTGAAAGCAAATATTTTAAAAAACATGATAAAATTTTATTATTTAACGTTAACACAAGACAATAAAATTTTGCGGTCCATATTTAGCATTTAAATGTAGAATTCCAAAACCATTGCAGTGAAAATATTAAAAGAAGATTTTATTGATAAAATGAAATTGCAACCAAAACATATTAAATTTATTATCTTAATGTCTGCTTAGATAGTAAAATTTTACTGTTTGAGTTACATATTTAAAAACCAAATTCAACAACTACCACCACACATTCTCATTGAAATTTCACAATTGCATATGAAATTATTTTAGACAAATTACGACAGTAGTTCATATATTTTGATTTTTATGTCATTTTAATCTTTATAATTTCAATTGGTTCAATTTTGACCTTGAATTTAGGATTTTGTCTCAATTTGGTCCAATTAGTTACAATTCTTAATATTTTTTTATGAAAAATATGCACATAAGTGTCATGTATCATATTTTTAAGGAAAAAATTATAAACTTACCAAACTTAATAAGTTAACCTGAACCAATTTAGTGATATTTTTTCTTAAAAAACACTTACGATATAATCAGTTGGACCAAAATCGAGTCAATTGAAAGTGTAAAGACCAAAATGATACGAGGAACAAAATACAGGGACCACCAAAATAATTTGCCCAGTTATTTTTATAAAAAAATTAATTCAATTGATTAAAAAAAAATATTCCATTAAACTTTAACACAATTCCTCCACCACCAACACCATTACTACACTACAATGATCACAGTGCTTCTAGTTTTTCATATTAAATTTTTTGTAATTTAAATATAATATTAAAATAAACAATAGTGAAATTTGATTAAAAAATCAAAATTAAGAGTATGTCATCTGTAATAGTTCATTATTGATGTGCTGTTACAGGCAACCAAATTTAAAACCTATACTCCTCAAAATATATGTAGTTGTGCAAATAAGAATCGTTCCCACAGAAAGTATTTATCCTAATTTTTATGCTAAGGAACAATTCAAATTAAAGTATTGAAATCTATCAAAAGAACAAGACTTGGCCTAAGTCAACATTCACCATCGGAATTTTACAACTGATCATTGATGCAAAATTATATCAATTCACACCTTGAATATTCACCGTTGGAACTATTTTTCTATCTCTCCTTAGTTGCAGTTAATTAGAAACAAGCGATTTAATTAACCTTACTGCTAAACAACCCAAGACAAGCGCTAAAGATTTAATTTAGTAGCAGCCTTAAAAATTAGAGAGATTCGATGAAGCTAAACAACACAAGCACAAGCAGTTGAATTTAATTTCGTCAAGTGTTCTTCATAAGATATAATAATTTCTAACACAGCAAATCATTAAAGTTTAGTTGCTTCACAAATTAGAGGGATCAAACAACGATGGATTTGATATCTAACCTAACAATAGATTGCAATGAATAATAAACTAGTAGGCCTCCTAGTAATTAAATGAGACAATCATGAGAATATGCAAAGAGGAACACTCCATACCCAAAGCATAAACTGAACAACAAAAAAAACAAATTAGATCTCACTGTTTTATTGATTCCGAGGCTTCCGTTTCTTTCGACCAATTACCAAAGTCTAGCCACGCAAGGCCATAATGAAAAGGAAAATTTGGCTATAAACTCTTTTTACCTTCTTTTTATTGTTAAAATGATTAAGAAAAAAATTATACTTTTAAAACCCCCTTATAATTATAAAGTCTTGGATAAAGGACAAAATTTATTATTTAAATATTTTATCAGATTATTATACTCTCAACTAAATCTTCCCTAATCACCATCTCAATCTCTCAAGCTTCGTTTGATACAACTATTGCTTAGAGAACCATCACCCATCTGCGCCATCAACAATGTCGGAATGACAGATCTGCTCTTCGAGCAAGTTGTGGTGGAAATACTTATGATGATTGTGTTTTACACATGCATGCGCACACCAAAGCTACCAGATTCTCTTACATTCCCTTCATAATAGTTCATTGCAGTACTGTAGAAAGAAATAGATTACATATATTTATATATATATATATATATATATATATATATATTTTGAAGGCTTGAGTAATTGCTTTGATTGGTTTGCTTCTGTTTAACAATGGCGAGATGATGATTTTTTTATTGATCTATTATTACTTTCGATTTTTGATTCTCCATTATTTTGCTTTTATATTAGCGATTTGGCAATCGTTCAAAGGAATTGTTGAGTCCAGTTGTGTCTGATGAAGGCATTTCAATTTTTTTATTGTTGTTGTTGAACAGATCTGTGTTAAATTTGTTTTTTGTTTTTATTTTTAGATTTGAAATTGTTTTCCATTAATGGTGGATTTGAGCAAGTTTTCTATAATTATTGTAGCTTAAAGATCCTCGGTTTATTTTCGATCTTCTCAAGTTCTTTTTTTAATTATTATTATTATGTAAGTTTAGATCATTTTTTGTTGTTGATGATGATGATAAAGAAACATATTGCAACAGATATTTTTTTTTTTTTTCCCTTATGTTGATGTTGATGAAAATAAGACAAATTGTAATAGATATGAAGAACATAAATCTGAGTTGTAGATGTCGCCTTGCTGTTTTCAATGGGCCTTTTTTTTTTATTTAATAGATCTTAGAGTAAAATTTTACTCTGGTTAAAAGCATGTTGATTTGCTTAACGATATAAAATTTTACTTTGAATCACAATAAACTTTACTCTGATTTGAAGTGAAATTTTATTCTGATTAAAAATATGTTGATTTGCTTAACGATATAAAATTTTACTTTGAATCACTGTAAATTTTACTCTGGTTAAAAATATGTTGATTTGCTTAACGATATAAAATTTTACTCTGAAATACATTGTGAGGATGACTTAATAGGAGAGTTGATAGATATGAGGATAATATAGTAAAATAAACAAGTTTTAAAATAGTAAAAAGTTTTGAAAGTACCTATATAATTCTTATCCTTTTGAAAGACAAATTAGACAGGGAAAAGTATCACCAAATCTCCCAAATGAAAACACAAAGAAGTTCGAGAAGAGGGAAGAGAGCCCTCAGATGATTCCCTCTCCCTTTTATACACGTTCATGTCCTCAGTATTAGAAGCCTACAAAATCTCCTAAAAATATTCTAAATATTATTCTAAAACAACAATATCCAAGTCTGACTAATCAAAGAAGATATTAAAAATAAAATAAAGTCGTAATATAACTAGGAAAGTGGTGTTTACAGCTGGAACTTTCGTGCACCAGCTCTGAAAACTTCGGCAAATAAACCGCGAAATGTTCCGGAACGTCAACAGTGCAGGTGCAGCAACTTCAAGTCCGATTTCGACCTTGATTCAGACAGTATCTCTCAATACTCGAAACATGAAAGTTGTAGAGCTTTTTCTTGGTGTTCCATAGCATCTTGGATCATCTCAATCAGATCTCGGATGAGAGAGTTATTCCCAGATTACGAAGTGATGTCGAAACTGTCTAAAACTCGCCCAATTAGCTTTGTTTTGCATTTACCGCCTCCATTTGCATCCTAAATCAAAATATAAGAATAATGTGTACATTTAGGCACCAAATAAGTATAAATGACTAAACATTAAGGGAGAAAAATATGACATTTTGCATTCTCATCAAATTCCCCCACATTTATCTTTTGCTCATCCTCGGGCAAAACTCAAATTCACTTTCCCAAGAACACACCCAGGTTTCAATGCCATCAACAAAGAACCACCAAGCTCTTCAAAACTCATAAGATATCATGAACAAACATTCTTAAACAACTTACAAATACTTAGTAGGCATTTTCACTCGAAGATAGAGTAAACTAAATACGTAGACCCTCACAGAAATAAACACTCGACTCTCATGTGCTTGAAGGGTGTGTGTTTCGCTCAAATTCATTCCAATGGGAATGATCTACCATAGGCTTGCATATCTTCTCATTCTCCACCACTGGGATCACATGCATAACACGAATCATAAGGATTTTTCAAGGGTTGTAACAGGGTTTACGATCAAGGTAGGAAATATTTGGGAGTGTTGTTCAAAGGCCACTAGTGGAGCAAAAATGAATTAACTCAAGCTCGAATATATAAGACATGTAAAACCAATCACTCCATTCAGCAGCTTCTTCAATTTGGCTTTAAAGCATTTAAACCGTGTAAAACTCCTATATTGAAAAAGAGATTGTTAAAAAAAAAAAAACACTTTTCGTTTGCAGCAGGGAACGATCCTTCGCAACAGCTCCCACCTTGTATATATCACGTATAAAAAGACCCCTTTATTGGAATTTTAGGAGGAATTTTGAACATGGACAGTTTGTAATATTAGAAACAATTTCCTGCATCACTTCCATTCCCTTTTTTTTTTTTTTTTTTTTCTTTTTAGACAAACACATGAGTTGAGAATGAGAACATGTTCCATTCCTCCAGTCACAGCCATACCACAAATCCAGACACCCCCTACACTTATAACTTGCACACCCATACATATCATAATGATGAACAATACTCCGCTAGCTTTACGGCTTGGGTAGGGACATTGTTTTTTCGGGTTTAAAGCTTGTAACGTGGGTTCACGAAAAAAAATAAAAATAAAATAAAGCTCAAAGGGGTTCAACAAAGGGAAAAAATAATTACAAGGTAGACTATTTGGCTTATGTAGCTTATAACAAAGAGGGCCTTAATCATGTTTATGCATGCATGTGTCAATATGACCTCGAAGAGAATCAAGGCAAGTTCTAGAGAAACAAAACCATGGAAAAATATCCCTCATGAAAGAACATAGTGAGACTGATATGGATGTATCAGTTTAAAGGCTCAAAATCTCACCAGCTTTTGTCTACCAAATTTAGTCACTACCATTCTTAAGGAAAATAACTAGACTAATCAATTCTAAGCTGGAAGATTACTTATTCAATCATGTTATGAATTTTTCAAGCTTAATTGAATCTTGCTCATGACATACACAACCAAAAATCGTTGAAAACCATAAAAACAAAAAGCAAAACTTTTTTTTTTTTTAAACAAAAATTAAAACAACCTAAATCCCCTCCCCCACACTTAAAACTTACATTGTCCCCAATGTAAGGTGAAATGCAGAGAAAAGGCAAAAATAACCAAAATATAAATCCGAGAATAAGAAAACAAACTCGCCTTGGGTTGCCTCCCAAGCAACGCCTTTCTGCTTCAATTAGTATAAATTGGATCCTTAAGGTCCAACTGTTCCACATTTTGTACTTGGAGGCCTTCATAGAAAGTCTTAACTCTATGGCCATTCACCTTGAACACTTTGGAAGTTGCTAAATTTTGAATTTCAACTGCACCATGAGGAAAAACATTAGTAACTACAAAAGGTCCAATCCAACGAGAACGTAACTTACCTGGAAACAAACGAAGCCGTGAATGGTATAGAAGAACTTTTTGACCAACATTAAACTGCTTCCTAGAGATTATCTTGTCGTAAAAAGCCTTCGCCTTTTCCTTGTAAATCCTTGCATTCTCATAGGCATCATCGCGAATTTCCTCGAACTCTTGTAGTTGCAACTTCCTGTGTTCTCTACTTTCATCCATTTTCATGTTGAAACTCTTAATAGCCCATTAAGCCGTGTGTTCTAACTCAACTGGAAGGTGACATGGTTTCCCAAACACCAACCGATAAGGTGACATATCAATGGGCGTTTTATATGCACTCCTATACGCCCACAAAGCATCATCTAGGCGCAAACTCCAATCTTTTTTAGTTGGATAGACAGTCTTTTCAATGATGGACTTGATCTTTCGATTTAACACTTTCGCTTGTCCACTAGTTTGCGGATGATAGGCAGTTGAGACCTTGTGGGTCACATGATACTTCTCAGCAAAGTCTCCACAGTTCGATTGCAAAAGTGAGTGCCTCGATCCCTTATTAGAGCTCGTGGAATTCCAAACCTGGAGAATATGTTAGACTTGATAAACTATGTAACAACTTTAGAATCATCAGTCCTGGTAGCTTTAGTTTCCACCCATTTCGAGACATAATCAACAGCAAGCAAAATATAAACATAACCGAAAGAGACAGGGAACGATCCCATGAAATCAATGCCCCAAACATCAAAAAATTTACAAAATAGTATGGGGGTTTGTGGCATCTCATTCCTTTGGGATATATTACCTATCTTTTGACAATGATCGCACGACTTACAAAAAGAATATGAATCTCGGAATAAAGACGGCCAATAGAAACCACATTCTAGCACTTTTATCACCGTCCTCTTAGCTCCAAAGTGACCTCCACAAGCATAAGAATGACAAAAGGTGAGAATAGAAATAATTTCATTTTCAGGAACGCACCTTCTTATCACTTGATATGCACAATGCTTCCATAAGTAAGGGTCATCCCACACATAGTATTTAGCATCACTCTTGATCTTATCCCTCTGAGCCTTAGACAAACCAAGAGGGAACATATTAATAACCAAATAATTTAGCATATTCACATACCAAGGTAATGTCACACTCGCGGAGAACAATTGCTCGTCAGGGAACGTTTCCTACAAACGAAGTTCATCCTCCCCATGAACTAAATGTAACAACCCCAACCCATGATTAATGTTAATCCATGCCTAATGATGCCTAATAATAAGTTCAAGTGAAGTTTTGCATCATATGTTGCCATATTTGTGTTTATATCTATTTAACGTAGACAGATCTATTCATGTTTTCGTTTTGGTTTGAGAATTGAAGGCCTTATCGGCATCCGGTTCAGGAATTGACTCGATTTATGTGTTAATTAGAATTTTTAGGATTTTATAGTAGGTTCAATACAAGTTCGGTTCGGAACGAATAAATTAGATTAAATTAGTGCTCACTTAATTAGTCTTAATTAAGTTATCTTCAAGTGAAGCCTATATAAGGCTCCATACAAGCCTCCACTGAACTTCTCTCTTCAATTTCAAGCATACTTGAGCTATTACACACACAAACATGTGAAAGAAAGAGGGACCAAGAGAGAGAGAGAGTTGAGATCAACAAGAATTGTTAGAATTGGGAAGAATTAGCTTGGAATCTTAATGTGCTTATCATCTAGATTTTACTTGAGGGGTTAAGGTCACGCGCTAGAAGGAAGCTGAATTGACTACTTAGTTTGTTTACTTGGAGCATCTATTATCTGTGAGTAATAACTTAGTATAGCTATGTTCAAGTAAATTATTTTCTACTCACGGATTAAGAACTGTTCTATGAAATGTCATGTTTTATGCTATGAATGATTGTCCAAGTCACAAGCACTATGACATTATGCTATGATTCAAGTAATGCCATGATTCAAGTATATGCAAGTTCCCGGTACCAGAGGTTCCTTATGGAACTAACAAGCTATCCATACCCGGCTAGAGGTTCTTAAGTGGAACTGACAAGTTTACAAGTTCCCAGTCCAGAGGTTCCTTTATGGGACTAACGAGTTATTCTTACCTGACCAAAGGTTCTTATATAGAACTGACAAGTATGATTTAAGACATTCTGTGCGTGATCAATCAGCGCTAATGGATGTACTACGTAAGACTAAGCATGAACTCTGAATTCTATACATGCTCAGAATGAGAATACGAATGTGAATTTCAGTTTCAGCCACAGTTATGGGACATCATTCATTTACCCCTTTACTTTGTTATTATTCACTGGGCCTCTGCTCACTAGTTATTTATTATGTATGTAGGTGAGCAAGCTCATGATCAAGCTTAAGATGATGCCTGGGGTATTTTGTGTTGGTCAGCCACCTTTTGCGCCTCACGAGGAGGTTCCAGATCAAGTCATGTTTTGTGGTTGTGTCAATATGGATGTATAAGACCGTTTCTTTTGTTTTATGAACAAGCTCTCCTTTTGTATGTACTTAATAGCGACGTGTAAATACTGTACCTATGACATCACTTGTATGTATATAAAATTTAAGATTTTCAGTTCCATGTATGTCTTCACAGCTCAATGGACTTCGTATATTTTGTATATTTGTTTCCGCAGCCCTTATCTATATGTTATTATGTCAAGAGGCCTTTGGTAATCCAAGGATTACTGGCCGATTACGACGTTAAACCTATAGGGACGGGTTTGGGTCGTGGCCGAATGGTATCAGAGCACGTGTTCTACCACACACACAAGTCCATTTGAGCTTAGGATGTCCTAGTAAGAAGTAAAGACATTCCATCTGCATGTATAAGTGTGTGTGTTTAAAAGTGAAAGCATAAATCAGATTATAATCATGTGATATGGGAACAAACAATCTGAGTAATATAAAAAGGACTATTTGCCTATGTTCATAATGTCCTGTTTACCTATAGCAAATGGACAATGCAAGAAGTGATGGAACGACTGAATCATCTGAGGCTCGAATGAGCCGAATGGAACAAATGCTTGCAGCTTTGACTGAGGCAATGACTCAACAACAACAGAGGCAACAACACTTACCTCCCCCGCCGGTCTAGGTGGAGCCGGATAACAATGATCTCATAAGTTTAACTCAGAAGTTTCTGAAGATGAAACCACCGGCTTTCTTAGGAGGCATTGAACCGCTAAAAGCCGAAACATGGTTACTTGAAATGGAGAAACTATTTGAAGTGTTCCCTTGTTCTGAGGTCCAGAAAGTTCTCTTAGCCACCTATACTCTGAAAGATGAAACCCGAAGGTGGTGGTTACTAATCCGCAGCGGTAATGGGAATATGACGTGGGCACAATTTAATACAATCTTTTATGATAAATATTTCCCCTAATGTTTCTGAGATCAGAAAGTTTCTGAATTCCAAGGACTTAAACAAGGCAGGATATTTGTGGCTGAGAATGAGGCCAAATTTACTGAGTTGGCTCGATTTGCTTCTCATATGGTGGATACTGATTATAAAAAGGCACGAAAATTTGAAGGCGGGCTGGATCTGGAAGTGTTCGACTGAGTAGGCGTCTTGAAATTGCCTAACTATGTGGAAGTTTTAGACAGAGTGATAATGGCAGAAGCCACAATAGCAGCAATGAAACAAGCCAAAACACCAATAACATAATGGAAAAGTAAAAGGACTAGATCTAATTTTTGAAAAAGTCATTCCTTCTTCACAAACAAAAAGAAAAACACGGGATCTTCAAACAGGTCCAGCCAGAGTAGTGGATCTATACCAATTTATTCAGACTGTGGAAGGAGGCACAAAGGCATATGTCAACGTGCATCGGGTGCGTGTTTCCAGTGTGGCAAAACTAGTCATATGATTAGAGATTGTCCAATGAGGTTTGACAATGTTAGCCATCCAGCGGCAAGTTCAGCCAGATCCGTTCCTGTAACAAAGGCCAATACTAAAACAAATGCCAAAGGTAATACTAGAAATGAAACACTGAGGCAAGGAAGGGTGTTTGCACTCAACCCTGGAGATATACAAAATGTCGAAACAGTGGTGTCAGGTATAATTCCTATCTGTGCTCAGAACGCCTATGTACTGATCGATTCTGGTTCTACGCATTCTTTTGTCTCGCATGTTTTTTCTCAAAAATTAACTAGACCGATAGAACCTGTGAATTGTTTGCTATCTATGTCCACACCATCTGGGGGTTCTATGATATGTGCTTATGTGTACCCAGCATGTGATATTACAATTGGTGACTTGACATTGTATATTGACTTACTGCCCTTGAACATTGATCATTTTGACTGTATTTTGGATATGGATTGGCTGACTAAATATTGTGCTACTGTTGATTGTGTAAACAAAACTATTATGTTCAAACCACCTGGTATGCCTGAGTTTACTTTCACAGGGAATGGGGTAGTTCCTCCAACATACTTGATTTCGTTTATGAAAGCTAAGAAATTGTTAAGAAAAGGTTGTCAGGGCTACTTGTGTTGTGCATTGACTGAATCTTTAGATAGCACCGGTGTAGAAACCATTCCTGTGGTTTGTGACTTTCCTAATGTGTTTTCCAATGATCTACCTGGGGATCTAGTTGATAGGGAAATTGAATTTACCATCGATGTAATACCTGGAACACAACCCATCTCCAAGACTCCATATAGAATGTCGACTTCTGAATTGAAAGAGTTGAAAGTCCAACTTCAAGAACTCTTAGACAAGAAAGTCATCCGTCCGAGTGCCTCACCTTGGGGTGCTCCAGTTTTATTTGTAAAAAAGAAAGATGGATCTTTGAGACTATGTATTGACTACCGTGAGTTGAACAAAGTGATCGTCAAGAACAAGTGCCCACTACCCCAAATTGATGACTTGTTCGATCAACTTTAGGGAGCCCAAGTGTTTTCTAAGATTGACCTTAGATCCGAGTATCACCAGTTAAAGGTCAAGGTAGAAGACGTAGAGAAGACCGCATTCAGAACTAGATATGAGCATTATGAATTCTTAGTCATGCCATTTGGGGTAACCAATGCACCTACTGCTTTTATGGACCTTATGAATAAGGTGTTCAAATAGTTTCTGGATGAATTTGTTGTTGTATTTATTGATGATATTTTGATTTACTCCAAAAGTAGGGAAGAACATGAGAACCATTTAAGAACTACTTTGCAGATTTTTAGAGAAAAGAAATTGTATGCAAAATTGTCCAAGTGTGAATTCTGGCTTGACAGTGTGGCATTTTTGGGGCATGTAATCAACAAGGATGGTGTCTCTATTGACCCACAGAAAATTGAAGCTATTGTGGACTTGCCTAAACCGACAAATGTGACAGAAGTTAGAAGTTTTCTAGGACTTGTAGGCTACTATAGAAGATTTGTGAAAAAAAATTCAAAACTTGTCATGCCATTGACCCAGTTAACTCAGAAAAACGTATCATTTGATTGGGATGAACGGCGAAAGTTAGCCTTTCAGGAGTTGAAAACCAGACTAGTGACTGCACTGATTTTGACTTTACCCAATGGTTCAAATAGATTTCAAATTTACAGTGATGCATCTTACAAAGGTTTGGGCGATGTACTAATGCAAAATGGGAAGGTAATTGCCTATGCATCTTGACAACTCCATCCACATGAAAAGAATTACCCGACCCATGATCTTGAACTAGCAGTTGTGGTGTTTGCCTTGAAAATCTGATGTCACTACTTGTATGGGATAACTTGTGAAGTGTATACTGATCATGAAAGTTTGAAATATTTCTTCACCCAAAAAGAATTGAACATGAGACAGAGGAGATGGTTGGAGCTAATCAAAGATTATGATTTGCAGATTTTGTATCACCCAGGAAAAGCTAATACTGTAGTAGATGCCTTGAGCCGAAAATCAATAGGAAATCTGTCATGTTTGCTTACCAGCCAGAGAGAATTGTTAGATGACTTCGAAAAGAATGAGATTGAGATTATGATGCGTGAACAGGGCGGAATACTAGCTACCATTGCCGCTCAACCTGCAATCATTGAAGAGATTAAAGAAAACAACTTGAAGATGAATACTTGAAAAAGATTGTGGAAGAATTTGATTCAAAACCGAGGCTAGGGTTTGTGTTTGAGAATAATGTGTTGAAATTTCAGAATAGACTCTGTGTACCAGATTCCTCTGATTTAAGAAAGGGTATTATGACTGAAGCTCACAGCACCAAATTTACCATGCATCCAGGAATCACAAAGATGCATCATGATTTGAGACATAATTTTTGGTGGCCTGGAATGAAAAAGTGCATTGCAGATTTTGTGGCTAGATGTTTACACTGCCAACAAGTTAAAGCCGAACATCAACGACCCGCTGGTTTGCTGCAACCACTTCCAATACCAGAATGGAAATGGGAGCACATTACCGTGGACTTCATTGTAGGATTGTCTCGCTCTTCCCAATGTATGGATTCTATTTGGGTCATTGTGGATCGTTTAACTAAGTCTGTCCATTTTCTACCTATTAAATCTATTTACAATGTTGACAAATTGGTCAATATTTATATGAATGAGATTATGAGATTGCATTGGGTGCTAGTATCTATTGTATCTGACAGGGATTCAAAGTTTGTGTTAAGATTTTGGCAGAGTTTACAACAGGCTTTGGGGATAGAACTGAGGTTGAATAGCGCCTATCATCCACAGACAGATGGTCAAACTGAACGAACCAATCAAACCTTGGAAGATATGCTCAGAATGTGCGTGTTAGATTTTCAGGGAAATTGGGAGACTTATTTGCCATTGGCTGAGTTTGTGTACAACAACAACTACCATTCGAGCATTGGAATGACTTCTTATAAAGCTTTATATGGAAGGAGATGCCGATCTCCGATATGTTGAGCCGAAGTAGGTGATAGACCTTTATTGGGATCGGAACTTGTGCAAGAAACAACTGAGAAAGTGAAACTAATCCAACAGCGTTTGAAAACTGCACAGAGCCGACAAAAGAGCGATGCTGATACCTGAAAAAGAGACAGAGAATATGAAGTCGGGGATCACGTGTTTATTAAAGTGACTCCAATGAAAGGGAAAACACGGTTTGGCATTAAGGGCAAATTAGCACCAAGATATGTTAGACCATATGAAGTTCTGGAGAAAATCAACCCAGTGACATATCGAGTAGCCCTATCTCTGGTAGTGGAGCATATGCACAATGTATTTCACGTATCAATGCTTCGAGAGTATTTGAGAGATCCACTCCATACAACACATGTGCTTTTGAAAGATGACTACACTTATGAAGAGAGGCCGATACAGATTGTCAATCGTCGAATCAAAAGACTAAGGAACAAAGAAATCCCTTTGGTGAAGGTTGATTGGCAGAATCATGAAGGAACCTATGCAACTTGGGAGACAGAGGAAGATATGATGAAAAGATATCCTGAGTTGTTCCTTTGAATCTGGTATTCTTCCAAAATGAAGGTAATTCGAGTTTGGAGGACCAAACTCCTTTAAGGAGGGAAGACTGTAACAACCCCGACCCAAGATTAACGTTAATCCATGCTTAATGATGCCTAATAATAAGTTCAAGTGAAGTTTTGTATCATATGTTGCCTTATTTGTGTTTATATCTGTTTAGCGTAGACAGATCTGTTCAAGTTTTCATTTCGGTTTGCGAATTGAAGGCTTTATTGGCATCCGGTTTAGGAATTGACTCGATTTATGTGTTAATTAGAATTTTTAGGATTTTATGATAGGTTCAATAGAAGTTCGGTTCGGAACGAATAAATTAGATTAAATTAGTGTTCACTTAATTAGTCTTAATTAAGTTATCTTCAAGTGAAGCCTATATAAGGCTCCATACAAGCCTCCACTGAACTCTTCTCTTCAATTTCAAGCATACTTGAGCTATTACACACACAAACGTATGAAAGAAAGAGGGGCCAAGAGAGAAAGAGTTGAGATCAACAAGAATTGTTGGAATTGGGAAGAATTAGCTTGGAATCTTAATGTACTCATCATCTAGATTTTACTTGAGGGGTTGAGGTCACACGCCACAAGGAAGCTGAATTGGCTGCTCAGTTTGTTTACTTGAAGCATTTATTATCTGTGAGTAATAACTTAGTAAAGCTATGTTCAAATAAATTATTTTCTGCTCACAGATTAAGAACTGTTCTATGAAATGTCATGTTTTATGCTATGAATGATTGTCCAAGTCTAACAAGCACTATGACATTATGCTCTGATTCAAGTAATTCCATGATTCAATTATATGCAAGTTCCCGGTACCGGAGGTTCCTTATAGGACTAACAAGCTACCTATACCCGACTAGAGGTTCCTAAGTGGAACTGACAAGTTTACAAGTTCCCAGTCCGGAGATTCTTTTATGGGACTAACAAGTTATTCTTACCTGGCTAGAGGTTCTTATATAGAATTGACAAGTATGATTTAAGACATTTTGTGCGTGATCAGTCAGTGCTAATGGATGTACTATGTAAAACTAAGCATGAACTCTAAATTCTATACATGCTCAGAATGAGAATACGAATGTGAATTTCAGTTTCAGCCACAGTTATGGGACATCATTCATTTACCCCTTTACTTTGTTATTATTCACGGGGCCTCCGCTCACTAGTTATTTATTATGTATGTAAGTGAGCAGGCTCATGATCAAGCTTAAGATGATGCCTAGGGTATTTTGTGTTGGTCAGCCACCTTTTGCACCTCACGAGGAGGTTCCAGATCAAGTCATGTTTTGTGGCTGTGTCAATATGGATGTATAAGACCGTTTCTTTTGTTTTATGAACAAGTTCTCCTTTTGTATGTACTTAATAGCAACGTATAAATACTGTACCTATGACGTCACTTGTATGTATATAAAATTTAAGATTTTCAATTCCATGTATGTCTTCACAGCTCAATGAACTTCGTATATTTTGTATATTTGCTTCTGCAGCCCCTATCTATATGTTATTATGTCAAGAGGCCTTTGATAATCCCAGGATTACTGGCTGGTTACGACGTTAAACCTAGAGGGACGGGTTTGGGTCGTGACACTAAACGACTCAAATGATCTGCAACACGATTTTCTATCCCTCTTTTGTCTTTGATCTCCAAATCAAATTCACTCAAGAGAAGTATCCATCTTATTAATCTTGGTTTTCCTCTTTCTTTATCATCAAATAACGAAGAGCTGCATGATCAAAGTAAACAATGATTTTAGTACAAAGC